>NC_141151.1:135578555-135898999 GCF_053477565.2 Lygodium microphyllum | reverse complement strand
AGACCCATGTTAGTGTTATATTGAAATACTCTACCCAGCTTGTAGTGTAGTGCTGGAACTATTGTTCCTGGCATTCCTGCCTATTGTAATTAATGGCAAGTGTATGCATAAGCCATGATTACTTCATAGCAATTGTACAGTACAGCTAGTACTACAATATTTCCTCACAGACGCAGCCCTTCTTGTTGATTCTTGTCTTGTACCTACTACGTAGCTCGCATTCCTAAGACACGGCAGAAAGTCGATTCTTTTTCTATCTTTATTCATAGTTGTGTTGAAAGAATGATAAGAGGGGAATATTGCAAGCATATTCATACTTGTCTACATTGGCCCCTTCTATCATTGTGTCTCCGGCGGTAAATGTGTGCGAGTGCATGTGTGTGTGTGTGTGTGGGGGGGGGGGGGGGGGGGGGGGGAGGCTCCCCCAATCCCATCTTCACTCATCGCATGCGTGCATCGTGGGGAGAGTGTGTGTGTGTGTAGTCATGCCTCCATCGAGCTTGTGTGGTAGCTAGCTTAGACCCCCAGCAAATATCTCTATCTATTTCTTAGCAAATAGTTAGAGCTAAGTGGAAAAGTCTAGAGAAGGTCACAATGGCTTACCCAAGACAAAGTGATCCACTTGAGGATTTGTCCCATATCCATTAAGGAGGAATTGAACATGCTTAGTCTGTTGACTTGTGTATTTATCTCAAGGTTCCAACTCTTTTTAGGTAGGCTATGCTAAGGTATGGCCTATTTAATATTGCCAGAAGCCATTTAAAAATTACAAATATGTTTGTTGTTATCATCCTATATAGATAGTGAGTTGTAGACAAAGATCAATTCTTATTAAATAGACCATGACTTGATATGTTGGCCTAGTTGGACATTGAATGTCGTAGTCTAGATGAATATGACAACTGTTGCAGTGTGGGGCCTTAACATGATGATGCTAAAGAGTAGTAGATAAGCTAAAGACTCACTTTGAGTGTTATGGGTGGCGATACAAGTGATCTATCACACTTTCTACTCATCCAGATGAAACCAACTAAATTTTAGGGTTCTTCTTAAGGGGCTCAAAAGCACACTTAGTGCATTTGAGTTTGGGACTATGTGATCAACTTGATGAAATTTGCGATGTCAATCCACCTTTGATTTCTAAGCACACCCTCTCAAGACCAAAATAGGAACCAAAAGAGACTACCAAGAAAATCCCATCTCTTTTACCTTGCCACATCCTAAACCAAAATATAATAAGTCAAAGAATTGTTCAATGGATGCTTGATCTCTTTAAAAAACTTCATCCTTCAATCTAGGCCTATTCACTTGTGACAATGTCCTCCTTATCTTGGCCATGAATCTTCATCATATTGCAATATTGGAGGCAACAAACCCCTCAAATTAAGATGTTGCAAGAGCAACTTGAAAATGTCTTTTTGAGTCGTTGTGTATTGATAAACTCTATTTGTTTGATTTTCCACAAGGGTGCATATTCTTCTTTTCCTCCTATCATCAACATACCATGGTTGAGTAATCCTATTTGTTTTTCTTTGGCAATGCTCATGTTGCCTTGCAACTTGCTAATTTCATATGGCTCCTATGTCTTCTTTGTTGTTGCCACTTCTCATCATCTATCTAGGGACAATCAGCATGACTAACCTTCATGTGAGAAGGTAACGGTTAGCCAATAGGCTTACTACCCTGCATGTGAAATTGCTCAGGTACTCTGTGTATGTACCCTTTTTGGGACATGTGAAGAAGTCCCATGGAGTGATTGCACATAATGCACATCCCAAGTATGTGAGCACATGCCCCAATAATCAATATCTTGACATATATAACATGATTTGAATTCAAATCTTTTATCCAATTCTAGTGAACACCTAATGCATATAATGTGAATGTATTGTGAAATATATAAGTAAGTGACCATGTATTTATAATTTAATAGTATTTTAACCTTACAAGCATGCACTAACACATGTGTTTGTTTACATACTTACGTTGCATAAATAACTATAGTAATATATATATATATATATATATAAAACTTTGAACATAATGCAATTCAAGGTCTAGAATTTTATAAACAAAGTGATGGGATTAAATATAGCTTGCAAGAATAAAGTATGATATTACAATAAATGTTCAAAGTAATTACCAACTTACACTAATGAATGAATTTTCCCTAGTGAGGGAAAATATGTTCTAATTAGGAATAAAAAACTATTGGACCCTTGAAGTAAGATTGCCTAAACTAGGATATTAGTTCCTTAGATAACACATATTTAATTACTATTTTCTCATCTCTAGGATAAGTACATCCCATAAAAGAACCAAATACCCAAGGTATAAAGCACTTCATGATTGTCTCAATGTTCCTTCAAACACAATAAAGGGTAGTAAAAAATCAAGGATTACCTCTTTCTCGCATTGGAACAAGTAATCCAAGTTTGTCTAATATGTGCTAAGGTTCTTTCTTTTAATTATCTATGCGAAGAATGCAAGATAGATCATAGAAATATTTACAAAACTATCTAGAACACCATATTGGGGAATATGGGAATTTCCCATAAGTTTGGGACACGTCGTCAAATCTTTGGATTTGTCATAACTTGAACACTATAACTCCAAATCGAGTGCTCTATAGCTCAATAGATTCCATTTTTCAAGCGCTTTCCAATGATAGGTCACACCATATGGTTTTGAGAAACTTATCAGCATGTTAACCAGGTGCCACCTTTTTAGTATTCAAAAAATGGGAATTGGGAGATTCCTAAACTCTCTAATATTGTGTTCCAATCAATGCGTAGGATAATCTCAAGGTTGTCTCGTAAGAGGGCCCACCCACCAAGAAGGATACACTCCCCAAGAGGCTCATTTGGAAGCTAGAAATGTGAAAAATGTGGCCAAGATCCTCCATTTATAGAGGTTCTTTTCCATGTGTTGCAAGCTTGCTAAGCTTTTCAAAAGCCTAGTGGGCTGATCTTTTTCAATAGTATACCGGACCCATGAGAAAAATGAGAAAGCTTGATGGTCCCATTATGTAAAATTCCTAACGGATTAATTGGGGTAGCTAGTTTTACTCTTTAAAATCACTTTAATATTATTAAGGTTGAAGCTTGTAGTATTTCTAATGTTTTGCTATTACAAGTTCATAAAAATATAACCATGTCATCACAATCCTTACTCGCAATCACCAAGCCATCAAGGTTATAGCCTCTTGCCATCATAAGGCAATCAAGGAATCCCTAGATCACCATCAATAAATGTATACTACAAGTCAAGCAAAAGGGATAGCATCTTTCAAGATCATAACGGGAAAAGGTCATGAGCTATCTTTGTTCGATAGTGTTTGTTAATTATAGGGATGTTTTTTGCTAGTTCCGTTTCCAATATCCAAGTACTCTGCATAAGAAATCATCAATACTCTTCTCCATATAAGGTTTCCTAATCCTATGCAAATGATATTCATTGATTGGGTATGAGAAATGATAAAAAAGACCCTGAATAACAAGACATCCTTGCTAAATTAGATAGAGTTAGATAACAAGAGCAAGGAATAGTCACGGACTAGCTCCAGTACCTATGCCTGCGAATCTCCTACAAGTGCTCACTTGAATTACTAGATCTAAGCACAAAGAGGAGCAACAACATCAATCTTTAGCCCTCAATAGAGAGAGATGCAACAAATCTAAATTGAGCGATATGGATCATCATGCTTTGAATTGGGGGGTATCATTATGTGGGAGACTGAGTTGTAATTATTTAGCTCTTTTTCTAAGGTTATACAATTTAATGTATAATTTATTTTCACTTATAGTTATCTTTTTTTTTTAATTTTCAATATCATGGATTGACATCCTACTAGTTCTGAGACTATTTATAAGCATCATCATAGTATGCTAGATACATGGATCGAGTTCTAGAAGGAGTGAATCATGCATTGAAATTATCTTCTTATTGCTAGTCTTTTCTTACCTCAAACTAGCAAGGTGACAAGAAAGGTGATAAGAGGGTGATATATATCCATGATAATCATAGCTTCTCATAGGAGCTATGATATAACCATTTTCATGTATATTATAGGTGTCTCTTTTTGTACTATAAGTTGGATTAGATGGCTTCCAACAAGTGATGTATACATTAATCATGGGCTTTCTTTGTAATACTTGTATGAGCCTATATTATAGACAAGCATTTCTTATAGTACAAAATAAACTTGGGGGGTTTTATTTAAGCTATACATTTTAGACACATATATAGAATATCTTAAGTGTATAATTTTGGAATTTTATAATTGGTTGTGAAATCCATTAGATCTTGTTAAATAAATCAACTATAATATAAGAGTGTTACTTGTGCACTCGAAAACACATGACATATGGAATGCAATTGAAAAATTAGAAGCTCCTAGTTGTAAAAATATATTAATGAAATGACTAACATCTCCTTGGTTTTCTTTTTACATCAACAATTATGGTGAGCTCATAATAAAAATTTATTTTCCTACATATATCCCTATTTTCTTTTTAGTGGGGGGCAAGCCTCCTTACAATCAAACTCAAACTCATGTGCAACTCCCAAGGAGTTGATTGAAGGCACTACAAAGGATTACACCCACAAAAAGCCATATTGATGCGTTTTCTAAACTAGGAAAAGAAACTTAGGATGCATCAAAGATCATAATTAACTTAGTGTTAGAAGACCTATTGTCACGACGCCATGCATTCACACTCAAAAAACCTAGGATGAGCAATTTGACTGAGGTGGCATCGCTTTTTTGTAATTGTTAGTTCAGTCCAATTGCTCTACTATTCTAAATCCAACTATGTAGGGATGAAGCAAAGTTTATGTTGGCACATTATGAGATAATTAAGAAAAATCCTAGATGTATGCTCATATGTTATGGTGCGATGCAAGTCCATTCTTGGTGTTATTTATAGGATACACAAGATGAATGGTGTAGTTTCTTTATACCTTTATGCTTTGCAATATATCTTATACAATGGTAGCTTATCCTTGAGCTTTGTTGCTTGTTGGAGTGCTTATAAGCTTGTAAAGGAGGGGAATGATTGGCCTTAGGTGGTGAAAGGTGCATGGAACTAAAAAAAGTGTGGAAAAGAAAATGCATAAAGGGAGAGAAGGGTGAAGTTTTTTAGCAAACAAAAAGCTAATTATAGGGAAAGATGATTTGGGGAGTGCATGGCATGTTTTCTTGGTATAGTTTTTGTGCTTCATGAGGAAGCAGAAGCATCAAGGAAGAAAGGGAGTCATCAGCTTGAGAGGAAGGAAGGTGGGAGGACAGTAGTACCTAATGTCTTCGACTTGGATCTGCCATTGAGAAGGAGGGCGTCAAACTGTCTTGGGGAACATCATGGATGTTATCATCGTGCATGGACTATAGTCATCAATATTCAGAAGGAGCCACCTATAATTCAAGGCTCATCCACATCAATTCAAGCAATTGATTATTGCAGTCTGTAGTACAAGATGACTACAAAGTCATATGAAAATTCTTGGCGAGACTATAGTCTTAGTTAAGTCATCTAAAGCAGCAATCGACTGAGCTTCTAAATGCAGGTCCATGTGTAATAGAGAAGATGGATGGTTAGAAAGAGGATAAGCTTGCTACCATCATGGTGAGAGGCTTGTGAGAGGAAAGTGTTATTTTGTTACCCAGATTTGGGAGGCATATAGAGAAGGAAGACTACCATAATCATCTCAATAGCAACTTGCAAGAATCTGGTTTAGGGTCTTCTCCACATTAAGCTTGACAATTATCTAGAAGGAAAATAAATGATTTGAGTGTGCCTATCAATTAGCAAGGACAAATGCGTAAGAATGAGAATGGAAGACCTTGTCTATTTTACTACTAGAGGATCTCATTACAACGCATCAAGTCACTGGTAGAGAGGTTTCCATTATTTCTAGGCTCAAACAGAAGCACGCAAGCTATGGGCGTCATGGTAGGAAGGAATCGACTAGTATTGCTCTAAAGGTGGTATGTAGGGTTTGACTACAACAAGCTTCAGGCTATCTGCATAAGTGGAGTTGACAAGTGTCATGGTGAAGAGTATCAAGAGAAGTAGTCAAGTTTTGAGTGATCTAAACAATGATGACCAAATCCTTTCAAGATTAACTCTTGTGGGTGGACTAACCGTGACACAAAAGCACCAATTTACCATGGAAATGATATGTTGAAGCCAGAACAAAGTGGGTGAAGGACTGAAACTACTTCTAAACTATGAATAACATGACCAAAAAGATAGCATGCTAGTTCCATGCTTGGATAAATTTATCTGATTAACAATACTTGGGCTCAATCCGTAGAGGCTAGAGCATTGAAGAAGCTAGTGTAATAGTTCTACATGCATGAGGGATACATGGTGCTTTACCCACCTTAGGAACTAGTCTCGAATGTTCACTTAGCAATGTTGATGAGATGAGGATTGTTGCTAAAGTTCCAACATACTTCTTCTTTCACTTGTGATCTTTGAACTTGTAGAAACCATCTGATACCAAATGCACAAATCTTTATGAGAAGAAAGCTATACTATATCCAAGATCTATCGATAGTTGGCTTGATGTGATTGAAGGACTTAGTTACAATCACTCTTGAGCAACAGTTTTCTCAAAAGAAGTATAGGGCTAAATAGAGTTTGGGGTTAGCTTCGGCCACTCCTAAGCAACAATATGCTTGGATGAAGTGGAGTGCTAACAATTCAGAGTGTTTCTTATGTTTGTCTTATGAGAATGTGATTTGGTCTAAAGGATTTGACATTGGCGTAAATACTCCAGTGTTTTCCTAGCTTTCCATCTTATTTTTCATAAGTACCAGCTCCTACATTTTTGTGCCTGCTTAACAAGATCTTGCATCTTTTTTTGGACATCACACACACAACACTTGGACATATTTGGCAAACCCCATGTGAAGGCTGGGGTAAAGAATTAGGTACGAACTCGGTATGGATGCAAATGCAAATATTGTTTCTAGGCAAGATACACAGCAAGTCTTGAATTATAGTGTATAATATATGCTTGAGCTTAGGTATATAGATTATGCAATTGGAAATAAAGTTTTGATGTCTGTGAGAGTCCACATATAAGCACTTAGTGACCCAAGAAGGTTCTATAGATGTAAATATGTTTTTTGTGCAAGATATATGATATGTGGACATGATGTATGGATGTATCTGATAGTAGCTAGACACATGTGTGATAGTCATATCATTGGAACTCATTTTACATGTGCTTCTTTGGGAAATTTTAATGCTTTTTGGTATCAAGTTAGAGTGGTGGATGCCCAGGACTTGTTCTCGTGTGCTCGAATAGTGGTTTGACGCATTGTATATTGCTAGTTTTTCCAAAGTTGTAACAATCATAACATCAAAAGTAGCACAAATTACTTAGATTGTGGGTGACAAGTTGAGTAAGAACAATCTTAGTGTGTGGTTGTTAGGTGCAAGACAACCTAACTGGCAACCTAAAATAGCATTCATGGGAAGGTAGCTAAAACAAACCATAAATTTTTACAACAACAATGCAATAATAGAGGGTGATGGATTAGCTAAGGATTATGACAAAAGGACTTCAGGATAGTATGGGCACCACAAGCTATAAAAGGATCAAGGAAGAAGTGTTGTAGTCTTCTCCTCCTCCACTCATCTCTACATGGACTCTTCCTTGTTGATTACCCCTTGCTCATCCATCTCCCTCTTGAATTTGCATCCATCCTTCTTCCTCTTTACTTTCTCCTTTGACCTATTGTTTGGGTCTTGACCTTTCCTAAATCCTAATTATCTCTGTATAATCCTTTAATACAATGTAATGATGTGGGGATAGCTGACTCAGTCTAGTCCATTGTCATGTATTTCTTTTGTGAGTAGATAACTTCTAAGATGTACTCACACTATTCCAATGTATGTTATCTGACCCTATACACACTTGATGGGATATGTGAGCATTCTCCTTTCTTGATTAAATATAGTTGTGTCAATAGTGCAAATACTGGGAGTTAACTCTATCAATATGCTTTGTTGTTAATTCAATGATCTTAGCATACTCTTATATCAAGTTCAGATATGATAAATATTTGCCATTCCGCAGAGTTGGTGCAAGTAGTTTGCACCTTAAAACCACATCCAAAACTTAGACCCAATTACACATGGCAACCATGATGCTCTTTTCCATGTGCATTAGTGTACATATGCACATGCTCACAAGGTCCACAGAAGGATGTCTAGTCTTTATTCTCATAATAGTTTGGACATAAGCAATAGTGTCAAATTCCATCTCCATGTCGAGCAGTCTACTCCACAACTCAGCAAACATCACTCATGCTCTATCCCAAGACCTCGAGATATGCACCTTTGCCCCCTTGTCACACTACTAAAGCTAGCAGGGTGACTATGTGCATCAACTCGACCAATAGTGGTTTTAAACATTTCACTTTGTGATATCCAAGTTGATACTTGAATGGCTACTCATGCACAAGTTCTATTTTTGAAGTTTTTTGGCTCATCAGATGAGAATCTAGATGCCTTCCATAGGCAATTCAAGGTGGCCTATATGATCAATTTTTTGGAACAAGTAGATTCCACCCATAAGGTGGCCATCTTTGACTCATTGATGTAGAAACTGGCAGTGACTTAGCTCACATCAGAAAAAAATTGGGAACCGAACAACATTCCGTTCACAACTCTAGCTAGTAGATTGGGTAGGCTAAAACAAGAAAGTGTCATAGTCCGGAGCTGTGTAGCTCAATTTAAAGTCTTGAGAGGACATGTGTCCTAAAATGCCTAACCAAATGGCTAAATGTTGCATTCCTTGTATCTAAAAGGCCTAAATAGGAAAGTCCATAATGCCTTAGCTATGAAAGACTTGTCTGTTAATGATCTAGATTATTTTTGCCATTGCAGTCTTTGCATTGAGATGTTTATGGGTAAGGACAAGTTTGAAAAAGGGAGAAAATCAACCAAATCCATTGACAAGCCCAATTGGACAGAACCCAATGATCCAATACAAATTTAGACTCAAAGAAAGAAAGTAGTAGTGAGGAGGACTTTAAGGAAGACAAAGGTCTGCAAACCCTTAGAGGTCACTCAAAAACCTACATGAACCTTGTGGTGTACCAAGTGTAGTAATCTTGATCTCCTAGCGATCAAATGTGGTCTAAATCAGTGATGGTATAGCATTTTCCATACATCTACCCATAATACTTATGTTTGCTAGTATAATGCTTGTAGTCATATGAGAAATTCTGGGTCTTGGCAAGGCACAATAGGAGTGTAGCCAACTAGTTGAAATGACCTCGAAGCATCTATTGGGATGGACAAAGTAGTGTTCTATACACAACAATACTATCTATCTCCCAATATAGGCCGTGGAGGATGAGAAAAAAAACGAGGTAGAGGAGGATATTATCACCCCCTAAATAAACAATGTTTCTTATGTATATAGGAAGGTCATTGGATGTCCAAATGTCTCAAAGCCTAGAAATATGATGCTCTAAAGCAACAGTCTAGGACTAGACTCTGGTTGTGCTATCTATCAATACGGTGGAAATCAAAGAGGTCCCTAAGCCATAAGTCAATGTAGTTACCTGGTTAGGCAAGAAGCTTAGAGGAAAATAGGACAAGCCCACAAGACTTTCCTCTGCTAAATAATAGGAGAAAGTGTGCCATTAGGTTAAAAGAACTAGTAGCATTGAGAGATTCACAGATCCCCTATCAATATCAGATTCAAAATGCCCATGTGTAGAGGGACCATAGAAATATTGACACCGCAATAGATTTTAGAGTCAATAATTATGGGTTTGAAGCTAGCATATTCAAGACCAAAAGGAACCATAGAAGTACCGATTGTAATGTAGTGTCCATAGCCAACTCTTGTTCCCACACAACCAGCGAGGATAGAAGGGAACCACTTTGCTACTAGAGCTAAGGCTTCATTCTCTATGTAAGCAGTTCTAAAAGCATCAAATACATAGACCTCATGGGGTCCCATTTCCATTACTATTCACTTGGAAGACCTACTAAGTCTAGTTTAGCATCCTAGGATAACTTGCTAAAGATGATCCAATTGGATTGGCCTATTCCACCAAAGCTCGAAGTTGTGGCACTGAGTACATCCACTCTAAAAGTGAAAGTTCAAAAGGTGCAGCAAGAGCCAACCACAAGGATTGTTCTTCAACCCTACCATTCTGGTCATCTCACTCTGATTCATGAATCAAATAATCAATAATGTTGTGTTGGATAGTGGAACTAGAGTCCACACCATCACTATGGCCACCACTTGCAAAGATTTTGGGGCTAATGAATTAGGAGCAAGCCCCATTGTCGATCCAAATGGCAAACCCACAAAGAGTATAGCCACTTGGCATCATCTGATTAGTCCTCATGGAGGTTACAAGTATGCCATTCTTGATTTCCTTGGTAGTACTCAACATGGAGCATGTAGGTAAAGATTACTCCCTATTGCTTGAAGGGCTCTAGCTTGTGCTATTGTAAGAAGGGCCTAGTCATAATTGGGAATATGACTAGCTAACCATTCACTAAGGTCACAATAAAATCCAAATATTCTTAAACAATATTCTACCTCCATTAGTATCCTGCCAACCAGTAGTCACAAACACAATCAACATGGTGGATGGTCTAGATGATGATGAGGAAGCTACATTCTTGGTAGCTAACATCCACCTAGAACTATTTTGTCTAGTGAATGTGCTTTAAATCAATCAATAGTATGTGGATGCACACTTCTCACTCAATCTTGCCCATGAGCTAGAATCAACCTAGGAACAAAATCCTGATAATTCAAAATCCCAGAATCCTGAGTCTAAGGTGGAAGTGACTTAGGCTATAGCCATATAAATCAATTCTACAATTTTGGAGAGAGAATGTGAAGCTTTGATATAGAAATTCAAAAGATTCAAGAAGGATGCTCTCACCATAGTCTACATTGGTTCAGAAGAAGAAAAACTGGTTAAAATCAATCCTATTGACTTAAGTAACCAACTGATTTCTCTCTTGATAGAATTCATAGATAATTTTTCTTGGGACTACTCTAAAATTAAGGGATTGGATCCCCACTTTTACCAACATTGAATCCCCCTCAAATCAGATGCTATGCCAGTTTGCATGTAAAGTTATCGAATGAGTCCCTAGTTGTAAAGGCTCCTCCGAGTTGGCTTATCACTCTAATGGATCTGGCATAGTGGATTTCGCCCATTTCCATTGTTCCCAAGAAAAATAGGAAGCTTTGAATCTGTATAGATCACAAGAAGCTAAATTCTACAATGACAATTTTAGACATGTTTCCCATCCTATACCTTAATAGTGTTCTCGATGAGGTTGTTAATTCTAGACATGTTTCCCATCCTGTACCTGATAACCACGAAATATGTGCAAATAAAAGAAACAAAATGTGCTCAACATGGAAACATCCTTTGCAAATTGACACTTTTCTTTTGTACTCTCTTATAAAAAAATCAAATATGAAGCAATGTAAAATGTGTAGTCCAAAAGGCTCACATTAAAAACTGTTGAAAAGAAAGGGAAGGTCAAACACCTTTTGTCTCATTTCAAAAATTGAAGGGTCTTTAGACCTTAGCCTAAATGTATGCAACCCAATTTTTATAATATCAAGAATAGAAAAAGGAAGAGGCTTTTCGGGTGATTTGAGAAGGTGGGAGGTTGAGGTGGTTACACCCTCTCTCTTCTCCTCTCACGCTTCATTTCCTCCTCTCTCATTTTGGCACAACTCTCATCTTTCTTGTTCTTGCTTTTCTCTATTGTGCTTCATAGCTAGATCTTATGGAGAGTGAGGAAGAGGAAGAGAGTGAGGATGGAAGAATTTCTCTCAATTTCTTGTGTGCCATTCACTTGTGTGTTTTGGAGCAATGGTTGTTGGTGAGGAAGAAAGGTTTATTGTAGGTTTTTGTGGCTAGCAATGTATTTGCAGCCTCTACCTAGCCGATTCGTGGTTCGATTTGTGTCGTGTGGCAAGGTGCTGTTCATTTGGTACAGTGGCCGGGAAAAGAGGTAGCAAAAAAATCTGCAGAAAGGAGTCTCATTTTCTCAGTCATGGTGATTTCAAATCTGAAAAAGCTCACAAATTGAAAGAGATTCAAGGAGAAAGGTTCATTCAAGGATGCTCGTGCTCAAAATGAGGAAAGGATTGAAACACTACAATTACAGGGGTGTCTTAGCACCCTATAAAAATTGGGTTGCATACATTTAGGCTAAGGCCTAAAGACCCTTCAATTTTTTAAATGAGACAAAAGGTGTTTGACCTTCCCTTTCTTTTCAACATTTTTTAATGTGAGCCTTTTGGACTACACATTTTACATTGCTTCATATTTGATTTTTTTATAAGAGAGTACAAAAGAAAAGTGTCAATTAGCAAAGGATGTTTCCATGTTGAGCACATTTTGGTGCCTTTATTTACACATATTTCTTAGTTATCATTCCTCCCACGCTTAAGTGTGAAGCATCCTCGCAAAAAAATTTGAAGAAGAAGCACGGTCAGCACTTGAACAAATCTTCATCTTCATCTTCGGCCTTCATTTCCTTTGTATTGCCATTGGATAGGGAAGGGAAATAACACACAAAAAGAAAGACACAACTAGGTCGTAAAGCCTAGGTAGCAAGCATAAGTAATAGACACACATCATAAAAGATAGGGTTGTTTAACACTCAACATAGGCTGCAAGATAACCACCAATGAAGCACATAAGAAAACTTGAAAAGGATATAATAATAAAGCACACCCTCGCAAGAGATATGGAAATGAGATACTTCACTTGGAAAAAATATTAGATAGGAAAAGAGAGCTAAGTTTTATCAAAAACAAAGAGAACAAAACTAAAATCCTTGGGTGTTTAGGAGGACAGTGTTAGTGGGAGAAGAAGGGAATTGAGGATCCGCATAAGAACAACCGCCATAGTATTTAAAAGAAAAACAATTAAGGTTCACTTTATTAATTTTAAAGCCTTTCTTGGATTTGTCTCTGCAACAACTAATGGAGATAAGGAAGGAAAGGATGACGTTGCTCTGCTACCGCCATGTGAAAGATTGGGTTGTTGATCCTGAAGATGAGGAGCGCCGTGTAGAAGGTAAATCATTAAGCAAGATGGCATCAGCATCAGGGCAGCACGTGATTTGGCAGGGCATGTGATTTCGAGGGGAAGAAATAGAAATGATGATGTTAAGTGCTTTTTCTCCCGCTTGATCAGTTGATCCCAACTTCTCATTCAGCCCATCTTGCAAGCCAGTTCGTGGTTCGATTTGTACCGTGTGGCACGGTGCTCTTCATTTGGTGCACTGGCCAAGAAAAGAGGTAGCAACAAAATTTGCAGAAAGGAGTCTCATTTTCTCAGTCATGGAGATTTCAAATTTGAAAAAGCTCACAAATTGAAAGAGAATCAAGGAGAAAGGTTCATTCAAGAATGTTCGTGCTCAAAATGAGAAAAGGATTGAAACGTTGCAACTACGGGGGTGTCTTAGCACCCTCTACAAGATTGGCAGGCTGTGGAAAGGCAATGGCTCCTCCTATCTCCTTTTTCATCATCCCCTTTCGTCTCAAGGATCCTCTATGCACAACACGAGGGCATCTTCACCAATTTTTCTATCCTAAAAATCATATTGTCAAAGTAGCAGCAAGCATTTGGAATTATCTATCTCATCTTCCCCTCCTCTCATCTCCACGTTGCAGCGGTTATAGGCATCTCTCCTTATCCATCTACAGGCCTTCCCCGAGGGATTGACGCAAGGTGGGCTGAATGAGAAGTTGGGATCAACTGATCAAGCGGGAGCAAAAGCAATTAACATCATCATTTCTATTTCTTCCCCTCCAAATCACATGCCCTGCTAGTGGTGATACCCATGTTGTTTGCCAGTATTACCCCCAGGAAATGTGATCGCCTAGTGCCCAAATCCCATGCCGCCCTGATGCTGATGCCATCTTGCTTAATGATTTATCTTCTGCACGGCGCTACTCATCTTCAGGATCAACAACCCAATCTTTCACATGGCGGTAGCAGAGCAACGTCATCCTTTCCTTCCTTATCTCCATCAGTCATTGTGCAGAGACAAATCCAAGAACGGCTTTAGAATTAATAAAGTCAACCTTAATTGTTAATCTTTTAAATACTATGGCAGTTGTTCTTATGCGGATCCTCAATTCCCTTCTTCTCCCACTAACACTATCCTCCTAAATACCCAAGGATTTTAGTTTTGTTCTCTTTGTTTTTTGTTTTTGATAAAACTTAGCTCTCTTTTCCTATCCAATATTTTTTCCAGGTGGAGTACCTCATTTCCATATCTCTTGCGAGGGTGTGCTTTATTATTATATCCTTTTTGAGTTTTCTTATGTGCTTCATTGGTGGTTATCTTTCAACCTATGTTGAGTGTGATGCTCATCCTTGTCCACAAATTTGTTTAAAAACCCTATCTTTTATTATGTGTGTCTATTACTTATTCTTGCTACCTAGGCTTTACGACCTAGTTGTGTCTTTCTTTTTGTGTGCTATTTCCCTTCCCTATCCACTAGCAATACAAAGAAAATGAAGACCGAAGATGAAGATGAAGATTTTTTCAAGTGTTGATCGTGCTTCTTCTTCAAATTTGTTTGCGAGGACACTTCACACTTAAGTGTGGGAGGAATGATAACCAGGAAATATGTGCAAATAAAGGCACCAAAATGTGCTTAACATGGAAACATCCTTTGCAAATTGACACTTTGCTTTTGTACTCTCTTATAAAAAATAAAATATGAAGCAATGTAAAATGTGTAGTCCAAAAGGCTCACATTAAAAAATGTTGAAAAGAAAGGGAAGGTCATACACCTTTTGTCTCATTTCAAAAATTGAAGGGTCTTTAGACCTTAGCCTAAATGTATGCAACCCAATTTTTATAATATCAAGAAAAGAAAAAGGAAGAGGCTTGTCGGGTGATTTGAGCAAGTGGAAGGTTGAGGTGGTTACACCCTCTCTCTTCCTTTATCTTCTCCTCACGCTTCATTTCCTCCTCTCTCATTTTGGCACAACTCACTACAAGATATAGACCTTATAGCGACGTTTAAAGCGACGAAAATACAAACAACAAAATTTGCCTCCGTCGTCGCAAAAAGCGTCGCTATTGACGACGCCATAGAATCGTCGCTATATGCCTTGGTATATGCGTCGCTATATGCGTCGCTATTTACGTCGCAAATGCGACGCATATAACGACGCATATAGCGACGGTTGCAGTCAATTTGCGACGCTGATAGCGACGACAATAGCGACGCGTGCAGATAAATTTGCGACGCAAATAGGGACGGTAACAGAGAAAAAAAATTTTGTGGCTGCCCTGCCACATATAGCACTGTGTGCTGTATGAGAGCCATATAAAATAGTTTCTGCACTGCTGCATACAAAGCGTTTGCAAACAAAAAGAATGTATACTGAAATCATAAAACTGATAGATGAAATAAATACATGATATCGCATAAAATGCGATTGGTACAATCATAAAACAATATCACTAATACATAGAAAATGTCTACATAGATCGGGCGACTAAAAACTAAAGGTATGTGAGCGCTAAGGATCCAAGGGCGAGCTACAAATCATCGTCCCCCGAAAGCTCTTCCCGCTGTAAAGGAGCATCAAACGGATTCTGCAGAAAAAGAAACAACATATCAATCCACCATACAATAATGCATGCAAATATCTCATGGTAACTACGGACATGAAAGATGAGTGACTTACTGGGCCGCCGCGTCTGTACAATCGGTCGATCAATGATCTGAGACCGTGCCTCTCTGCATATCGAGTCTCAAGGCCTTGCGGATCGCGATTTGTAATGGAGTGCTGCAAAGAAAACAAAATGCTAACTGTTAGAAACATGATTGTCAGTACAAATAATATCTCAAAAAAACAAATAAGCAAAACAAAAGAGAAACTTACAAAGTCCTCCAAATATGTCCTGTGGCCGCCACTCCCAAGATGATGTACCGATCCGACCTCGATTCGTGTCCTCGCCGCCTCCCGCTGCTGACTCCAACGTCCTGGCGAATTTGTAGCCTCCTCCCTCAGTCGGCGCCAGTCATCTGCATCTAACCACTCGGGCTTTGGAGCCCCACTCTTGATTGCCTTGCGTGCGTCGGATCGTCTATGTGACATATATGCACGCATGCAATCCATCATCCAGCCCGTAGAGAATCTATCCACTGCGGCTGGCAACGGGAACTCCTCGTGTAAGGATGCTACTATGTACTCCTTGCTCCCCTCCGGTATGTTTCTCCAATGATCCAGGACGTTGTGCCGAAAAACTTGTTGGCACAACTCCCTCATGCGAGCCATCACCCTCCTCCCCTCATCATTCATGATGATGGCTCCTGACCTGCCATCCACTAGGTATCCATAATCCCTAGGAGTGTGCCTCGTATGGACCCTCTCCCATCTCCGTCCACGCTCCTAGGCATATCGAGGAGACCCCTGAACATCCGGTGTACCGACGGGGGTACCCTCTCCCGGAGTGCCACTCAAAGGGGTGCCACCAGAGGGGGTGCCACGAGAGGGGGTGCCACCAAAAGGAGTGCCACCAGAGGGGGTGCCACCAAAAGGAGTGCCACCAAAAGGCGTGACATCTGCCGACGGCTGCGCAAAAGCCGGAGTAACTGGAGTGGACGTCCCCACAGGTGTGACAAATCCTGGAGGTGACCGAGCTCCAGCTGAACGACGAGACGGAGACACCGCGTCCGTGTCTCCACAGCAGCACCCCCCTGATCCTCCTGCAGTTGCAGTCCCTCCCTCTGGCCCAAGTCGCGAGCGTCGAGATCGTCTACTCGAAGCTGAAGCATTTGATTGCATTGAAGCTGATCTAGCAGAGCGCCCTGACGAAGAATGAGACAGCTCCTGATCTGCTATCTCTCTAAATCTTGCGAGCTGATCTGGAGACATACGTGCCATCATCTCCTGAAACTCCTCATCGCTCATCCCTCAACTCATCCTGAAAATGTCGATACCTGCACAGGTAAAAAATAATGTTAGAATAATCAATTTAAACTATACAAAGCACATTAATATAAATTATTTTTGAAAAATCCCTCTTAAAATGCATATCTTATCTACCTTTATGGAAGATCTAAACAACGAATTGAGTAATACAATTCTCCAAGAATGAAGTATTCTATGGTCCCATGTTAATCTCCTGACACAACTCTCCATACACTCGAAGGTCGATAGACATGTCACCACAAAAGAACGAGTCTGCCTCGTTCTCAAAAAATTCTACGACTTCTGTATTTCCATCATTGTTAGCCGATGCGGGCTCCAAGCTTGCGGTGGCCTCCACCCCTTGTAAGTTCAATCCCTCTATTTGCATATTTTCTTTGTCTATGCCTGGAACATCGCTTTGATCGTATACTCTCGCACCTCGAGGAGTTGAAGGTATAACATACCACCATCGAGGTTGTCGGGGATTTGGATAGAAGATTACATGTTCACAAACACTTACAAACCGTCTTCAAACCATTGTGACATAAACCATGTCGTATTACAATTAGCAAGCAAATGACTAGTTGTACCTGTTCACAATGTGCCGGCAACACAAAGGCGTCGCGCAAATCCATCCATTTTTTTTCGGAATCTATTTCGAGAAATCCAGATGGACCTCGTCGAACTGTTGCGCCAGCTCCTCCAAGTACCACTTTGAACCACTGCACATCGAATATTATCATGGAGAAGCTACGGTAATTCATCGTAATAATACTTTGCAAATTCCCAAAATACTCCATCTCATCCACAACCATGTTCGGATCCGTTGCTCGTCGCCGGCTCTCTTGCTCAAACCTTGCCATGACACCACAGTCCATTGTGGAGCACATTTTGTCAATACGCTCCACCCGAAAATGCCGTCCGCGCGACCACGCTGCACTATATATTTTGTACTGCACATTGAAACACTCAAATTAGATGTAGCAAACAAATTCAGATACGACACATTCTGAACCCCTCATTACCTTTGGACTACATCCCCTCGAGAACTCCCACTCCTCCATTGAGACCTCTGTCCCTTCGCTGGATGCTGCGATCAAGGCTCCATGCAACCATCGTGTTGACATAAACCGCGGCATCTCCTCCATGCCTTCGGGATATCGAATCGGTCGGTGACGCGTACTGTGTCGGAATTCAGCTCGCGCTTCCTCTCGATCTTGCCTTGCAATCTGGTACTTGGCGAGCCACGTCTCCATGGAGGCATGGTGCAACATACAAAAGCGATTCACCTTCTCTTCCATTGAGGCATCCATTCTTTTTTCTACCCCATTTCCAACCACCACATCTCCAGTCAGTCTGTCATCGTCCTTGAGCGTCCATAGCATTTCATTGTCTGGTTCCACCTTTGGTAGCCATTGTGAGATATGCACCAATGCCTCGGGTAGTTGATTTGGTTACCATGCCTATGGGTCTATGGCAGATGAGATACATTGTTTTGGCTAGAGAGGATCTTACCAATCATGTTGAGGGCAGATCTTTGAGAACGAAGACCACTAGTGCAATGTGTAAGTTCTTATTGGAGGAAATTTTCTGCAGGTATGGTTGTGTGGGTAAGATCACTGCGGATCGTGGTGAATTGGATGCAGATGAAGCTAGGGAGTTTTTCTCTCAGCTAGGAATCAAGTTGGCTCTAACCAGAGCATACAATCCAGAGGGAAATGGAAAGAGTGAAAGAGGGCATCCGCCGATAGTGAAAGCACTAGCCAAAGCATGCAGAGGACGGATTAGAGAATGGCCGAGACTTCTACCATTTGCTTTGTGGGCTGATTGTACGACTCATAGTGTTACCACAGGATATATGCCTGCACAGTTGATGTATGGTCAGAAACCTGTTATGCCGATTGAGACTTGTGCTTTGACTTGGTCATTTTTACCTTGGCAGGAGGATTTGACGAGAGAGGAGCTCTTAGCTCTTCGGATTCGACAGTTGGAGAGGAGACTTGAGGATATTCAGCTAGCTATTGACAGGTTGAAGGTTGCTAGACTGAGAAATAAGGACAGGTTTGACAGCAGGCATCGCTTGCGACCAAGAGCAATAGAAGAGGGAGATTGGGTACTGGTGTTTGATAGCAGCCTTGAAAATCAGCATACTGCACTTCGAAAGATGGTGAAAAGATGGTTTGGGCCGTATATAGTCAGACATGTCTTTGATAATGCAACATATGAGCTAACAGAATTGGATGGAACAGTGCTTAGAGTGCCTATTGCTGGAAAAAGAATTAAGATTTTCAAGAAAAGAGATGATGAGGATTATGCATTGGAAGAATTTTCAAGAGAAGAGCAACGACAAGAAACTCCAATGGAAGAGACAGATGATATGGCTGAAAATCTTGTTGATCTACCGGAAATGCATAACGAAGAGATTGATTTGTTTGTGGATCTTGATGATAATGATCATGGGTAGTTGGCCTATCCGGAGGATGTGCAGGATTAGAGGGGGTGGATGTCGTATTGCTGCGCATTCGAGGTGTGAAAACCACCCGAAAGTTGTGTGTGCGATTTAATACTTTATGCATACTTAGTTGTTGTGATTACATTTATTCTTTGCGTATGAGTATAGATGTTCACATGAAGGGCTTCACTTTAGATGTTTTTGTTAATAGCACACTTATTAATATTTATGGTAAATGTGGCAACATTTTAGAAGCAGAGAGCATGTTTGATGGGCTGTTTGATCAGGACATTGTCGTGGCATGGAATGAGATGATCTCATTACACTCTCAACTGGGGTTTTAAGAGGTCAGAAAGGCCCTGTTGGGGTTGGTTTGTGCCTTGCGGTTGCTAATGGTGCTCCAGCTGCAGCAGGTGTGTATAGTATTTTGAGTCCTTTAGGGAAAGACTTCCAAATCCATGAAGAAATTGAACTTCACATTCAGGAAACAGGATTTATTCAGCAAGAGAAGCTTGAACATACACCATCATTAAGGATCATACGGGCTCCCAAGATTTGCTGTGGTGAAGTTTCTTTTATGTCAAGAGATGGTGCTCTTGTTCAGGATCCAGAATGGCAATGGGCACTCTTAAATTGTTGTAATGATCCACCAGTTGGAGTCTTGTCAGTGTTGTGTCCATTCTGTGTTTTTGGGTGGAATATGGAGAGGCTGGGATTTGGGAATCGTTATGTCCATATAGTGACATTTATACTTCTATGTACTGCTCCATACTGGATTTTTAACCTAGCAGCTATCAACATTGACAATGTACAGGTTTGGAAAGGTCTTGGAATTGCAGATTACCTGCACAAACATGGTGCTTTGGGAAGACATATCTCACTGATTATATACAATGATTGTTCTGTGCTCCATGTGCACTTTGTCAAGAACTTGGAGGACCCGGGATTGATGGATCTGACATACGAAGGCAGAAAAAGGAGAGAAAACGACGCAAATTTGGGAGGCAAAAGGGCGCTCTGCAATCGGAAAGCTGGGGGGAGAAAGCTCTAAATCGGGAGACGGAGTGCGGAAGCCTTGGGCACGGGAGAGGATTGGAAGGGAGACAGGGACGATGAAGGACAGAAGAGCATAGGAGAAGTGCAAAAACAGAGGAGAGGAAGGGGAGTGCTCTGCAACTCCGTGAGCACAATCATAAGAGTAGCAGTGTAGTCTGCTGCATTCCTGGAAATCTAATGCCTTTAACCTTAGCCTGTGAATCTTCATCAATCGTAGTCTGAAAAACAAGGAGGAGATCGACGGAATCAGGACTGCAGACCTGAACGTGGAGAGGAAAAAGCTAACTATGCTTTGTAGGGGAGTGTGGAAGCCTTGCACTGGAGGGATGTGGAAATGCATAAATGTCAGAAGAGATGGTCAAGGATGGTTATGCGGAAATAGTCAATATTGATTTGTCACCAGTTGTTATAGATGCAATGCAAAAGAAGTATTCTGATGTTCCTCAACTCAAATACTTGCAGATGGATGCACAAGACTTATCCGTCTTTGATAATTGCTATTTTGATTCAGTCATCAATAAAGGTACGCTCGATGCTATGAAGTGTGCAAGAAATGCAGGAGGATTCCATCGACTTCTCCAACTTGGACACTTACAACTTTGGCGAGCCCTCCTATTGGGACAAGAGGTATACTGTAGACCCTGACCCTGTGGATTGGTACCAGTCTTACAGCGGCTTCGCTCCTATCATACAGAAGCATGTGCCTAAATCTGGCCGGGTGCTCATGGTTGGAATGCGGAGGAAGAGCTGAAGGCTGTTAACCTAAGTAAATTTGTTAGTGAAGCTGTTTCTGCTATTCTGTGGAGAAAGGAAGCGTCACGAATTCAACGGATCAGTGATGGTCCTGGCAGCATTTTCATTGATGAACAGGATTGCCTATACACCAACCAACCTTCCGCCATGCTACCTTCCGGACGAGCTTGTTGTCGCACAAAGCCTTTCAGGGTTTTCATGAAGCTCTCTAGGAAGAACATCCATCGCGTATGGACAGGTCCAGTAATCTCCACTTCATCCACAAGATGCACAAGAAGGTGAACTTGTATCGTGAGCATGCTAGTGGGCAGGTATTTCTCAAAGAGACAGACCGTCTCAACTGCTCCCCGCCTTGCGGATTCAATAGAGGACGTCTTAATCTCTTTCTGTGAGATCCATTGCACCAAAGTCGACAGCTTGTAAATGGCCCCGCGAATTTCTGGAGTTAGGCATCCCGCGATCGCGATCGGTAGGACAAACTGCCACAAATGAGAAAGCATTAAGAATAATGGTCACTTTTCAAATTTCAAAATGTCCACGCTAATTAAAATCCATTCTGTTCACAAACCTGACATATCTTATGCCAATCATGGGATTTTAGCCCAGACATTTGGTCATCTTTAGAAAATGCGGATCTGAGAGAACGCATCATACCCGTCGGAGTGCGGATAGACTTGATTACTTGCTTCACAATGCGCTCTTCTTTGGTAGACAAAACCCAGGGAGCGCGAGGAAGCTGCACTCCCCCTTCAGCACTCGACTGCGGCCAAAGCGCCTCCATCTTACCTACCTCCTTTAAATCCATTCGTGACCCTATAGTGTCTCTCTTTCCTATGATGTGGTCCCATAGCAAGCTGCCCACATTTTTGAAAATATGCATGGGATCCAACAAGTGGTTGACCTGTAAGTGGGTCCAATATGGCAACTCGTAGAAAACTGAGAACCGTCGCATTCCATTTGGATGTGATTCCGGGTTTACCATTTTCAGCTCGTACCAGCTTGCAGCGTTCATACGTGCTGGAGGTCGTCCAAGAAAATCTTCCCTGAGTTCATGATCCTCCGGCAAGAAAGTGGTGTGTCCTTGATATACCATCTTCTTCATGGTTCGTGACCTTCGGGAGTCTAACTGTGGCCCACACAATGGACATGCATGATAACCTGAGGTAACGAGACCTGCAAGGCGATCCACGACCTAGTGAATACTTGATTGAATGAAATAAAATATAGATATTACCGACGTGAACAAAGGTCTGCTCACCTGAGCACTCTCCCAATCCCGGAAAGTCATGCATCGTCCACATGAGAATGGCTCGAATGTTGGCTGACCGCCGACCATCGCGCCTGCTCATATCTTGCACCGTGACCCCCTCCTCCCACAAAATCTTAAGCTCATCGACTAATGGACGAAGATACACATCCATATTTTTTACTTTGTAGCGGCCCGGGACGAGCAAGCTAAGGATAAGATGTCCTTTCTTCATAGAAAGCCATGGAGGAATGTTGTAGTTGACAAGCACTATAGGCCACACACTGTAAGAAGTCGAGCGCAGACCGAATGGATTCACACCATCCATGGCGAGACCGAGCCGAAGATTCCTTGGCTCTCTCGCAAAGCCTGGTAAGGTAGAGTCAATGTGGCTCCATGCGTGCGAATCTGCTGATATTCGTTGCACTCCATCCGTAGACCTATTCTGCACATGCCACGTTGTCAAGCTTGCCATGGCAGACGTGCGAAACATGTGGTTTATGCGGGGGATGAGCGGAAAGTGTCTAAGGACTTTTTGAGGGATGGTCTGCCCTTGCAAGTCCTGTCGATACCTGTGAGCACCACACTTTGGACATGTCTCCATAGTCTCGTATTTATCTCGAAACAATATGCAGTCGTTGATACATGCATGGATGTTATTGTAGTCCATGCCAAGCTTCCGTAAAACATGTCGTGCATCATCACGAGACTCAGGCATGGAGTTTGCAGGTGGCAATATATGATATTTCAATAACCTGAAAAAATCATAAAACACCTTGAAAAATCCAACCATGTTTGCAATAATACTGTTTAAATAAAAAACAATGAAGTCTGTGTGCAAGGTACCTGAATAACTCAGTCACACTCGTATCGCTCCAACCGTATTTTGCTTGCACACTTAAGAGTGCAAGCAATGTCTTCAACCGAGATACTCGGCACCCATCATATAATGGTATGGATGCTTCCTCTCTAAGCGGGTCAGATGTCTCAACATCCATGGGAATCAATGCATCGATCATTGCCTCCATCTCAGGCTCCAAGATTGTAGGCAAGTCGGGAAGGTTGTCTGTCTCCTCTGGCATTGACGATATAGATGGGCCTTGCGAGTGGTCGATTGGCTCCTACCATCCATCCATCGCACGTCCACGAACTCTTCTAATTGGCCGCAAAGGGTGACTCCCCCTTGGGTCAAGACATCACCCCCCTGGATACAAAATTTGCCAACAAGACCCAATCTTATTGTGTATGGTTTTCAATTAGCTTGAGAGTACAATGCATGAAAAATGCTAACTTCAAATTACCGTTTGCTGAAAATCAGCAATCGCCTGATCAATGATCTCAGATTGAAACTCGCCAAATCGTCGTACGTGTTCTATAGACAATCGGCGTTTTCGTCTAATTGCCAACTTGCATTGAGAGCAAGGACATGGGACATGCTGATTAAGATACGACTCGCGGTCTTGAACAATAGGACCTTCTTCGTTTGCCATCTTATCTACATTACAGCAAACGAGGCTTAAATGGATAGCTTTATGGAGATGTACGTCAGGTTGCAAGTTGACCATAAACCTTGCATTGTATATAGTAGTCGAGAGATTTTCCGATGTTATATCTCGGCCTTGTATCATGCTCAACGATTTGTTTGTCCCGGTAGATAATTTTTTGTTATATCTTGGCTTTGAGTATAAGTAATCCATTTTAAAATTAATGCGCGCCATCTATGAAATTTTATAACTATAGTAATAAAATTTATTTCAACCAATTTTACTCATAGTCATAAGACCTGAGAGAAATTATCCTATACTCAATTTAAGGGTTTCTTCTTCTATAACAATAATTTTGGGTTAATTTTGATGAAGTACGTGGCCGTATGCAAAGCACATTGCATACCATTATCAATACGTATATTATCTTAAATTTCCTTCCCTCCCCTCTCCCTCTCTTTCTCTCCCTCTCCCTCTCTTCCTCTCTTTCTCTCACCCTCTCCCTCACCCTCTCGTTCTCTTTCTCTCCCTCTCTCATTTCCTCCCTCCTCCTCCCTCTCCCTCTCCCTCCCTCTTTCTCCCTCTTTCTCCCTCTCCCTCGCTCCCTCTCCCTCCCCCTCCCTCTTTCTCTCCCTCTCTCATTTTCTTCCCCTCCCCCTCCCTCTCCCTCTCCCTCTCCCTCTCCCTCTCTTTCTCTTTTTCTCCCTCTCCCTCTCTATCTCTCTTTCTCTCTCATTTCCTAAACAAGCAAAAAATAAAGTGATTTAAACATCCTCCAAGCAAAAGGGAGAGGGAGAGATACAATGCACTCTCCCTCTCTTTCTCTTTCTATCCCTCTCTCATTTCCTTCCCCTTCCTCTCCCTCTCACTCTCTTTCTCTCTCATTTCCTCTCCTAAACAAGCAAAAAATAAAGTGATTCAAACATTAAATAAGCAAAAGGGAGAGGGAGGGAGAGAGAGAATGCACTCTCCCTCCTTCTCCCTCTCTTTCTCTTTCTCTCCCTCTCCTATTTCCTCCCCCTCCCTCTCCCTCTCCCTCTATTTCTCTTTCTCTTTCTTTCTCTTTCTTTCCCTCTCCCTCTCCCTCTCCCTCTCTTTCTCTCTTACTCTCTCGTTTCCTCTCCTAAACGAGCAAAGAAGAAAGTAATTTAAACATTAAACAAGCAAAAGGGAGAGAGAGAGAGAGAATGCACTCTCACTCTCTTTCTCTCCCTCTCCCTCTCTTTCTCTCCCTCTCTCTCCCTCTCCCTCTCCTTCTCTTTCTTTTCCTCTCCTAAACAAACAAAAATAAACGATTAAAACCTTCAACAAGTAAAAGAAAGAGAGAGGGAGACTCACCAATGAGATATGGCGAGCGTGGGCGGCTTCTCTTTGCAACGAGGGCTCCTCCTCTCCTTCGCGAACAACGACGGTGGCGGTGGCGGCGACGGCAGCAAGTCTCTTCCTCCTCTTCTCTCACAAAGCCTTGGCTCTCTCCCTCGCTCTCGCTCTCGAAAGGCGAAGAAAAGAAAATGAAAACGGCGCTCTGGTTTCGGCCGCGCTTTTTTTCCCTGCGGCGTCGCAATTGGCGTCGCTATTTGCGTCGCAAATGCGACGCAAATAGCGACGCATATAGCGACGCCAATTGCGACGCCTATAGCGACGCCGATATCCGCCGTCGCTAATGGGCGTCGCTATTGCCCCATTCCCTTGTAGTGACTCTCATCTTTCTTGTTCTTGCTTTTGTCTCTTGTGCTTCATTGCTAGATCTTATGGAGAGTGAGGAAGAGGAAGAGAGTGAGGATGGAAGAATTTCTCTCAATTTCTTGTGTGCCATTCACTTGTGTGTTTTGGAGCAATGGTTCTTGGTGAGGAAGAAAGGTTTCTTGCAGGTTTTTGTGGACAGTAATGTATTTGCATCCTCTACCTAGTTGGTTCGTGGTTCTATTTGTGCCGTGTGGCAGGGTGTTGTTCATTTGATGCACTAGCCGGGAAAAGAGGTAGCAAGAAAATCTGCAGAAAGGAGCCTCATTTTCTCAGTCATGGTGATTTCAAATCTGAAAAAGCTCACAAATTGAAAGAGATTCAAGGAGAAATGTTCATTCAAGGATGCTCGTGCTCAAAATGAGGAAAGGATTGAAACATTGCAACTACGGGGGTGTCTTAGCACCCTCTACAAGATTGGCGGGCTGTGGAAAAGCAATGGCTCCTCCTATCTCCTTCTTCATCATCCCCTTTCATCTCGAGGATCCTCTATGCACAACACGAGGGCATCTTCACCAGTTTGTCTATCCTAAAAATCATATTGTCAAAGTAGCAGCAAGCATTTAGAATTATCTATCTCATCTTCCCCTCCTCTCATCTCCACGTTGTAGCGGTTATAGACGTCTCTCCTTATCCATCTATAGGCCTTCCCCGAGGGATGGCTAAATGAGAAGTTGGGATCAACTAATCAAGTGGGAGCAGAAGCACTTAACATCATCATTTCTATTTCTTCCCCTCCAAAACACATGCCCTGCAAGTGGCGATACCCATGTTGTTTGCTAGTATTACCCCTAGGAAATGTGATCGCCTAGTGCCCAAATCGCATGCCGCCCTAATGATGATGCCATCTTGCTTAATGATTTACCTTCTGCACGGCGCTCCTCATCTTCAGGATCAACAACCCAATCTTTCACATGGCGATAGCAGAGCAACGTCATCCTTTCCTTCCTTATCTCCATCAGTCCTTACAGAGACAAATCCAAGAAAGGCTTTAAAATTAATAAAGTGAACCTTAATTGTTAATCTTTTAAATACTATGGCGGTTGTTCTTATGCAGATCCTCAAATCCCTTCTTCTCCCACTAACACTATCCTCCTAAATACCCAAGGATTTTAGTTTTGTTCTCTTTGTTTTTTGTTTTTGATAAAACTTAGCTCTCCTTTCCTATCTAATATTTTTTCTAGGTGGAGTACCTCATTTCCATATCTCTTGCGAGGGTGTGTTTTATTATTATATCATTTTCGAGTTTTCTTATGTGCTTGATTGGTGGTTATCTTTCAGTCTATGTTGAGTGTGATGCTCATCCTTGTCCGCAAATTTGTTTAAAAACCCTATCTTTTATGATGTGTGTCTATTACTTATGCTTGCTACCTAGGCTTTACGACCTAGTTGTGTCTTTCTTTTTGTGTGTTATTTCCCTTCCCTATCCAATGGCAATACAAAGAAAATGAAGACCGAAGATGAAGATGAAGATTTGTTCAAGTGTTGATTGTGGTTCTTCTTCAAATTTGTTTGCGAGGGCACTTCACACTTAAGCGTGAGAGGAATGATAACCAAGAAATATGTGCAAATAAAGGCACCAAAATGTGCTCAACATGGAAACATCCTTTGCAAATTGACACTTTGCTTTTGTACTCTCTTATAAAAAAATAAAATATGAAGCAATGTAAAATGTGTAGTCCAAAAGGCTCACATTAAAAAATGTTGAAAAGAAAGGGAAGGTCAAACACCTTTTGTCTCATTTCAAAAATTGAAGGGTCTTTAGACCTTAGCCTAAATGTATGCTCGAGGGGGTCACTATGTATAAAAATGTGTGTAACGTGAGTTCAAAAAAAGGGAATATAAAAATTCGTAGGCTTACATATATACATTTATAGAAGGCAATATTTTAAAAGCAATAAATCTATTCACAAAAGGGGTCTTTATATTGAACATGTAAATTTTTTACAAAAGGGTATTTTATTAAATCATAAAATTGGCTTGGATATTTAACAAAAGGATATGATTAACCTGAACAAGTAATCATTGTACCCCTAACCTTTAGGGTATTATACCTCTCTCTCTCTCTCTCTCTCTCTCTCTCTCTCTCTCTCTCTCTCTCTCTCTCTCTCTCATACAAGAGGTGGAGGATGAGTGAAAAGACCTAAGATTGAAGAGACATTCTCTATTGTGGTCAAGCACTTGGACTTAGATTTTGTAATGCCAACCCAAAAGAGGAGAAATAGTGATTGTTACATTATTTTGTGGAGTTGCATGCTCTCTCTCTCTCTCTCTCAAAGATGTGAAAAAGATGATGAATCTTCATTCTTCTATTAGAAGTTAATCAAAAGCAATGAGAAAGCAACAGACACATTTAGGACTAAAGTATTCTCTGAAGGCAACTATCATGATTGTTTATACTTCTTTTAATATTAATAGATAGATAATGCATGTAGCGTGACGGTTTGATTTGTCTTCTTTTTCTTATTCCTTTATATCTCCTCTGTGTGTGTGTGTGTGTGTGTGTGTGTGTGTGTGTGTGTGTGTGTGTGTGTGTGTGTGTGTGAAACTAGGCTCAAAGGAGTATGACCATGAATAGTTGATGGCATTTTTTTCTCTTCTTAGGAGGTATATTAAAAGAGTAATTTTGAGAACACTCCAATTTAAGATGCAAGGGACACATAATTAGCAAGTAGCTATGTAAGTCAGTGTAACGATAAGATTTTGTAACACATGCCTTCAAAAGTGATATTACCCTATCATCATAAGGCACAGGTTAAGCTTCCTAATAATAACTATTGTAAAAACCTTATGTTTTGTCTTTATCTTTAACATAACATGTACTTTCTTCATACATGCACATATACATAAACACACTTTCTTTATATATGTACATTTATATACATCTACACACATATGATCATCCACACATACATGCATGTCTACACAAACACACACACACACACACACACACATAAAGAGAAGTTAATTCACATAATGTAATAGAAAAGAGTTTGAAAATAGCTCTTGGATCAGAAACAAGGGTTTTGTAACCCTAACAAACATGTCACAGAAGTGGAGATATCTCAAGACAAGGGGGAAACTCTTTTGAGGAAGCCACATGAAAGCAATTCTCATTCTAATCAATTACAAGCCAATGATTCTCATGCATCTATTTTTTTCTGTAACTTTGTTCAAACAAGAGCTGAATATCTTAAATAAAGGGTTAATAGCATCACACGAACTAGTATTGACAAAAATAAGTTACACTAGTGAGGGCCAATACTAAGACACCTTCCAACAAGTAAAGATAGCCTCAAAGAGTGTAAAACATATAGAATGTTGATGTGCTTTTACTAGCCCAATTATGTTAATGTATAGGAAGTTATTGTTTTTACACATTGCATCCAAATTTCATTATCCATGGTCTAATGGAAGTAGAGTGAAAGTCACTAAAATGGTTTTGAAGCAAGCACAATATACATGCTTTTTTATCATGCAAAAGATTTGTGACCAAACTTTCATATGTACTGCTATTAATTAAGAGACCTTAGATGCATTACCTTATGCAGTGTCCAAACTTTCTTATCTAGTGCTATTAATCAAGAGACCTTAGATGTACTATTGTTGGCCCTTTCGTCCTAGAAAATGTAATAACACACAAAAACTAGGGGTTCAAATGGCAAAAAGCTCTCATGAAATTAGCTTCACATACATCATCATTGTCTCTTTGTTTACTAGTTGCTATGACAAGATCATTGTGGATCTAGCCACATGGACTGGTGATATGACATCCAAAACTGTTTGGTGGTAACCATCTCATTTTCATGATGCCATGTGGAGGTAAGTGGTGGTTAGGACACCATCTTGGACTAAGCCTCAAGGAGTTAACCAAAATGACCATTAACAACGTTCTTCATACTATGGGTGGAATTACGATATGAGACATT
The DNA here is from genome assembly GCF_053477565.2 of Lygodium microphyllum. Taxonomy (NCBI): domain Eukaryota; kingdom Viridiplantae; phylum Streptophyta; class Polypodiopsida; order Schizaeales; family Lygodiaceae; genus Lygodium; species Lygodium microphyllum. Next base: position 135,869,370 of record NC_141151.1, on the reverse strand, counting down.
ATGAAACTCACATATGGGTGAAAAGTGATACCCTCTACGCGCCCCCTACTAGTATGCTAGTTACATATGTAACATAGGTAAAAGGGACTATACATGTAGTCCCATCATATGCTAGACCCTACTTTGAAGCAACCATATAGTTTGTAGAATGTGCATTGATGAAGTTTATATGAAAATATGGATTCGTAGTCCATTGAAAATGGCTAAAGTTGCAAGAAATGTTTTGTTAGTGGCATGAAATAATTGTGTGAGATTTTGTCAATAGTATATGGTGCACATTGTGAGGCTTTCTCATAAGAGCCTATATAGGACTCAATGTATAATTGGATATAAGCATACACATAATGATTTGACTTAATGGAGGTTATCTATGGATAAATCAAGGTCTTATGCATCAACTTTTATCTCAATCATGGTGGTGGGGACTAGTCCATTGTTCATATATCTTTGCAAAGTATAATTCATTAATGATCACAAAGAATCATTATGTGTCTATCCTGGCTCCAACCCATTTTTCGACACACTCGATTGCCTACACTTATCTACAAACGAATTTAGACCCAATAGATTATTAGATTTGTATTCATACAATGCAACCAAATGAAGAAGACTAGCGCCTACAATTATAGAAAGTAATAGGTGATTGGAACTGAAAAAACGATTCAAGGTAGCATTATCTATAGAAAACCCACCCCATAGCCATGTAACTATGGTATCTCCTATCACAAATATGGCACTTGCTAAACTAGTAATTACGGTAGCTCCCCAAAAACTCTTTTTAACCCCAAGAAAATACATAGCCTATAAAAGCAGTAATGATCATTAATAAAGGAATGACCACTCCAACGCATGCCCCAACCACCCACATGCATGCTCAACTGCCCATGCGATCCACCCACCCAATGTTGGCATGAAGTGCACTATCAAAATTTAATCATACATGGTGGATGAGATGCCTTGAGGAGAGTGGAGTGAATTGGTGGGGTAGTGGCTCCATAATGTCTTTATTGTTCCTTCATGTGGCCATGATTGCAAGAACATATGTAAATTTAAATGCACTCTCTCTTGCTCCCTCCCTCCCTCTCTCTTTAAATGGTCTATTCTTCTATCAATCAGGCACCCAAGAAGGAAGGATAAGCAATAGTCAAATCAGGGGCAAGAAGGCAGTACAAGACCCTCCTCTCTCTCTCTCTCTCTCTCTCTCTCTCTCTCTCTCTCTCTCTCTCTCTCTCTCTCTCTCTCTCTCTCTCTCTCTCTCTCTCTCTCTCGCTTTGTGGCAGCAGACATCTGTATGTTCAGGTGCACAAATAGACATAGGTGCTAGCATGCACTATTGTGTTGGTAGTAGTAAATTGATGTTATAATTACTCATCACAAGCTCACTCTGCAATAATTGTTCCTCACAATTCTGACTGTGGTTGATAACTGCAATAACTGTTCCTCACAGGCGACCTCTACAATAATTGCAGTCTACTTGCCTAGCCTCGTATACTAGAAGATCCCGACAGTGGAGACCCATGCCACTAACAACTAGCCCACCAGCAAACTTGTTTCTATCTCGAATAGATCTGAGCTGAAGTCACTATCGTACAGGAAATCCTCTTTATCCTGACAGTAAGCACGTTTATTAACCGCGCTAATCAAGTTGGTGGGTTGCTTTGCTGGTAATGAGCTCACTGTAGCAGAGGTTGTGACTCTACAATCGGCACCGTAGGACTGGTACATAGCTATTCGTGCACAGTTGCTGCAATCGATATCTGACGCAATGGATGTCAGATTGGTACACATCTGACTAGCACTATCAAACTGGTACACAACTGACTGGCACTATCAGACTGGTACACAATTGTTCGTGCACTATTGGTGCAATCGATGTCTGACGCACCTATCCATCTCCCTTAACTCCCTAGGAAAATCAAATAAGCCACCCTAAAGAAGTAGGGCAGGAAGGCATCAACAGCATTTTCAAGTTTCACTCTGAAGCATTCAACGAGGACCTCACAACAGCACCCACATCAGCCACCTAGAGTGTAATATTTCCACGCAATAAAAGTTAGTTGGTTAGTTCGAAAGTTAGTTAATCAATTAATAAGTTAGGAAGATTACTAACTAAAGACTAACTAAGGTAAGAAATGACTAGCATTAATAGCTAATAATTTTCATTCAATTAAAAATATATTTTAAAAAAATTAAGAGTCATAAATCTGACATTTTTCTTGGATTGATAAGGATCGTAGCTACCCTTCACGAAAAGTACAATGTGAACGGGACTTATGAGCTATATTAATCAATAGTATTAATGTGTATAGTTTGAAAGGTTCAAAAATATTAGATTCTTGGGGGGGGCCCATGACCAAATCCAGCAAGCAGTTGCAATAGTATCAAGTTCAGGACCACCCCCAACAATGCCATCAATGCTATCATTAATGATCGAGTGCATGTGACCAAATCCAGTAGTCAACAAACACAGAGTCAACAGAGGTTAGTAGCTCATTTTGAAGGAATACATAAGGCATTCATTGATAACAAAAAATATGAGTTTCAGCATTATAGTAGTAGCCATACAAATAATGTGTTTTGTATGAGTGAAATGATTCCAAGTAGAGGGTGTTTTGTTTTCCATAATACATGGCTTGAAATCACATTATCCCTAATAAGAGTTGTGTTGAATGATAATGGAACCCCCTATGTGTACAAACACAATAATAAAAGGAAGTAGGGTTATTACAAACTTTATAAACTAGGGAATGGTGCCATGCCCTAATTTAGAGAGAGAGAGAGAGAGAGAGAGAGAGAGTAGCCTTCTCATTGGCAAATATGAATCACTCAAAGTGTTTAGAAGGACTCCATAATGTTCAAAGATCAATTATCAATGTTTCTTTAGGTAAAAGATTATTGTGTTGTCCGCTATTGGAGGAAATGAGGGTTTTATCCCATACTAATATTATAATAAAATGCTTGAATCTTTCAAGGACCTTTTTATTTTGTGATTCAATCCACCATTACATGACGTGACATTTATATTCATGGTAGAGTTCAAACTAATGAATGCATATATGGTTGCTTTGTCTCAAATTGATCCAGATCTTCCGGATGCTTCCTTGTTTCTAATTGAAGCAGTTACTCCCTGGTATGCAGACATAGCCAACCTCATGGCATCTCAAGCCATGAGAAGAAGAAGCTTCCGTTAGAATCAGCCCCCTTCGCTTTGTTAGGCGGTGCACTGTACAAGAGAGGCAAAGATGAAGTGCTGCAAAGATGTGTTGCAGGGAATGAAATCGGCATAGTATTGAAAGCATGCCATGACGAACCCTGTGGTGGACACTTCACAGGAGAAGCGACAGCCAGGAAGGCTCTATTAGCAGGATACTGGTGTGGCCGACCCTCCACAAGGATGCATATGATTACTACAAGAGATGTGATGCTTGTTAGCGAATGGGGAAACCCACCAAAACAAGTGCCATGCCACTGCAACCCATTCTTCTCCTAAAGTAGTTCGAGAAGTGGGGGATTGATTTTGTGGATCCCATTGATCCACCCATTAGACGGAAGCAAAATAGATACATCCTAGTATGTATGGATTATGTCACAAAGTGGTGTGAAGCTAAAGCCCTGAAGCGGGATGATAGTAACAGCGTAGCCCTGTTCATGTACAAGAATATTATCACCCGTTTTGGCAGTCCCCTCGAGCTAGTAAGTGACAGAGGTACTCATTCCTTAACAAAATCATGGAGGAGCTGACTGAGCTGTATAAGATCCGCCATCGCAAATCCACTCCTTATTACCCCAGAGCCAACTGCCAAATGTAAGTCACCAATCTCATCCTTTGCTCGATTCTACATTAGGGCCAAAAACGCTTCAAAAAATGCACTTTTGTTAATCACGGGATTAAGGAAAGGGCCAAAGAGAGTTCGCCACGTGTGCAAGAATATGGTATTCTTGTCTCCTCTTTTTTAGAGATAGTGGAGTCCATTTCGTGATTCTCTCTTCTTTTTTAGCCAAAACCCCTAAAGTCTGACATGTTTTGGAGTCCCAAAGACGTTATTTACTTACAAATCTGACAAAATACATGACAGAGATGTGATGAAATTAATAATGAGTTTTTTGAAAGTCGGGAGATCTTTCAATATTGTTTTTGGCGCCCAATACATACTCATTTGGGTTCTTGGCGCTACTTTTTAGTTCATTCACCCCTCTTTGAGCTTCTTTCTCTGCGCTTTCATTCTTTTCATGGCTTCCTCCAGGCGCCCTTCTCGTTTAATACACTCTTGCACAGTCTATAGCCAGGGAGTAGATGGAAATTTTGAGCCCAAAACCTTTGCTGTAAACGATTGGGTTACCATGCTGCCATCTTGCAAGGGCTCTCATAAGGTGAAAAGAAGAAAATGAGAAGATATAAAACATCACTGTAAGGGGCGTATCATTGCCTTCAAAATTATGCCCGAAGGCTGGTTTGTCAAGGTGCAACATGTTTACATGGCCAAGGATATGCACTTGCCTCCAAAGGAACGTGTTTCCCAACAAACACATTGTAAGTTATAAGTTGAATGACGTATATAATTCTTTTCCATTTATGCAAGTTCTAACAAATGGTTCGTCATTGTAGATATCTTTCCGTCAATAAGTATTGAATGGCAACCTGTGGAAAGCCTAAGTGGGACTTTCCATGCCATTCATAAGGTATTGGCAGACATTATTTATGCCGATCAAACTGTGTCTTTTTATAGTGAATGCAAGGTTTTTATATATTATGCACAGTATGTGGTTCCCTCTAAAGCGGATAGGTATGGGAATATCGAAGATTTGCCATTGCCAAGTCTTTCATCTCTAAATTGGGAGATTCCTGACAAGGTAACAGTGCAGAGTTTCAAATTCAAAATATCTCAGGATATTAAAAATTCCATGACAGCTGGAAGGATCTCAAGAAGAATACGTTTATCATGGTTTGTACCCCTCCATATCTTCGTGGCTTGCTTCAAAACAGCAAATTTACAAAGAACGAAGGTATCCTGGCTAAGTAGAAACTTTTCGGAAGAGGATTTGGACAATAGTATAGGGACGCATTGGAAATCTAGAGAGTGCGATCATAAAGGTGATATCTTGAGGTGCAGTGCATGCCCTCAATCCTTGGCTTTGGCTTATAGTATCCCTCGCCAAAATCTTGCTTTGGGCTTTGATTACAGGCGATACAAACTAAGATTGGGTATTTGGGTTCCCTTGGATTCTGATACAGATAACACACCATATAAACTTGTGGTGCACATTTTTCCGCATGAAGAAGTAAAGAAGGTGAATGTTACTTCCAATTGGAGTCTGAAATATGTGAGGGATACCTTGGAATTGCTAGACAATACATCCCCTAGATATAAGTTCAAAGTGAATGGTGTAACAATTGGTAAAAGAGCCGAGCGCTCTTTCTTTTATACGAGTTGTTTGTCTCCCACAATTGTGAGTTTGGGGCCTTGAGAATGAAAACTTGGCAGGAATTTATCTTAATAGACTGTCCTTAAGATATTTTTTAATGGGAACTTCATAAGCTATCGTGAAGCAAGTCGCCTTTCGAATGTGTATAAATAAAATGTACATTGCATCCGATTTACAAGTGAAAATTTTCATTACACAATGAGGTACAAAAATTGCATAAAAATGTACAAAGCCAAAATAATAAGGCTCGTGTATAAAATGTACATTACATTTGATTTACAAGTGAAAATTTTCATTACACAATGAGGTACAAAAATTGCATAAAAATGTACAAAGCCAAAATAAAAAGGCTCGTGTATACTTATGTTTGCTATTTTCATTCTTTATCGATTTTTTCAAAGATATTTTTTCTCACAGGGCCTTTCTTTGATTGTTGAAAAAATTTGACCTTTACAGGTAGTCTCTTTTCTTGGGGCTTAAGAGGGGATGGATCAAATTTAAGAGGAGAGAGCACTGGCATTCCTTTTTTCTTAGACTCTGCAGCAGTGGTCCCATTGCCTTTTCCCTTGCCCTTGTCTTTACCATTGCCATTGTCCTTACCCTTTCCCTTGACCTTTCCCTTGCTTGTGCCCTTGGCCATTGAAGTTTTGGGAGGAAGAGGGGAGTCAGGATCATACGGTGTGATTGCTTTGTCTAGAATCAGCTCGATGCATCTCTCCCTTATCCACCAAACATATGATTCAGGATAGTCTCTACACTGTAAGAATAAATGTTATAAGTTAGTGAAAAGACATCATGATAAGGGTTAGACAAACATCAAATGAAATAAACTTACATTCACTCCTTCTATTTGTAACAGCTTTGAATCCACTGTTCTGCAAATGTTTGAGATAACTCTCCATCCACAAGAATGCGCATCGCTTTGCAATGGAACTTCTTGTAGAAGAAAAGTATACGGCCTTTGAGGATCAGCAAGATCCTCATATGTTGTATCCAAAAATGTAGAAACGAGTCTACCAGCACTGCAAAAGGAAGCTTTGTAAGTTCAAAATATTATTTATAAAAGAAATCAAAGTAAGTAATTTTCTTCCAACATACATTCGTGCTTGACCGTGAACACCGCTGAGAGAATTCATAAAGATAATTTCCCTTGAAAGACAATTAATGTAGATGAGACTCCAATGCCCTCTGCAAATTCATAAAAGAGGTGAGTAGAAGGGTGAAAGCAAATGAACATAAATTTTCCTCTACAGAAAAAGAAAAATACATTTCTACATAAGGGAAAAAGATGTGGTAATTTGTCACACTATCGAAGCTACGAAAAAATGGTGAAATATTAGAACCAGATTTTGCAAAAAGTTCCACAGAGAGAAGTGGATCAACAATGTATATGGTTCTTCAGATATCGAGAGTGAGAGAGGAGACCAATGCCCTGCAGATAATAGCAAAAGCTATTCGATACCAATTTCATCCAAAATATAATTGAACCTACAAGACTTAACTTATGCAACAAAAAACCTTACCTTATGCAACAAAAAACCACAGAGTCAGATAGTTGGACATCCCTTTTTTCCAACATGGGCTTGTCCTCGGGAGATATACTAAGATATTCCTCCTCAGGGTTCCCCAGCAACATTCACAAGAATCTGCCCATACACTTTGCCCATCCTCTCACTGTTGACGGGAGCAAGTGATGCGGCTTTCCTATTGTAAACATCGTCTTCAGTTTCAAACACCTCCTGATTTTCTTCATTCAAGAAAGTCTCCTGCTGGGTGGCACCCCTTGTAGGGTAAAGGTGACTAACATCCTCAACATTTAGCTTTTTCTCTTTCCTGGACAATTTTTGGGGGAACGTTAAGGATTTCAAAGGCTTTTTGATCATTGGAAGGCAAGGGCCTCAGGACTTTGTCAAACCTATACCTCACTCTGCTAATGATGCTGAAATCTTTATTCATAAGGGTGATCCTATGAGCATGGGCGGCAGCAATGTAAGCGTCGTTCATGAAATCAATAACAAAATCTTCTGCGGCCTCTTGCAGGGCAAGAATGGCTGAGAGTTGCCACTTCTTATTTAGACCAGAGACAGTTGCCATTTGAGACAATCTATCAGAGATCTCTTTAACCACCCTTATAAAAGCAGCTTTTGGAATGACATGCTATGTAGCTCTCTGGGCTTTCTTGATCTCACTGAAACATCTCTGCATATAGAAGAACCTGGACTTCCTCTTTCTCTTTTGTGGCTTGGGGTGTTCAGTGGCTTCAGCAGATGTGGGCTCAGGTACCATTGTAGGGAATGAATCTTTCACAGGGTAAGCCTCATCCTTTGCTTCCTCAACTTCAAGTGAAGAAACATTTATAGAAGATGTAAGGACAACACCTGGTGTAGGGGGGATTTCTGTTGTAAAATGCTCTGGAGCCTGTGATGGACCAGCTTCTTCTACCCCCTCAGATTCATCAAATTTTAACTTTCTTCTACCCCCACTGTCCTTCCCATCTAGATACACTCTTCTTGCAGTTTGCTTTGTCCTTGCCATCCAGAAAAGCAAAAATAACAACCAGAAGGACAATAACTGAAAGACAAATTGGCGAGGAAAGTGACGAAATGAGCAATTCCGATACGGCGCGATATGAACAAAGCGAGCAGAATGGAACAGCGCCTTCGCTCCGTATTGGAGATCAGATGCCGATACGGCGCGATATGGAGGAAACCAACACTGCGTAAGGACGCCCTTGCTCCATATTGGCACGATATGGAGGAAACTGCTGATACGGCGCGATATGGAGGAAACGAGCACACTGTTTGGACGCCCTCGCTCCGTATTGGAGATCAGATGCCGATACGGCGCGATATGGAGGAAACCAACACTGCGTAAGGATGCCCTCGCTCCGTATTGGCACGATATGGAGGAAACTGCTGATACGGCGCGATATGGAGGAAACGAGCACACCGTTTGGACGCCCTCGCTCCGTATCGGCACACCTCTTTTTGCTAGCGAAAAAAGGACTAAGCCGAAAGACAACCGATACAACGCGAGAGGTAAGAAACGGAGACGACGCAAGTCTTGTATCACATCGTATCGGCAAGCAAGGCGGGAAGAGCTCGAGAAATGAAAAGTATACACGTCGGAAAAATGACCACTTATATACCCAGGTCAATCATGACACGTATCAAACACGTGTCCGATACTGATTGTGCCACGTATCTGCATTTATGGTCCGTATGCTACGTGTCAAGTAATGACTGGTCCACTTGTTTGCCACATGGTTATCGGCCACGTGTTGCCAAACGGCTACTGCCATGTGTATGAGACTAACGGATACTGCCAGGTGGCATAATCCGCGCCTACATAAGGGTGTGTTTCTTATCTGTACGGCTTTTTTCGGTTTCCGACCTCTGTTTGTATTGCTGATACGGCGCGAGAGCGACTATTGGTTTTCTTCACTTTCCTCTCTTCGCTTCGTTTTGGAGGTTCTGTAGAGTCTTCTTTCAGCACTCCTCAAGCTCGTGTGACCACCTTTGTTGTGGCTCTAGCGCTTCTTACTGGGATCACGGATACAGCGCGAGGGGGCCTATCCGTCTGAATCGTTTCTCTCTTATCGCGCCGTATCTTCAGAAGTTGTAAACATGTCTGAACCCATAGAATTCCTAGGATCCAAGGTTTCTCCAGGAACTGGTAAAAGAAGAAGGTTTTCAAAAGGCTGACGTGCATCAACATCTGATCAGCCTGTGCATTCTTTTTCCTCTCCATCCTCTGCCACCAGTGTGAGAAAGCCAAGTACATCTCCAGGGAAGCGAACGTCGGTAGTGAGAGGTCAAGGAGTATCAGAGCTCATTGATATCACTCCATCAGAGAGGCTACTTGATTTTATGCTTCAGAATGGAATGGATCTCTCATTCTATGGAGTTGTGAAAAATATTTTTAATCCTGATTGGGAACTTGACAAAGTTCTGAAATCTTGTGAAAAATATATTGTGGAGGACTTTTTGGAGTTTGAAACTCTTGCAGGTCCTTCTGTTGAAGTTGGCACAATTGAATATGTCCATGTTCCCATTGGGTCAACAGGAAATGAAAAGGCAGTATTTACTAGAAAGTGCAGGGCCCACTCTCTGGAGAGGTTTCATTCAACAGACATATTTTGCTGCACTCATTCCAAAAACTGCAAGATGATGAGAAAATCTGCTGCTTTTATTGTTTTCACCCTTGTCAAATACCCTGTGAAAGCTGAGGAGCAACAGTTGGAAGGAGCAAAGTCTGCCAGCTTTTGCATGTTAGATGATCTGGTAGATGAAAGGGAAACAGAGGAGGTTGTAGATACAGATTTTGAGGCTTCTATTGCTGAGAATTTGGATGTTGCTCACTTCAAAGCTGAGACTATCATTGAGGAGAGCCAAGGAGATACAAACCCTCAACCTGATGAGAGTTCTCACCATATTGTTCCTTCCCTGCCATGTATACCTTTCAAGGACAAGGAGTACATTTTACTATCAGATATTCAAAAACTTTTTAATCTCAGGGAAGATTATTGTCTTGCAATTATTGCAGAGGCTTCTGATGCTGCAAATGGGATAATTGACACAGAAAATGAATCAAAGGAAGAGATTCTGAAACTTGATAAAGAAACTCTAGATGATAAGTTTATTGATGCTGGTGAGGCCCTCTCTCTTTGTTTTGAAAAGGCCAAAGAAGCTGAGAAAGAGTTGAGTATTACTGATGAGGACTTCGATCGCATTCAAAGCGAGCTCGGCATTTCCAATTTTGGAAGAGAGGAGTCTGAATATGTTAAAGAATTGACTAACACCAATGAGACAGCATCATCAATTAATTTATGGAATCCGTTTAAATTGGAGTACGATGAAAATCAAGTGGTAAGATAATTTTGAATTTGCTTTTACACATTGGTAGGTTTACATTTCATGCTCATTCAGTATGGGTTTTATTTGCAGTTGGAGATTGCTGATACAGATAACTTATTGGGGCGTGGCAAAGGATCGAGAGCTGCTAGTAACACCACCAAAGACATTGCACTCGGCCACTACTTGGCTAGGATTGACCCTGAATCCTTTTTTGTACTTCATAGTAGTTTCTCAGAGGACGCAACATGGCCGATACTTTGTATTAAAGCTCTTACAAGGCTTCTAGGTTTCTCAGGATTACAATATAATGCCCACAAAATAATGTTTTTGGAAAAGACTGCAGCAATTAGGATTTTTGGCTACGGTGTCGAAGGATTTCGAAAGCAAAGTCACGACCACAGGGGACCTTAAGTAATTTCAGGATAGAAGGTCAATATTGACAACCTTCATAAAGGATCATATTTGCATTCCAACAACTCTCTAGAAGACACACGTAAGTTTTGAGAATTTTGAATCCATTCTTCACGTCTAGAAGAACACTTAAATTTAGTCCTTCAAATGTAATAAGCATGCCCTTAATCTTCTCTGCAGTTTCCTATGGCAGAACTCTGTTATTGGCTGTTGCTTACAAGAAAGGTTGTGGCTGATTCAGCTGAGAAATTCTGAATAACATATTTCTGCTTCTCCTCATGACTAACTTGTATTTTTTTCTCTTCAACCTCCAAAGAGAGATTAGCAAGTCAATTTGTTGTTAGAGAACCTTAAGCTGATCGTTCACTTCATCACGTACTTGTAAAAGAGATTTTAAGTTCTGGGATTGATTTATCTAGACAATTTCTGTCATTGCTGAGGACTATTTGTGATTTTACTTAGCTGCAATGATCTCGTTGGTCTTTTCTGGTTAATAGGCTTGTAAATCTCTTCAGAATATCGAGGAAGTAGACAGATTTGCAGACGGGTTTTATATACAATTTGGTATTATGGTTATATTGAAGATTTCCATGATCAAGGATGGAACAGTCATTTGAAAGTATGGTTGCAGAGTACTCTTGTATACAATGTCACTGGCTATTAGCTGAATGAACCATTCCACAATTGTCACTACAAGTCGTTTGTGGCCTGCTTCAAGACGATTGTGACCTGCACTTCCTCTGCAAACTTGTCGTTTACTCATCCTTCAACAGTCATCCGTCTTCTCCTCATGACCTTGACCTTTACTTCATTACCCCAATCATTTTGCAGGTTTTCGTCATCACCAGAACAAAGTGGCCCCCTTTGCAGATGATTTAATTTCTCCTTTTTTGCTCTCAAGAAAACACAGGTAGCAAAGGCGGTCGCAATCAATTCAACCCTTTCCTTACTGTACTTATTTGTTGGCTTATAATGAATGCATAGCGGATAGGTCGGATGAAGCTCATCTCTATGACGCACTACTGAATACATATGGCAGTCTCTGCAAGTCTCAACAAAGTGAGAAACATCTCTGTACATGCCTTTCCACCAATATTTCTCCTTGATTTTCTCATAAGTAGCCCATACTCCTCTATGACCAGCCCAAGGACTCTCATGAAACTCCCTCATCACCTACAACTGTGTCTCTCTATCGCAGACAACCCGCAAAGGTAATCCACCTCTTTTCTTTGGATGCTTCCAAAGAAATCTGTCCTTGAGAAAATAACCATAGGCTTTCCTTCTGATCTTCTTGAACTCTTCATCTGTCCATTCATCTCTTTTGCTTAGTGTACTAAGGTACCTGCCAATCTGCAACCAATCTCCAACATAGAGATCTTCTATGAAAGCCATAATATCATAGACATGACAAACATGATCAACCATAGTGGCTGAAATTTCTGCATCATCCTCTTCTGCAAGTAGAGTCTCCTCATCATCATATCTGGCTCTAGACAACATATCTGCCACTGGATTATCCTTCCCTGCTATGTGTTTAAATTCCGGATTTAATGACTTGATGTATGCAATCCATCTCAACATAGCTATATCCGGAGTGGAGCAACTCGTGATCATGCCAATCAATGGCAAGCAATCTGTCTCTACCACAACTGAAGCTCCAATAAAGTACTCCTTGTCACATTTGAGAGCCGTGACAATCCCCAATAACTCCCTCTTGATTTGCGGATATCTCCTCTGTCTCTCGTTTAGGACTTTCGCCCCAAACCGAATAGCATACCTATTTCCATCTGCATCATCTTGACCCACAGCCCAACCTATGCCAATTGGACTAGTGTCAACTGTCAATACAATAGGCCTATCACAATTATAATCCGCTTTCCTGAGAGTAGGAGCATTCTACAATAACTTCTTCAATTTCCGCATGGCTCTAGTGTGACTCTCATCCCAATAAAATTTCTGCCCCTTTCGAAGCAGCTGATACAAACAATCTGCTATGTGTGCAAAATGAGGTATCCAAATCATATAAAACACACAAGCACCAATGAATCTCCGTACCTCTGAAGTGGTAGAACAATACTCTGCAATCTTGCCTATAGCATTCACCTTATCAGGTGAGGGTTTCCTGCCATAATATCCGCACATATGCCCAACAATAACAACCTCATTCACTCCAAAAACAGATTTTTGCCCTGAAAGTGTCAAGTTCACTTCTTCTAACCTGGCCAAAATCTTCTCACATGCTGAAATATGATCAGCCACAAAGTATCTGCATCCCTGCTCATTTAGGCTCTCATTCTTCTCTTCTTCTGCACACCCCTTAATGGACACATCATCCAAGAAAGGCATAGTAAGCTGAGGTATGTAATCACGAAGGACCTTATGCATGGCATTCATCATATGCGCAACAGAATTAGTGGCACCTTGAGGCAAGGTACACATCCTGACGAGCCCAATAGGAGTTCTCATGGTGGTTATGTCCCTGCTTTCCAAAGCTAGCTGAAACTGATCATATCCTGAATACAAATCACCCAAAGAATAGATGGCACGTCCAGCAAATGCCTCTGCAAACTCATCCACAACTGGACCTATACCAACATTCCTGATAGTAACTCTGTTCACTGGCTGCATGTCCTGAATAAATCGAAGAGTACCATTCTTCTTTGGAACTGTAAACCACTTGTTTGAGTATGGTGCAGATGAAGGCTCAAGGATTCCCATCCTGATTTTCTCATTCAATAAATCAATCAGCTTTGGCAAGTGTGCTTTAGGCACTGGAATAGGTCGGAGATTCCATGGAATATGAGGAATAGTAAAAATAACCATAGGAGCAACAATATCAAGATTCACACATCCAATCTCATGTGGGACAAAAGCAAATCCTCTTCCATGACGCTCAAGCATATCCTGAAAGCATTGCTTCTCTATGGGTAACAAGAAATCACCATTTCCAATTTTCAATTCAGCAAGTGTCTCTGCTGAAAACTTATGACCAATATGCTCCGGATTCCTCAAAATTTGTTGTTTAGCAGCCCTCTCTATTTGTTGATCATTGTCAGGTGGAAGCGGTACAGCAACCGGCTTCACCTTCTTATCCACAGTTTTGTATTTCGTGTCAACCCTGGCTTCATTATGCTCTTCTGCATTACATAAACCTTGCTGTAAATCAGCAATTCTGCACTCCAATGGCTGAATATTCTCAGCCCTCTGCTCTATGGACTGCATAGAAACAACCCCAAACTCTGAATACTGAAATATTTCAGCAGTAAACTCTGTTGGCTGAAATTTTTCAGCCCTCTGTCTCTCTGAAAGCTGATCATAACCAGTTGGAAACTCTGTTTGCTGAATTTCTTCAGCACTCAACACTCTTTGCTGAGTTTCCTCAGCCTCTGACTCAATCTGTGACACAAAATCTGCAATTTCATGAAACATGTCCAGGGATTGCACTAATACATTACCATGACAATTCAGCATATCAGTTTTCAGCATATCTCCCGTCTCTGTCATCGTATCTGCACAAATCACACTGTCATACATACCATCTATGTGCTCATCATCCTCCAAAATTCCTACATTTTTCAAATTTTTCTCCTTTTTGCATATATACTGCCTGGCAGCTCTAGGCAACCTAGAAGTCTTCTAATAGCTCATTGAACTGTTTGCTGAAATCCCAACATAACCAGAGGAGAAAACACTACTGCCAGGAGGCGAGAACTCCAATCTCCTCTCCTCTGTACCACCGTCGTCTCGCGAAACGGCGGTACCTAATGAAAACCCAAATCCATCACAGTGGGCAAGGGTGCATCTCTGAGAGTATCCCTGTTTCTAACATGGTTCACACATACAGTCATAAACTGAACTGCTCTCATACCATCTTTACTGCGAATCCGTGCATAAGCAGATCCATCATCCATGACCTTTGTTTCCATGCGCATCTCTGTAATGAATGGCTGACCAAGAATTATGGGATAGGAGCATGAATCCTGCACAAAGAAATGAAAATCCTCCTCTACATCACCAATAGAAACCCTGACACTAGGGCAAGCAGCATATAAATCACCTGCAGTATTATTGGCGGCTCTCATACGCCACCCATGTTCTACATCCATAGGCCATCTGTTACTCTCATAAACTCCACGAACTATAAGATTAATCTCTGAACCATGATCAACCAATGCAACATAAGGCACCTGTTTCTCTCCAATCTTTACCATCGTCTCTGTAGTTGCCCTAGCCCAATGGCTCCGCGAAAAGTGACTACACGGTATCAAAACAGGCTCGTCAATTTCAGCATAATGCATAGGCTGAACCCTCTTCTCTACCTGCGGCAAAACAGAAGCATTATCAACCATAACCTCATCATCATCCTCATCCAACTCTCCAATCAAAACTCCCTGTGTATTAGTGGTAGCCAATGCATGTCTTTTCCTCTTCAGGACCTCCTGAAACTGATCCTGAAACTCTCTTTTTGAGATGCCCAAAATCTCAGAAATAGTGAAAGTCACCTCACTGCCAAGTATCTTATCATTAAAGATTTTCTTCATATCTGTAGATGTCTCAATATCGGACATCAATCTGAATCCTGGCTGCTTTCTCTCTCTAGGCTCTTGCCTCTTTTCTCTCTTTTGAGCATCCTCCATCTGTCGATCTGGCCCTGGTCTCGAAGACGGTCCTGCAGTAGGTGGAGTAACAAACTCACCCCCTCTAGTCTTCTTAGCTGCACTTGGATTTTCTTCATCCCTCTTACGTTTCTCCTCAACAAATACATCTGCACCATGAGATTTAGCCAAATAAGCATAAATAGAATACCTGTCAACAGGCGAGTCCCAACCTATCTCTGATCTGATGCTAGAGCCTGCACTAGTCAAAACAGTTTGCTGAATTTTCCCCTTGTTTGCAGTCTCCATAGCATAAGTCCATAGTGCGGACTGAGTCTCCGATCCCTTCTCAATCTGTACTCCATATGCAGAAGCATCACCTCTAGCTGTCACATAAGAAGTACGCGCAGCCATGTCCTCCACTAACTTCTTCATTCCACCTTTACCAAAGTTGGTAGCAAGTGGAGCTCCTGTCTCAGTCAACCAAATCTTACCATCTTGCCCCCAATATACCAAATTCTGCCTCCTTGCATACTGGAAAGAGTCACAATCCCTGCAATGCTGATGCTCCGTACTATCACACCAAATACATCTTCGATCTCTCCTAGGAGCACTAGGAGCACTCCTAGGTGCAGTAGGAGCACTAGAAGATTGTAGCAGGCGTAGTTGAAGCAAACTGCTCCTTCAACTTACCCACCAACTCCGCTTTGACTGACTCAAGTGTCAAATCTGTGATGCCTTTGATTATGTCATCAAGAGAGGTAGGCACCGATGGAGCGGATGGTTTTGGAGCAGAAGGTGTAGGCATCGGTCGTGGAACAGGAGGAATAGGTGGAGTAGAAACAGTAGGCACTGGCATAGGCCAAGAAACTGGCTGAGGAGGAGAAGAAATAACAGGGATAGAAGTAGGCATAGGAGCAGATGATGGTGTAGGTGTCATGGAACCATTCTGTAGGCGAGTCTTCCATATCCTCCTCTTGGTCAAAGTCGAGACTGCATCCTGTGCATCCTGCCAATTAGTTTTAAGACCCATAGGCTTCGTACGATCTTCAAGAAGCTCACCCAATTCTTCTTGAAGAGCAGGATCTGCAGCTTGCAAGAAAAGCTCAACTTTTTCAACATCCAATGCTCTTTGTTCAATGGCATCAAGCTGACTATACCTCTCTTCGAATTCTCGAATCAACTCCGAAGCAGCAAGACCTTTGTTTGGCATGTAGAGCCACTCTCGGAATGACCGTCGAGTAGCCATACCAAAGTCCTCAAGGAAGTATTCTTCTTTCAAGGCCTTCTTAAAATCTTGCCAATGTGTATTTTGAATAAAAAGATCAGTCACTTTTGTCCTCAAAGCAGGTGTGACAAGACGAAGGAAGTACTTACTCATAAGTCCAGCAGGAACTCCAAAAAACCCCATCTTGATCTCATATGTCTTCAAATATGCTGAAACATTACGCCCGTCAAATAGCTTCTTCTCACTTTCAACTGCTTCAATAGCCTTAGTCGCGCTGTTTGCATTCTCCTGCTCCGAATAGAGTTGCCTTTGCTGAGACAACTGTTGTTGATGCAATTGTTGTTGCTACTGCATATACATTTGTGTTTGCTGATTTTGGAGCTGCATATACATGGACATATTCTGCAAAATCTGTTTTAGATCCTCCGTTGAAGTACTTGACACAGCAGTCATTGATGGAGCTGAAGTAGAGGCAGCTGGAGTTGTAGAAGAAGCTGAAATAGAGGCTGAAGTGTCTCCCATCCTGAAATTTCTGCGACGCTTTCACATCGGGTTCACCAAAGTTGTCGAAGGATTTCGAAAGCAAAGTCACGACCACAGGGGACCTTAAGTAATTTCAGGATAGAAGGTCAATAATGACAACCTTCATAAAGGATCATATTTGCATTCCAACAACTCTCTAGAAGACACACGTAGTTTTTGAGAATTTTGAATCCATTCTTCACGTCTAGAAGAACACTTAAATTTAGTCCTTCAAATGTAATAAGCATGCCCTTAATCTTCTCTGCAGTTTCCTATGGCAGAACTCTGTTATTGGCTATTGCTTACAAGAAAGGTTGTGGCTGATTCAGCTGAGAAGTTCTGAATAACATATTTATGCTTCTCCTCATGACTAACTTGTATTTTTTTCTCTTCAACCTCCAAAGAGAGATTAGCAAGTCAATTTGCTGTTAGAGAACCTTAAGCTGATTGTTCACTTCATCACGTACTTGTAAAAGAGATTTTAAGTTCTGGGATTGATTTATCTAGACAATTTCTGTCATTGCTGAGGACTATTTGTGATTTTACTTAGCTGCAATGATCTCGTTGGTCTTTTCTGGTTAATAGGCTTGTAAATCTCTTCAGAATATCGAGGAAGTAGACAGATTTGCAGACGGGTTTTATATACAATTTGGTATTATGGTTATATTGAAGATTTCCATGATCAAGGATGGAACAGTCATTTGAAAGTATGGTTGCAGAGTACTCTTGTATACAATGTCACTGGCTATTAGCTGAATGAACCATTCCACAATTGTCACTACAAGTCGTTTGTGGCCTGCTTCAAGACGATTGTGACCTGCACTTCCTCTGCAAACTTGTCGTTTACTCATCCTTCAACAGTCATCCGTCTTCTCCTCATGACCTCGACCTTTACTTCATTACCCCAATCGTTTTGCAGGTTTTCGTCATCACCAGAACAAAGTGGCCCCCTTTACAGATGATTTAATTTCTCCTTTTTTGCTCTCAAGAAAACACAGGTAGCAAAGGCGGTCGCAATCAATTCAACCCTTTCCTTACTGTACTTATTTGTTGGAATGTGTAGGCAATCCTGTTCATCAATGAAAATGCTGCCAGGACCATCACTAATCCGTTGAATTCGTGTCGCTTCCTTTCTCCACAGAATAGCAGAAACAGCTTCACTAACAAATTTACTTAGGTTAACAGCCTTCAGCTCTTCCTCCACATTCCAACCATGAGCACCCGGCCAGATTTAGGCACATGCTTCTGTACGATAGGAGCGAAGCCGCTGTAAGACTGGTACCAATCCACAGGGTCAGGGTCTACAGTATACCTCTTGTCCCAATAGGAGGGCTCGCCAAAGTTGTAAGTGTCCAAGTTGGAGAAGTCGATGGAATCCTCCTGCATTTCTTGCACACTTCATAGCGTCGAGCGTACCTTTATCGATGACTGAATCAAAATAGCAATTATCAAAGACGGATAAGTCTTGTGCATCCATCTGCAAGTATTTGAGTTGAGGAACATCAGAATACTTCTTTTGCATTGCATCTATAACAACTAGTGACAAATCAATATTGACTATTTCCGCATAACCATCCTTGACCATCTCTTCTGACATTTCTGCATTTCCACATCCCTCCAGCACAAGGCTTCCACAGTCCCCTACAAAGCATAGTTAGCTTTTTCCTCTCCACGTTCAGGTCTGCAGTCCTGATTCTGTCGATCTCCTCCTTGTTTTTCAAACTACGATTGATGAAGATTCACAGGCTAAGGTTAAAGGCATTAGATTTCCAGGAATGCAGCAGACTACACTGCTACTCTTATGACTGTGCTCACGGAGTTGCAGAGCACTCCCCTTTCTCTCCTCTATTTTTGCACTTCTCCTATGCTCTTCTGTCCTTCATCGTCCCTGTCTCCCTTTCAATCCTCTCCCGTGCCCAAGGCTTCCGCACTCCGTCTCCCAATTTAGAGCTTTCTCCCCCCAGCTTTTCCGATTGCAGAGCGCCCTTTTGCCTCCCAGATTAGCGTCATTTTCTCCCCTTTTTCTGCCCTCGTATGTCAGATCCATCAATCCCGGGTCCTCCAAGTTCTTGACAAAGTGCACATGGAGCACAGAACAATCATTGCATATAATCAGTGAGATATGTCTTCCCAAAGTACCATGTTTGTGCAGGTAATCTGCAATTCCAAGACCTTTCCAAACCTGTACATTGTCAATGTTGATAGCTGCTAGGTTAAAAATCCAGTATGGAGCAGTACATAGAAGTATAAATGTCACTATATGGACATAACGATTCCCAAATCCCAGCCTCTCCATATTCCACCCAAAAACACAGAATGGACACAGCACTGACAAGACTGCAACTGGTGGATCATTACAACAATTTAAGAGTGCCCATTGCCATTCTGGATCCTGAACAAGAGCACCATCTCTTGACATAAAAGAAACTTCACCACAGCAAATATTGGGAGCCCGTATGATCCTTAATGATGGTGTATGTTCAAGCTTCTCTTGTTGAATAAATCCTGTTTCCTGAATGTGAAGTTCAATTTCTTCATGGATTTGGAAGTCTTTCCCTAAAGGACTCAAAATACTATACACACCTGCTGCAGCTGGAGCACCATTAGCAACCGCAAGGCACAAACCAACCCCAACAGGGCCTTTCTGACCTCTTAAAACCCCAGTTGAGAGTGTAATGAGATCATCTCATTCCATGCCACGACAATGTCCTGATCAAACAGCCCATCAAACATGCTCTCTGCTTCTAAAATGTTGCCACATTTACCATAAATATTAATAAGTGTGCTATTAACAAAAACATCTGAAGTGAAGCCCTTCATGTGAACATCTATACTCATACGCAGAGAATAAATGTAATCACAACAACTAAGTATGCATAAAGTATTGAATCGCACACACAACTTTCGGGTGGTTTTCACACCTCGAATGCGCAGCAATACGACAATGGTCCAGGTTACTCTGCTTCTAGAGCAGGATACTTTTTGGCGTTTTCATCCTACGCCTTAGCTGCAGACAGAACTGATGTAAAATCTATAGCTGGCTACAAGAGAAAAAAATTTATACGTTATAGAGGAAAGATTCCTGAGGAGGAAGAGAATGTGAGAGTTTTGGAAAACTAGCTTTGTATATATTCTTTCTTATATATAAAAGTGCGATTGCTCATGTGTCATTGCCGTCTTTTATTTGCATTATTTGAAGTTGTCGTCGAAAAAACCAGTTGAATAGCTCCTCCAAAGCATTGCTTTTTGTAACTCCTCCCCCATGCCTTGTGCTTCGAAAATAACTTGTGCGTGCTTGATAGTGGGATTTTTCCATGCCTTGGTTGCTATAAGTTGCTAAGGGGCCATGCTCCTTCACAAAGAAAGGTCCACGAATATGAAGAATATGCTGCAATACAAAGTAACACAAATTTTATACCAATTGAAAAACCTATCAAAATAAGCCGATATTAAATAATTATTACTTTACCAAATAAAAAGTGATATCTTTTTCTCCCCATGCCTCTTTTATCGCCTGAACAAGCTTTGTGATTGATCTTTTGAACTCTTCCGCATATGTATATGTTGTCTTATGTTTCCTGAGGAGTTTCAGAAAAACATCAAGGTGTATCCAGACCTCCATTCTAAGAAACGCAAGCCTCGGCGTGCTTGCAACATTTGTTGTGATCTCACATAGCTCTCTCCAACACTCCCAAGCCGCATTCACCTGCCTTCCTGAATGGTTTCCTAAGAATCGTCTAGCTTTTGAGCCTCCCATAGAGACATCGGCCAAGATATCTCTTGTTTTTCCTGAAAGTATTGGATCCTTTCTCAAGTGAACTTGGCCCCCATGAAATCCCATTTTCGATAGCAATGCCTCGCATTTATCAATACACTCATCTGATAAAGATAATGGCTTAATGGAATATGCGTAGTCAAGATGCAACCTGAGAAGCTTATCGATTATTCTAATCTCTGCAAGCAAAGTACAAATATGAACATTCTTAAGAGAGATGGAAAGAATGGGATCCCAGATGTCTTCTATGTTTTTAAATTTACTCAAATCTATAGAGTCTCTATTTGGGGCTCTTCTTACTAGTCGCAAACTACTCCAATCTTTGGATCCAATACTTTCCATGCAATAAATGCAAGGATATTTTGCATTTGCACCATTACATATTCCAAGCATACATTTGATAGTTTTCAAATCAGCACTCATATGCCATTCCACATTAAATTTACCAACCCCATCAACTACCAACATTTCGCCTTCACTTTGAGACTTAATGATATTTGGAATACCTGTATGGTTGAACAACCATTTCAACGTTTGATGATTTTCAATTGGTACCTGGGCTGCACCAATCCACCAAATCTCCATCTCAGATTGGATCTTATGCAATGGAGCTTTGCCCTCGCCATTGCCATGGTCCAATGCCATGTTCATGAGGCAAATGCTAATTCTTTCCATCTTCTGTCCCTTTTGAATCTGTGCTTCATCCAACTTCAAGGCAAACTTTAGAACACCATAACTTTCTTCTACTGTGATTTTATACATGTGAACCATTGCAATTTGCACCTTTTTTAGATCAACCCATATATTGTTAAACTCATTGTAATAAAAAATTGCTTGTTTTTTTTGTTTTTCATAGGACATAGACCTTTCGATGTGAAAGTAATCTCCAAAAACATGTGGAATCTTGCGATTCATGGAAATTCTTGCAGTGGAAACTGCAAGGGCTCGGGGCAATCCAAATATAGTTACCCTATTGCGTTTAAGATTTTTAAACCATAATCCAGAGATAGCACAGTAACCTTTTCGACTTATACCCATAGTATCACATGTCTCTACGATTTCATTTGCTTTCACTGTGCCTTTTAAATCCTTCACTAACTCTCTCAGAGTTGGACCTCTCAAATCCACATTTTCTGGTGACTTAAGAATCCTCAAAATGTCTTTCTTATTCATGGTTTCCTTCAAAAGTTTGATTCTTTCCTCATTCTCTCGGATATTTATGCCTAGTATGTTAGAGACATATTTCTTTGTAAGATTTAGTCTCCTTTTCTTTGCTCTCTCACACAAGCTCGTTATATTTTTTAATGGTCTCTTCCTCTCTCTAAATCCTACTGGAGTTTCTCTCAAGCGTATTAGCTTATTCTGCAATGAATTGTTTACATTTTTCAAAATATCAATCTGACTTGTCAACTCTAAAATTTTTGTTTGTGTAGTTTCTAGTGCTTTTTTCATTTCGTGCACTTGAGCTATATATATGTAAGATGCAGAGTATAACCTCATACAGTAGCCAAGCATTCCATTGTAACCTTCTCCAGCATATCTTATATAGTCATGGACATTCAAAAAAGGAGGTGGTTTACCTGTAGAAGGATCCTTGGGATAGATATTTCCATCCACCCACAAATCTATATGCTTCATTCCTTGTGTTCGCAACCTGTTGGCTTCAATCTCATCTATCAATACTCGATGATGTATACTTCTCCAAGATGTGTAAGTCGGATCTAGCTGAATAGATAGCTTGTATTTACGTGTGCTTGTGCCTATGTTATTTGAAGTAGTATTGCTAGACATTCTAGCAAATGAACCGAGCAAGAATCTCACAGTGATAGAAAGCAAGTGCAGCAAAAGGAATGGTAAAAGAGAATAGTGTATAGAAAGAAAACGCGGGAGCAAACAAATGCGAAGTTCGTACGAAAATCTCGAAAATACAAAATCTCTCGAGTTCCAAGACAATAAACGGCCAAAAAGGTGACCCCTGACCTGGATTAAAAGATGAGGGCAATTAATGGCCGACCTCTTCAATGAACCAAATATTCTCTCATTAATCACATCTCGACAACCAAATTTAGAGGTTTTATTCTTCCTAAACCTCAACTAATTAGCAACTTAATCACTTTCTTACAAGTGCCATTTTTGAAGCGTTTTTGGCCCTAATGAACAAGAACGATTGCCGCACATCGTCACGACTGGGACGATCGACTTATAGAGGCCCTCTAGGCATACAGAACCTCCCATAAGGCAACTACAGGACAGACCCCTTTCCAGCTAGTGTATGGTACCGAAGCCGTCTTTCCTGTTGAGCTGGAATTTCCCTCTTTGCGAGTGGCAGTTAAAGAACGCTTGGGAGATAATGAGTCACTGCAACGTTGTCTCCTGCACTCGGACTGCTTGGATGAGATACGGCGGATGGCCCTACAGTGCATGGAAACCACTCAAGCGTGAAGCAAGGCCTATCATGATAGTTTCATCAAGCACAAGGAGTTCAAAGAAGGTGATCTTGTCCTAGCCTATGATTCAAGATTTGGCAAGTTTTCTGGCAAGCTTCAACAACGGTGGATGGGTCCGTACAAGGTACTTGCTATTAATCCTAACGGCTTTGTTCAGGTACAGACCATTGATGCCTCTGATGATCCTTTCCTGATCAATGGCTATCACGTGAAGATGTATTTCCCTCCCTGGGGATCTTGACAATCACAGTCGACCTACCCTTTCCCTTTTGGGCGGCACACTGTCCTTCTCGTCGTGCTTCTGATAGCCCTTATTATTCTTCTCATAAGGCGGTCTCGTTCTGCTAAGCCCTCGCAGAAACATCTCAACCCGACCTTGTTCTCTTCTTGTTTTATCCAATAACGGTGGCGAGGTTGGTCCTAACATATGGTATTTCTAACATTCTCTTTCTTAATGAAAAAAATAAAAGAATAAAAAAAGAAGAAAATGAAAAAAAACAGAAAAAGGAAAGAAAAGAAAAACAAAACAAACAAAATTGTTATGGGAGAAAAGAAAGAAATTCCTTGTCATAATATGCCTCGTTCCAAGAAAAGGTGGAAACACCCTTGGGTGAGAAGCTGACTGTGGAAAAGGTGGTAACACCCTGCAGCTGACTCATCAGCAGAACCTCTTCAGTATAAGTAATTTGAATCCACCTTCCTTGGTGCACTGACTTTGCAATATTAGT
Organism: Lygodium microphyllum; assembly: GCF_053477565.2. Lineage (NCBI taxonomy): Eukaryota > Viridiplantae > Streptophyta > Polypodiopsida > Schizaeales > Lygodiaceae > Lygodium > Lygodium microphyllum. The sequence goes on along the minus strand of NC_141151.1, from coordinate 135,845,384 downwards.
CTGTCTGCCCTTCTTAACAGACGACCTTTCTTATCAATCATTGAAGTATGAGATTTGTAGGCTGCCTCCCTGGGTACGCCTCCTTCTCAAGATCCTGACGACAACAACAACTGACATGATCTTCATCACCAACCCCTTGAGTGATGCGAGTTTTCATCCTAACAGGATGGGGACGTAAGCATAGGCTGCCCTCTGTATCTATCAGTGAGTGTGAGACAAAGGGTGGGGAGGAGTGACCAATCTTTCCCTTCAAATCAAATGAGAGGTGAAGATGTGTGAACGGAGTGTTGCACACACGGGATGGGCCTCTCAATGCACAAAGCACGATTTGTTCTTGTACATTGCACCATAAGGCTTCCTGGCCTTCCTTCTTGCACTGTATGCCGGCATAGGGTGGAATGCACTGTTGCACCATCAAATGCGCACAAGGCATACAACCTCTACACAAGTGATTGTGAGGATTACATCAATGGGTTTTAGGAATGGGTTTCCCTCTATATCTTTCAATAGAGCGTGAGACAGAGGGTGGGCTGAGTGTGACTGGTGTTTCTTCAATCGATTATTGAGAGGTGAGGATTGAGTGACATTACGACCATTGGAGTCAGGTACGTTCTCATTTCCCTATGCACCCATGGGTTGGGTCTCTATCATCAACACAAGACATGTCACTCTGTTCTGTATACTGCACTGCAAGGCTCCCTAGCCTTCCTCCTTGCACTTATGCCAGATGGGGTTGGACGCACTGATGCACCATCAAGTGTACACCCTGGCATACTCTCTCTACACCATTCCTTTGTCAATTTCTAAATCGGGTGTGTGCTTCGGGTTTTCATCATTATTTCCTTGAGTAATGTTAGTAATGGGACGAGTGACTGCTCTTTCATTCCATTTGAGTGATCGTGAGTTGAGTGCAATATCCCTCATCATCGACAAATTTTTTGTGATTCCTTCGACCAGCTACCTCCTTGGGTGCTGCCACATGGTCCCTGCCACAAAGGACGTTGAACGAGTGATGTGAAGACACCTTGTTACCTCCTCCAGCCGACACAATGACACCAAACGCTGAAAGGTGAGAAGGATCGAAGCTTGCACGCGAGCTATGGCGGGAGAGCAAGAGCAAGAAAGAGAGAGACAAGAAATGGGAACTCCAACAGTCACAATGTGTGACCAGGCCTTCCTTTATTCAAACTGTCACTAAAAGAATAAAGAATAAAGTGACGTGACGGGCGCCCGCCACCTGTAGTGTGCAGTGGCGGGTACTGTCAGTGTAGTAATACATGGGGCGGCACGGCGGAGGCGCCTTTACCCCCAACAACCTCCCACTTAAAGGCGAATCTGCCCTAGTGAGAGAGAAAAGAAAAAGAAAAGACAGTACAAATGTACATAGGTGAGGAAAGGTGACATCTCATCCAACGCCCATCAACCTCCTGAGGAAGGCAAAGCACTCAGTAGTGAGGCTCTTCGTGAGCAAATCTGCAGGATTCTCGTCAGTGGAGATCTTGACAAGGTCAACAGACCTGTCCTCCACGACACCACGTATGAAGTGATACCTCACCTCAATGTGTTTCGTCTTCGCATGGAAGACCGGATTCTTAGCCAACTGAATGGCACTCATAGAATCCGAATGCAGTGTAGGTGTAGCATCAATCCCAAGGTCAGCAACTAGACGGCCTAACCATATGGCCTCCTTGCAAGCCTCAGTGGCTGCAACATACTCGGCCTCAGTGGTAGACAAAGCCGTACACTTCTGAACCTTGGACATCCAAGAGATAGCCCCTCCAGCATAGGTGAATACATAGCCAGAAGTGGACTTCCTACTATCTGCATGTCCTACATAATCGGAGTCAGTGTACCCCACGACCCCTGTATCCTGGCTGCCATAGCAAATACACATATCTGTTGTGCCCTTCAGGTACCTCATGATACCCTTCACGGCATCCCAATGTCTGCTGCCAGGTGTAGCCATATAGCGTGCCACAACACCAACTGCATGTGCAATATCTGGACGAGTGGCTATCATGGCATACATCAAACTGCCCACGGCTGATGCATAAGGGATCTTGGCCATCTCGGTCCTCTGCTCATCTGTCTGCGGACAATCGGCCTGTGATACCTTCACATAAGAAGGTAATGGACAGCCAATAGGCTTTACGTCCTGCATGCGGAAGCGCTCAAGGACTTTATGAATGTACTCCCGCTGTGAGAGATACAAAAGTCCCTGATGCCTATCGCGCTTAATGCGCATCCCAAGTATATGTGAGGCCTGTCCCAAATCCTTCATCTCAAAGCTCTTCTTTAGCTGAGATTTAAGAGCATCTAGCTCATCATGAGCTTTCCCTACTATCAGCATATCATCAACATAGAGTACCAAGATAAGCAAACTGCCATCACGGGCTTTCTTCGTGTAAAGACACGGATCCATAGCACTCCTGCTGTAGCCCTGTGACTGCATAAAGGCATCAAACTTATGATACCATTCCCTAGGTGCCTGCTTCAAGCCATACAAGCTCTTCTTCAACTTGCACACTAGGTGCTCCCTGCCAGGTTCTGCAAAGCCCTTAGGCTGATCCATATAGATCTCATCATGCAAGTCCCCATGTAGAAAAGCCGTCTTGACATCCATCTGATATAGATCTAAGTCAAGCTGTGCAACCAAAGCCAAGACTAAGCGCAGGGTGGTCATCTTAACCACAGGAGAGAAGACCTCATCAAAGTCCACACCATGTTCCTGCTTAAAACCCTTTGCTACCAATCTAGCCTTGTATGCCGGCTTGGGGTGTCCAGGGGTACTTTTCAGCTTGTACACCCACTTGCATGGCAAAGCCTTCTTGCCCTTAGGCAAGGCAACCAAATCCCAAGTCTCATTCTTATGCAGGGAGTCTATCTCAGACTGCATAGCCCTCTCCCAGGAGTGACTGTCACCCCTGCGCATAGCCTCATCATAAGTGAAAGGCTCTCCTGCATCTGTAACCAAAACATAATGCATAGAGGGCTGAAATCTGTCAGGTGGACGTCTATCTCTAGCAGACCGTCTCACCGCAGGCTCTGCTGCCTGTCTAACTACCTGTCCAACATCCTGGCCATGTGGAGGAACTGCTGCAGGCTGTACTACTGGCTGTGCTGGAGCTTTAGGCTCCTCCTGAAAGATCACTCTGCGGATCTCAACCACCTTCTCAGGCTGCCTGTGCATCCTGTCTTCATGGAAGACGACATCATGGCTGCGTACTATTTTCCGCGCCTGCGGATCCCATAGGCGATAGCCCATCTCTCCTGACTCACCATAGCCAAGGAATATGCATTTAATGCTCTTTGGATCCAATTTACTCCTCTTGTCCTTGGGCACATGGCAGAATGCCTCACATCCAAAGACACGGAGATGCGCATAAGAGGGTGGCTTACCAGCCCAAACTTCCTCTGCAACCTGGAAATCCAATCCACTGGAAGGCGATCGGTTTATGACATGCACTGACGTACTAACTGCCTCAGCCCAAAAACTCGGGGGTAGGCCTGCATGGCTAAGCATAGAGCGCACACGCTCCTGAATAGTCCTGTTCATGCGCTCTGCCAAACCATTCTGGGGTGGGGTGTAAGGGGCGGTCAACTGACGCTTAATACCCCTGTCATCACAAAACTGCTCAAAAGCATGCGAGACATATTCTCCCCCATTATCTGTCCTAAGGCATTTCAGCCTATACCCAGTCTGGTTCTCAACAAGAGCAAGCCATCTCTGAAAAACTGCCAAGACATCGGACTTCTGCTTTATGGGATAAGCCCACACTTTCCTAGAAAAATCATCAATGAAGGTAACGAAGTACTTCGCGCCACCCATAGACATGCAAGGCATAGGCCCACAAACATCGGAATGCACCAATGCCAAGGGCTCACTCATGCGTGGCCTACCCGATTTCTTATGCGTAGACCTATTCTGCTTACCATAAAGACAATGATCACACGAGTCAAAACATGCATAATCCAAAGGCGGAAGATACTGCAAACCAGATAACATTTTCATTCCTTTCAAAGACATATGCCCCAAACGGGCATGCCAAAGTGATACATGTGGGATAGAGCCCACTGCCAAAACATGGTCTACAGAAGACCCAGATACAACAAGAGGATAGAGGCTGCCAGCCTTGGCGCCTCTAGCAAGCACAAGTCTGCCTTTGATAATTTTCCAGGCAGAATCCCCAAAACATACATGAAATCCTGCATCATCCAGCTGTCCTGCAGACATAAGACTGCGCGTAAGCGCAGGTACATGACGTACATCCCTGAGCAAAAAGGAACTGCCAGTGGAAAACTGCAACTGAATATCTCCACAGCCCACAATATCAAGAGACCTGTCATCTCCAAGTCTTACTGATCCAGATACAGTACGGTAAGAGTGAAACCACTCACGGTAAGGCGTCACATGGAAGGACGCACCTGAATCCAATAACCAGCACTGTGCATACATACTAGGTGTCTCAGTCAAGTGTGAAGCATCAGAAGAACTAGCTGCAAGTATAAACTCATCACCACCATCGGACTCTTCAGTTTGCGTGACATTAATTTCCTCAATCTTGACGTTGGACTTCGCAGGTACTATGCTGCGATCAGAGGACTTCTCCTGCACTTTATCTTTCCCCTTATCCTTGCGCTTCTCATTGCGCAACTCATGACACTGTGGTCTAATATGGCCCTTTTTCCCACAATGATGACAAGTGACATTTGCATTGCGTCCACGCGACTTACTACGCGACTTGCCACCACGAGATTTAGACCGACCCTTTTGCGAGTCACGGCCTCGGCCATTACCACGGTCATACCTGTCATTCCTGCCTCTAACTGTCAAAGCATGACTACCACGAGAGGCATCCAAGTTTTTGCGATTCACCTCTTCCTGAAGAAGAGCACTCTCAACATCTGCCAATTTTAGAGTAGCACTAGAGGCACAAAGAGCAGTGCGGAATACATCCCATGACTCATTCAGAGTTCCAAGAAAGAAAAGAGGAGTTACTTCCTCTCCAAAGGTGATATCCTGCGAAGTCAGGTTCTTCAGTATAGCATGGAACTGGCTCAAGTGAGCAGACATAGTCGCATTATCCTTCATGCGCAGATCCATAAGCTGCTTCAACCAGTACATCTGACTCGCCGGACTTTTCTTATCATAAAGATTCTTGATCTTATTCCATAGATCCCATGCACTCTGTGCTTCCTCAAATACATTATAATGTACCTGTTCAGTGAGAGACAATACAATCGTGGACTTGCATAGCTCATCAAGTTCAAGCCAGTCGTCAATGTCCATAGTTTCAGGCTGCTCCCCACTCAACCGAAGTGGCTTAATCTGAGATTTCTGCACCAAAACCTGCCATATTTGACTCTTCCAGTAAGAGTAGTTGGTACCATCCAACTTTGTAATGTTAAAGATGGCACTATCATGCGAAGATGACGCCATTATGCAGGCTGGAAATGCCCAAACAGTCCAAAACTGCTTGCTGTTTTACTGCAGAAACTGCCCAAAAATGACCAAAACGGGGTCCAAAGGGTGAGCAAAGTGTGCCAAAAGTTGCTGCCCACTTAGTACTAGGTGCGGTACACCAAATCAGGATATTTCAGCATGAAAAGTACACCTCAGTCCACCAATAACTGCTTGCTGTAATAAATTGCAGGTATGCAGTCTAGAGAGCAAACTGTCCCAAAATAGGATCCAATGTCAAGCAAACAATGCTAGGTCCAAAGCCGGCATGAAACGGACATAAGCAAGGCCAATGACAGTGAAAAGAACATGAGCTCAACACAAGCATGTCAAAATAACATCTGCCAGTGAAAGGCACACCCCCAGACACTCTAGGCAAAGTGTTCCTGTAACTGCCAAAACCTGACACAAATAGGTATCTGCTCAAAGAGAAAGATCCAAATATGAGACTCAGCACATAAGCATCCTGTGAACCAAGAGTACATCAATGCATATCCATAAAGATCGGAGTATGATCCCAAAGTCTCAATGTGTATGTAGCTGCTCAAGACATAAACTGCTCCAAATACATGTAAGTGCTCCAATAGCATGCAACTGTCAAAGGTCAAGAAAGCATGTAAAATGCTCCCACTGGCACAAAAGGCGTACAAAGCGAGCTCAGAAGCTCAAACAACCCAAGAGAAAGCACCAGTGATAAGTGACCCTGTCAATGCATCAAGCGCATCCGAGAGAGCATGAGATACATGAAGCACCGGTCGTATTAACCATGAAGCAATACATAAGCCCAAATAAGCTCTCGGTCAACTCAATGACATCCAAATAGCAACCAAGATCAGTGATCAAGTAAGCCGGGAATGCTCAAATACATCCAAATCCAAGCTCCAAATGTCGGTATGACATACACGAACCAAATAGCATATGTCACGAACCAAAGCATGTAATGCAAAAGCCTAACTGTCAAGCAGAGACATGAGGCATAGGCGGTCCATGAGCATGCCAAGTCGGTCCAAATGCCAGTGAAGATGGAGCTAATGCGAAGCTCAAAAGCATCCCATAATGTCATACATATGCTCCAAGTCGTCCCCAAATGTCAGAGACATCATGCCAAAGCTCAAAGCATACATCCGGTATCGGTAGGTAAGTGCCAAAGCATGTAAAGTACCTTCAGCCCACTGTTATTCCAGCATGTATTTACTGTTCTAAACAGTAGATTTCAGCCCCGAATTCAAGCCAAAATCATGGTCAAACCAAATGCATACATCCCCAATACATCCGGGTAGGAAGTAGACCGCATACGGGCATCAAACAAGGTAACCGGAGTAGAGTATAAGCATTAAATGCCAATGCCAAGTGTGGCTGCCCTGTTTCCAGCACTGTATAATAGTAAATAACAGTCCCAAATCAGCCAATATTTCAAGCCAAAATCATGGCATAATCATGTGCATACATTCCCAAGGCACTAGGCATCATGTAGACCGCATACGGGCATCAAATAGCACAACCGGAATGGAGTATAAGCAACAAATGCTAATGCCAATGGTGCTGCCCTGTTTTCAGCCTGTTATGACAGTTTATGACAGTCCCAAATCTGAAGAAATCAGCCCCGAAAGATCAAGACCAATACCCAAAGCTTGAATGACATCAAACATGAAGTCTATAGCCCTCTTGATCAAGGTAGAGAGCAAGAAGCAATGGCCAAGTGTGGAGCTGAAGTAGATGAGTGCTCACAGCCTGGAAAAAATGATGCAATCTGCCCTGTTGGTGCTGAACTTGCTGTTGCTCCACATGGGCTGAAAAGGGGGTAATGGGGGGCTCAATGATGGCCCAAGGTAGGCACATACCAAGCCATGAAGGCCCAATGCAAAGGGGAGGGAAGATATGAGCTATGGAGCTCAAGAAGAGTGGCTGCCCTTTGTTCCTGCCCTGTTTCAATCTGAGAATACACTCAAATGCCTGCAAATGCTGAAGCAATACCTCAAGGGCAAGGCCCTGATGAAGCTCAAGAAGGCCAGGATGGAGCTCGGGAAGCCGGGGAGAGTCGGGAGCTCAAGAGGTCGGCTATGGCTGCCGGGATGGAGACCCAATGCGTGAAGCGAGTCGATGCGAAGGTCGGGAAGCACCGAGTCGAGCTCGAGCAAGAGAATGCCAAGCTCTGATACCAGTTGAAAGGTGAGAAGGATCGAAGCTTGCACGCGAGCTATGGCGGGAGAGCAAGAGCAAGAAAGAGAGAGACAAGAAATGGGAACTCCAACAGTCACAATGTGTGACCGGGCCTTCCTTTATTCAAACTGTCACTAAAAGAATAAAGAATAAAGTGACGTGACGGGCGCCCGCCACCTGTAGTGTGCAGTGGCGGGTACTGTCAGTGTAGTAATACACGGGGCGGCACGGCGGAGGCGCCTTTACCCCCAACAAACGCAACCTCGATAGTCGACATTCCTCCTCACCAATATGGGCCAATTTTTTCTAACCCTACACCTTCTGCTTCTCAGTGACGATTATGTCTTTAAGTGTGGGGACGTTTGTGGTTGGTCCGATGTGTGGTACGAGGTCCTTGTTATTCGGTTTACCCTTCCTGTTCCTGTTTTAAGAGTGGGGGCGCGTCCCTGTGCATCTATGTTGCCTACCCCCATGCATATACCCTGTTCTAATCATGCATCTATACCGTGACTTCACTTTACCCTAATAGGGTCCCTTCCCCACCCTTCTGTTCTATTTCCCCCTGTCCTTGGGGTTATTCTTTGACAGTTTTCCTTTATCCTTTGTTTTGTGACTTTTTCATACGAACGGACCTTATGTTCATCGAAAAATCAATCCAACCTTATAGCCCTATTTGTCCCTTTGAACTGCCTATTTTTTCTTTTTGCCAACCCCTGTTCTGACCGACAGTTCTCAAGTTATTAATTTTTGAAGCAATTCTTGTAAAATGGGAAGGTTTTCCATATGAACGCATCTTTATTTCTTGAGAACCGTGATCTAATGTGTCAGGCCTGTTCTACCCATTCCCCTTGACACTTTTCCTTTTTACTCCATGTCATTCTGATGCATGGTTGATCTGTTATTAATTTTTTCGGGTTTTGGGTTCTTTTCGTGCTTATTTTTCACATTTTTCCATGTGAACTTGGAACGCAACTACACAGTGACAGAGCTTGAGTGCTTGGCAATGGTGTTTGCACTGGAGAAGTTTCAGCACTATCTATTGTCAATGCATTTCAAGTTCTATGTGGATCATGAAGCCCTATCCTTCCTGATGAACAAAGCAGATGTTAAAGGATGACTGATGAGATGGTTAGTCCTCTTCTAAGAGTTCGATTTGGAAGTGGTCACTAAGCCTAGTTGTTCCCATGTCCTAGCTGATCATCTATCACGGATCCCTCAAACAGAAGAAGAGGAACAAGATGATCCAGACCTTTCGGATGCTTCATTGTTTCTAGTTGAAACAATTACTCCCTGGTATGCAGGCATAGCCAACCTCTTGGCAACTCAATAGTATCCTCCTGGCATCTCAAGCCGTGAGAAGAAGAAGCTTCTGTTAGAATCAGCCCCCTACTCTTTGTTAGGCGGTGCATTGTACAAGAGAGGCAAAGATGAAGTGCTGCAAAGATGTGTTGCAGGGGATGAAATCGGCATACTATTGAAAGCATGCCATGACGAACCCTGTGGTGGACACTTTGCAGGAGAAGCGACAGCTAGGAAGGCTCTATTAGCAGGATAGGGGTGGCCGACCCTCCACAAGGATGCATATGATTACTACAAGAGATGTGATATGTGTCAATGAATGGGAAAACCCACCAAAACAAGTGTCATGCCACTGCAACCCATTCTTCCCCTAAAGCCGTTTGAGAAGTGGGGGATTGATTTTGTGGGTCCCATTGATCCACCCACCAGACGGAAGCAGAATAGATACATCCTAGTATGTACGGATTATATCACAAAGTGGTGTGAAGCTAAAGCCCTGAAGCAGGATGATGGTAACAACGTAGCCCTATTCATGTACGAGAATATTATCACCCATTTTGGCAGTCCCCTCGAGCTAGTAAGTGACAGAGGTACTCATTCCTTAACAAAATCATGGAGGAGCTGACTGAGCTGTATAAGATCTGCCATCACAAATCCACTCCTTATTACCCCACAGCCAATGGCCAAGTGGAAGTCACCAATCGCATCCTTTGCTAGATTCTAACAAGAATGATTGCCGCACATCACCGTGACTGGGACGATCGACTTACAAAGGCCCTCTAGGCATACAGAACCTCCCATAAGGCAACTACAGGATAGACCCCTTTCTAGCTACTGTATGGTACTGAAGCCGTCTTTCCTGTTGAGCTGGAATTGCCCTCTTTGCGAGTGCCAGTTAAAGAATGCTTGGGAGATAATGAGTCACTGCAATGCCATCTCCTACACTTGGAATGCTTGGATGAGATACGGCGGATGGCCCTACAGTGCATGGAAACCACTCAAGCGTGATGCAAGGCCTATCATGACAATTTTATCAAGCACAAGGAGTTTAAAGAAGGTGATCTTGTCCTAGCCTATGATTCAAGATTTGGCAAGCTTCAACAACACTGGATGGGTCCGTACAAGGTACTTGTTGTTAATCCTAACGGCTCTGTTCAAGTACAGACCGTTGATGCCTCTAATGATCCTTTCCTGATCAATGGCTATTGCATGAAGATGTACTTCCCTCCCTGGGGATCTTGACAATCACAGTCGACCTACCCTTTCCCTTTTAGGCGGTGCACTGTCCTTCGCGTCATGCTTCTGATAGCCCTTATGATTCTCCTCATGAGGTAATCTTGTTCTGCTAACCCCTCACAGAAACATCTCAACCCCACCTTATTCTCTTCTCATCTGATCCAACAACGGTGGCGAGGTTGGTCCTGACATATGGTATTTCTACCATTCTCTTTCTTAATGAAAAAATAAAAGAATTAAAAAAAAGAAATTAAAAAAAGGAAAAAGAAAACAAAAATAATAATAATAATAATAAATAAAAATAAAAAGAAAAGAAAAAAAAAACAAACAAAATTGTTATGGGAGAAAAGGAAGAAATTCCCTGTCATAACAGGCCTCGTTGCAAGAAAAGGTGGAAACACCCTTGGGTGAGAACCTGACTGTGGAAAAGGTGGTAACACCCCGCAGTTCAGGATAGCTAACTCACCAGCAAAACCTCTTCAGTAAGTAATTTGAAGCCACCTTTCTTGGTGCATTATCTTTGCAATATCAGTCTGTCTGCCCTTCTTAACAAACGACCTTTCTTACCAATCATTGAAGTATGAGATTTGTAGGTTGCCTCCCTGGGTATGCCTCCTCCTCAAGATCCTGACGACAACAACAACTGACATGATCTTCATCACCAACCCCTTGAGTGATGCAAGTTTTCATTCTAACAGGATGCGGACGTGATGTTGAGATATCGAGCTCCACTCGTGATACGCCAGGGTGACCGTTGTGTATTTATGTCACCGACTTATCAGTTGCAGACGCGGTTGGTACACCGCCCATGAATAATAGCTACATGATAGCTATTCTTATCTACTCTAGTTTGTGGCTCAGTTAGTATGCCACCTTAGTTAGTTGAGTTTGGTTTGAGACCCATATAGAGGGTTCTTCTATTTCTTTGTACAAGAGTTCTTTTGGCTTACACAACTAAGAAGAGGAAAACTGTTTTCAGCCTCCACCCTTGTGTGTCTTCCCCCATTGTGCAAGCAAGAAAGCTTCAAGCGAGACTCCTTCCTTCTCTCCCACAATCTTGACATGGTATCAGAGCCTTGTTCGTGGTAAGGAGCTCAAGAAAGCAAGCCAAGCTCGCGGTGGTCTGGTAAGAGGAGCAGTGTTGCTTTCATTTTCTGTTTTGGGAGCAGATCTCTGCAGGTAGCACAGCCGAAAATTGCAGGAGTGCATTGTCTCAGGTTGAGACGCCCTTCGCGGTGAAGCAAGAGGGCAGTATATGCTGCGGGAAAGGGCTTTAGCCCTTGGCAACCTTGTTTTTTTGATTTGAGGCCATTTCGGGGCCTGTTTTGCAGACGGAAGTTTTCTGCACGCACTCAGGAAAAGGCTCAGTTTTATGCTGTGCGACCACTGTTCTACAGGTCGGTGAAAAGTTACTGTAGAAATTGCATTGTATGCTTGTGCGCAGAGACATTGGGAGTTTCAGAATCATCCTTGGTTCCTGTTTATGCAAAATCGTCACTAGGAAGTGACTGTGTGATCAAATACCACTTTCGCCAGTTTTGCAGATTTGCCCTTGTGAGGGTGAAGCTGTGTTTTTTGCAGTGACAGAATTTCTTGCAGTATTCTGTAATGGCGTCTGATTCTCTTTCACAGATTGTCACTGAAAAGCTTGACAAGAACAACTTCCAGGCATGGAAGTTTAGAATGACGAATTTCCTTATGGGAAAAGGATATTGGGAATTTGTTGCAGGAAATGAAGAAGAACCAGTTCTTCCTGATGTTCCCAATCAACAACAAATGCAGGCATTTAAAACATGGCATGAGAGAGCCAGGAAAGTTATGTATTGGCTGTCTATCAGCATTTCAGACTCTATGATTGTGCATATTCAGGATGCAAGTACGCCAAAGGAGGCATGGGATACTTTGTCAAAAATGTATAGCACAAATACGCAAGCCAGGAAAATGCAGCTCAAGCAAGAGTTGCACAATGTGCAAAGAGAAAATATGAACATCAACGACTACCACATGAAGGTGAAGAAGATTGCAGATGCACTTGCTTCCATTGGGTCGCCAGTGGAAGATGATGATTTAGTTTCCGTGACCTTGAATGGTCTAGGAAAGGATTATGCACAGTTTCGGACATCCATTTCAGTTCGTGAAAGATTTCCTGATTTTGAGGAGTTGATTGCTCTTCTAATTTCTGAGGAGCAGAGAAATGGTGGTGCATCTTCTTCAGGAGGAACTTCAAAAGAAGCTGTCTTCTACTCAAATGCTGGAAGAGGTAGAGGCAGAGGTAGAGGAGGCCGATTTGGAGGCCGTGGTAGAAATCAGAATATGCAGCAAACTCAAGAAAACCAGTCCTATGGAGGAGGACGTGGTAACTCTAGAGGCAGGGGGAGCCAAAGAGGTCGTGGTGGATGGCAAAGAGGTCAAAATGCAAACAGTAATGTTGAATGCTACTACTGTGGTAAAATGGGTCATATGGCTAAAGACTGCTATAAGAAGCAGAATGACATCATGAATGGAAAACTGCAACAAGGGAATTATGCATCTTCTAGTAGACAGGGTGATGACAGAAATGAGCATTTGTTCATGGTGCAGCACATGAACAATTCTGTGACAAGTGCAGAAGAAAGCAATGATGTATGGTATGTTGACTCAGGTGCATCAAACCACATGACAGGTCATGCAGAATGGATGGAGGATGCAAGGAAAATGGAAAAACCAGGATTTGTGGAGACTGGTGATGATACTGCACATCCTATTGTGCAGATTGGAAAAATTCCCTTGTCTATGCAGGATGGGAAAAAGAAATACCTGTCCGATGTATTTCATGTCCCGAATATCACCAAGAATCTGGTTTCTGTTGGTCAAATGGTTGAACAGGGCTTGCAGGTCAGATTTAATCCTCATGGATGCTTTGTTGAGGATATGAAAAATAAAGGTCGCTTGATAGCAAAAGGAAAGAAGAAGGGCAGAATGTTTACGTTGGATGCAGACATGTCTGAATTGAGTGCAGCAATGTTTGCACATGGGACCGGTGTAGTTGCAGATATTGATATCTGGCATAAACGCATTGGTCATGTTAATATACAGCGACTTAAATCAATGCAGGCCCAAAATATTGTTGCAGGTTTGCCGAAATTCAAGGTTGCAGAAATGCATAAGGTATGTGAAGCCTGTCAGTTTGGAAAACAGGCAAGGAAACCATTTCCTAGACATGTTCAAGAGAGTGAGAAGCCATTGGAATTAATCCACTCTGATGTGTGGACTACTAAAGCTGCATCTCTTGGAGGCTGTCATTATTTTGTCACTTTTATTGATGACTATAGCAGAAAAGTTTGGGTGTATTTTATGAAAAAGAAAAGTGAAGTTTTTGGGCATTTCAAAACTCTTAAAGCTATGGCTGAAAAAGAAACAGGTCTGCAAATAAAATGCCTAAGGTCAGATGGAGGGGGAGAGTACCTCTCAAATGAGTTTGCAAAGTTCTTGCAGGAGCATGGCATAAAGCAGGAATATTCATGCAGTTATACCCCACAACAAAATGGAATTGCAGAAAGGAAAAACAGGCATATTGGAGAGGTATCTCGTGCCATGCTCAATGAAAAAGACTTGCCAGATTTTTATTGGGCTGAAGCAGTTGCTACAGCAGTCTACATAATGAACAGGACTCCCACTGCAGCAATACATGGAATGACTCCAGAGGAGAGGTATACTGGTAGGAAACCAGATATTTCTCATTTGAAAATTTTTTGTTGCATTGCCTATGTACATGTGCCAGATGAGCTGAGATCCAAGTTGGATCCAAAAGCTGAGAAGTGCATCTTTATTGGTTACTCTCTGCAGCAAAAAGGGTATAGATGCTATAACCCTTCTACTCGTAAGTTTACAGTGAGCAGAGATGTTATTTTTGATGAGATGAGTAGCTGGTATAAACCAGTAAATGTGATTGATGATGAAGATGCACAAAATGGTAATGCTACACAGAATTCACAGCAGCAGTCACAAAATATTAGTGGACCTGGAGCGTCCTCTAGCAGTGGTTCACATTCTTCGCCATGGACAGGCAGATTGAGATCAGGAGAATCTTCTCAAAGCAATGCAGATAGTGGTATGCAGGTATCACGAAAAGGAAAAGAGAAGGTTGATCAGCCCATGTTTGATGTGAATGCAGGTCACTTTTATGTGGATGGTGAATCCAGTGGCTCAGAACAGAGCATTGATGATGAGTTGGGTATTCCTTCTATTGTTACACCTGGAGTAAGGAAGACCAGGGATGTTTTGAGAGCACCTGGGAGTGAACCTACTTTGCGCAGGTCTACGAGAGCTAGGTATCCTGTGGATAGGCTGAAATATGATGGATTTACAGCCATTCACTATGCATATATGGTCAAAGTGATACAGGAACCAGAACCCACATCTTTTGAGCAAGTCATGGGAAAAGAAAAATGGGAGAAAGCCATGGATGAAGAAATGGATGCCTTGGAAGAAAATGCTACATGGGAGTTAGTACCTTTGCCTAAAGGTAAGAATGCAATTGGCTGTAAGTGGGTTTATAAGGTGAAGCACAATGCAGATGGTTCTGTGAACAGATACAAGGCAAGATTAGTAGTCAAGGGGTATGCACAAACATATGGCATTGACTATGAAGAAACATTCAGTCAAGTTGCAAGGATGGCAACTGTAAGAGCAGTCATTGCTATGGCTGCATCAAAGGGATGGTCTTTACATCAGATGGATGTAAAGAATGCCTTCTTGCATGGTGATTTGCAAGAAGAGGTCTATATGGAGCAGCCACCAGGTTATGTGCATGCTGTTCATCCTGAGTTTGTTTGCAGGTTGAAGAAAGCCTTGTATGGCTTGAAGCAAGCACCTAGAGCATGGTCTGACAAGATAGGACAGTATCTTATCACTATTGGCTTTCAGATTTCCAAGGCAGATGTCTCACTTTATGTGAGAAAAACAGAGAAAGGTATTATGCTACTTGTCATTTATGTTGATGATTTGATTATGACAGGTGACAGTGTTGAAGATATCCTTCATGTGAAAATGCTATTGAAGCAGAAGTTTGAGATGAAGGATTTGGGAGAGCTGCGTTATTTCTTGGGCATTGAGGTGATTAGATCACCAAGTGGGATACAGCTCTTGCAGAGGCAGTATGGATTGGACATGCTGTCCAAATATGGGATGACAGGCTGTAAGCCTATTTCAGTTCCTTTGGAGCAAAATGTGAAGCTGAGCACAGATGCAGGTGAGCTTCTAGAAGACCCTACTATGTACAGACGCATAGTAGGAAGTTTGATTTATATGACTATTACCAGGCCAGATTTGAGCTATGCTGTTGGATTGGTAAGTCAGTTTATGTAGGCTCCAAGGAAACCACATTTGGATGCGGCTAGACGCATACTTAGGTATGTGAAGTCCACATTGCAGTATGGACTATTTTATGAGACTGGGGTTCAGATACAATTGCATGGATACACTGATGCTGATTGGGCTGGTAGTATTTCTGATAGACGATCTACCAGTGGATATGTATTCTCTTTTGGGAGTGCTGCAGTCACTTGGAGCAGCAAGAAACAGCCTACAGTTGCCTTGTCGAGCACAGAGGCTGAGTACAGGGGTGCAGCAATGGCTGCATGTGAGGTAGCTTGGTTGCATAAGCTACTTTATGATATGCATCAGTCTACAGATGGGCCAGTTGTCATTTATTGTGACAACATGAGTAGTATACACTTGGCAAATAACCCAGTCTATCATGCTAGAACAAAGCACATTGAGGTGCATTATCACTATGTGCGAGAGAGGGTTTTACTAGGTCTTATTGATCTAGTTTATGTCAGCACAGAGGATCAGGTAGCTGACATATTCACGAAGGCATTGGGCACAGAGAAGCTGCGCAAGTTCAGAGACCTGCTTGGTGTGCAGGAATTGGGATTGAGCTCGAGGGGGAGTGTTGAGATATCGAGCTCCACTCGTGATACGCCAGGGTGACTGTTGTGTATTTATGTCACCGACTTGTCAGTTGCAGACGCGGTTGGTACACCGCCCATGAATAATAGCTACATGATAGCTATTCTTATCTACTCTAGTTTGTGGCTCAGTTAGTATGCCACCTTAGTTAGTTGAGTTTGGTTTGAGACCCATATAGAGGGTTCTTCTATTTCTTTGTACAAGAGTTCTTTTGGCTTACACAACTAAGAAGAGGAAAACTGTTTTCAGCCTCCACCCTTGTGTGTCTTCCCCCATTGTGCAAGCAAGAAAGCTTCAAGCGAGACTCCTTCCTTCTCTCCCACAATCTTGACACATGAGTATGGGATGCCCTCTATATCTATCAGTGAGTGTGAGACAGAGGGTGGGGGGAAGTGACCAGTCTTTCCCTTCAAATCAAATGAGAGGTGAAGATGTGTGAACGGAGTGTTGCACGCACAGGATGGGCCTCTCAATACAAAATCATGATCTGTTCCTGTGTACTGTACCATAAGGCTTCCTGGCCTTTCTTCTTGCACTGTATGCCGGCAGAGTGTGGGATGAACTATTGCACCATCAAATGCACACAAGGCATACAACCTCTATACAAGTGACTGTGAGGATTACATCAATGGGTTTCAGGAATGGGTTTCCATCTATATCTTTCAACAGAGAGTGAGACAGAGGGTGGGCTGAGTATGACTGGTGTTTCTTCAATCGATTATTGAGAGGTGAGGATTGAGGGACGTTGCGACCATTAGAGTCAGGTACGTTCTCATTTCCCTATGCACCCACGGGTTGGATCTCTGCCATCAACACAAGACACGTCACTATGTTCTATATACTGCACTGCAAGGCTCCCTGGCCTTCCTCCTTACACCTATGCCAGACGGGGTTGGACACACCAATGCACCATCAATTGTGCACCCTGGCATACTCTCTCTACACCATTCCTTTGTCGATTTCTAAACCGGGTGTGCACTTCGGGTTTTCATCATTATTTCCTCGAGTGATGTTAGTAATGGGGCGAGTGACTGCTCTTTCATTCCATTTGAGGGATCGTGAGTTGAGTGCAATATCCCTCGTCATCGACGAATTTCTTGTGATTCCTTCGACCAGCTACCTCCCTGGGTGCTGCCACGCGGTCCCTGCCACAAAGGACGTTGGATGAGTGCTGTGAAGATACCTTTTTACCTCCTCCAGTCGACACAATGACACCAGACGTAACCTCGATAGTCGACATTCCTCCTCGCCAATATGGGCCAAGTTTTTCTAACCCTACACCTTCTGCTTCTCAGTGACGGTTATGTCTTAAGTGTGGGGACGTTCATGGTTGGTCCGATGTGTGGTACTAGGTCCTTCTGCGTCACCATCCCTACGCATTTGACCCCATCACTGCAAATTTTTTTTACCCCTGCCCGTGCATGCGCACGGGCCGGGGGTGTGTTTCTTGCCCCTCTATTTTCTATTTTTTAATTATTTATTTGATTTCCATTTATTTTTAAAAAAACACACACCCAGCAACAGAAAAAAAAAAGCAAGAAAAAAAAGAAAAACAAGAAAGACAAAAAAAAGAAAAAAAAACACAAAACAAAAAACAAAAAAAAGAAGAGAAAGAGAAGAACAAAAAAAAACAAGACAAAGAAAAAGCAAAACAAGAAAAAAGAAAGAAAGAAAAGAAAAAACAAAAAAAAACACCTACATGTTTCCTGTTGCGAACCGCTTCTCCTCTCCTTCCTCCCTTCTTCCTCCTCCATTCCTCCCTCCTTCTCCCTCCCCTTCTTCTCCCCTCCTGCTTCTTCTTCTCCTCCTCCCTTTCTTCTTCCCCTTCCCCTTCTCTTCTTCTTCCCCCTCTTCTTCCTTCTCCTCCTTCTCCTCTGCCCCTCGCCCACGTTATCGCCTGCGACGCCATCCTCTGCCTCTCGGCCGCCCACGTTAGCGCCTGTGACGCCGTCCTCTGCCCCTCGTCCGCCCACGTCATCGCTTGCGACGCCGTCCTCTGCCTCTCGACCGCCATCAGCGCCTGCGATGCTGTCCTCTGCCTCTCGGCCGTCCACGTCAGCGCCTGCAACGCCGCCTCAATCCCAGCGCCTCTTGCTACCGCTGTCTTCGACGCCTTCTGCGACCACCCGCCACATCCTCCTCCCCCTCCTGCGCCTCCCCCATCACCTACTTCTTCTTCTTCTTCTTCTTCTTCTTCTTCTTCTTCTTCCTCCTCCTCCTCCTCCTCCTCCTCCTCCTCCTCCTCCTCCTCCTCCTCCTCCTCCTCCTCCTCCTCCACCACCACCACCAAACCCTGTTGGTTAGTTCTAACCTAACCTTAGTCCCACTAACCTCACATTAGTTACTGACTAACCTAACTTTAGTTACTAATTAACCTAATCTTAGTTAAAACTTAACCTAACCCTAGTTAGTTTAACCCCCCGCAACTAGTTCTAGTTAGTTTAACCCCTCCCCCACTAACCCTAGTTAGTTTAACCCTCCCCAACTAACCTTAGTTAGTTTAACCCTCCCCAACTAACCTTAGTTAGTTTAACCCCTCCCCCACTAACCCTAGTTAGTTTAAACCCCCCACTAACCCTAGTTAGTATAATCCCTCCCTAACTAGCCCTAGTTAGTTTAACCCTCCCACTAACCCTAGTTAGCTTAACTAACCCCCTCCACTAAACCTGGTTAGTCCCCACCCTAACCTAGTTAACCTAGACTAGACTGACCTAACTAGACTAAACTAACCAGACTAGACTTACCTACCCAGACTTAACTGACCTACCTAGACTAACCAGACCTAATTGACCTGACTTGACCTAACTTAATAAACTAACCTAATTTAACTAACTTCATTGATTTATTCAACTAAATTAACTTAATCAACTTTATCAAACTAAGCTAACCTACTTCACTTAATCTACTCAGTTAGCCCTCGTTCCCACCTTTTCTCTTCCGTTCTTTTTCCGCTGAGTACGGGTGTGCTAGCGAGCGTTCACGCGGACGTGGTTCCGACTTGTCCGTGCGGTGGAGTATTGCAAACCCGCCGTTCACACGCAGTCATCCTTCGCTGTTCACACGCAGCTCGAGTACCACCTTTTATTTTCAACCTGCAACTATATATAAATACATAAAAAAATAAACAAAAAACACATAAAATTTCATTTAAAAATTAGAAAACATTATAAATTTTTTTGGAAATTTTACCAATATTGCTAAAATTATTTGGAATATTTTTAAAAGTGAAAATTAAAATAAATAAATTGTAAAAAAATTAAAATCTGAAATTTCATTCAAAATCACATGAAAAATAAGTAACTTTTATTAAAAATTAGTAAAAATTCAAAAATAAATTCAAAAAAATCCAAAAATTTCCATAAATCCCCTGTCTCTTTTTTCACTAATTTTTCAATTAAAAAATATTTCCATAAAAGGCAAAAATATTCTTTGAAACCAAAAAATCCCTAATTTTAATATTACACTTCATAAAAATTTATTTTAAATCTTAAAAATCAGCTGAAAATCATGGATGAATTAACATACATTGTGGACACTTGCTAAATGGCTGAAAATTCACTCTTACACTTCATAACCTATTCATGTGTTATATATCTTGATTTATTTATTTTTTTAAAAATGCATCAAATAAATAAAAATAACAAAACAAATAAACCGAACCAAACAATATACACAAAACCAACACACCCAAAATACAAATGAAAAAAAACCATAAACAAATAAAATACAAAATAAAAAATTTAAAAAAATGAAAATCAAACAAAAACACTAAGGTGCTTTATTTTTTTCAGTCAATGGTCTTTGTTTTTGTTTGATTGGATTCATTGCTTTTGGGGGACTACTCCATGCACCTTCAGTCCATTGCATACACACCCCTACTAGGTATTTATTTTGTGAGATTTATTTATTTTTATTACCCCCTTAACTACAATTAATTGCTAAAATGAACTTTATTCACCCACATTTTCCACGCGCATTTGCGCTAAACACACAATTTAATAATTAAAAAATCAACCAGCCATTCACTTTACACGTTCTACGAGCGCTTAAGAGGCACCAAAATTTGTTAATAAAAATGAACCAGTCGTCACAAAAAAGCACGCATTGGTAAAAAAAATGCTCCACATCACTATTAATTTCTAGTTAATGAATTTGCATTTAGAGACCCAGTCTAGGAATCGTAGTCTGGGTTTCGATAAAGCACTATTTCACCCTAATAATTTGCAATTAAAATTTTAAGAAAGAACTACTGTTTTCTTATTAAGGTTTATAACCTAATAAAATGTCACCCATTGTTAATAATTTCTTAAAATGAACCCTTCATTAAAATAATTCCCCCTCACTGCACTTTTTTTCCCTTTTTACTAAACACGCTTCGTGGGATGGGCGCGTAAAGTCTTCTTAGTTGAAACTACTGGTCAAGATTATGGTTAGGTCTTGATGTACATTTTTATAGTATTATGGTTTGTCTATGTGTTACGATTACGGATACGATTTGTAGTTTTCTTTCTTTCTTGCCTAATACGAGTTTTTGGGTACATGTTTGTTGCATCGCATGAAGTTTTCGGTTGCATATGTGAAGAGTTCATGCCGAATTTTTTCTAGGATGTGGGTTGTTTGGGATGGTAAATTGGGTTAGTTACGTCAATGTATGTGTATCCTTATTTTGATTGATTTCTTTTTTATAGCCCTTTGGTTGTTTTGCAGGCATTCTTTGTGATTGCCTGTGTTGTGGTGTGTGTGTTTTTCATCTGAATGGCGCCTCATGCTCCTCCTCCTATCCAATATGTACCACTGGTCAGTAGGGATTATTCTTCCCTATACTGGCTTTTGAGCCTATAGCGAAAGCAAGACTTGCGACTTTCGTGGCTGCTTCATTCCCCTTGATTCCAGATGATCCATCCTTGTGTGATGAGTTCCTTGCATCATACAGCAAGAAGTTGGGACTGGTTCATGGTGCTGCCATGATATTGACACCCCGAGGGTTAGGGAAGGCTTTGTCTCTTCCCTACAAAGGAGAGCCCTTTGTTACAGCTAGACAATTATTCTCCAACGATGAGATTTTCAAGTTGTTACAGAAGCAGACCAAGGAAATTCTGGATGTCAAGAAAGTGATCAACACTTCAGGAGTCTCTTTTTCCATGATCATTGATCATCTGTGGAAGTTGGTCTGCCAGTTTCTCCAAGACAAGTTTATGCCTGCCAAAACACCATCCCATTACTTGTCCAAAGAGCTCTTTACAGCTTCAAGGATGGTATTAAAAGGAGTGGCTATTGATTGGAGCACTTACCTACTCACAAAGATGGATCAACATTTTGTCAAAGTAATCAGAGGAAATGTCACAAATGTCACATATGGTTCCTACCTGTATGCTTTCTTGGCATACTCAGGCCTAAAGAAGGGTGTGCTTCCACCTCCTCCATCTAATCCAGTATCTCCACCACCACCTTCAAAAGAGTCAGAACTTATTGACATAGAGGATCTTGATTCTCCTCCTCCACTAGTCATTCAGCGAAAGCGCTTGAAGTGTGTGGCAGATAAAGCTCCTTCAGTTCTTCCTTCAGTTACAATTCCTGCTACATTTGGCATTGACCTCCCTACTTACCTCACATGTAACAATTTTTTCAGAGCACATAGAGAGGGTTCCTTGGACATATCAGTCCCTTCCCTGAACAGTTTAGTGTCGGGAGATGCCATTCCATTCCTCTGTAAAGACATTCAGAGTTTGATTGAACTTTCAATGATAGCCTGTATTCAACAGTTGTATGCTTCCTTTTATGAAGAACTGATGCAATCCAAAGACCAGTTGCATAAGGCAACATCAGAGTTAGACTCTGCTAAAGACACACTGGCAGATCTATTTAAGCAGATGGAGCAACAAACCAAAATGATTGAGGCTCAAAGAGAAGAGATATCTTCTTTGAAGGTTCAATTAACAGAGGCTCAGTCATCAGAGGTCACTAAAATCTCAGAGGAGAAGGAGAGAATGTCCAAAGAAGCTCAAGAGTTTCAAACTCTTTTAGATGCAAAACTCTCAGCCTTACAGACTGCTCATAACACAGTGGAATCACAAGCTTCCCAAATCAAGCAGTTGCAAGACCAACTGGCACAGTCACGATCTGTTCCTCCAAGCCCCAATGTTCCTCTGATTCCTTCTATCTCAAAGCAAGACTTGGCAGTTCTCCAGAGACAGGCCACATTGTGTCCTTTGTTCCAAGATAAAGTGGAAAGATTGTAGTCT
Organism: Lygodium microphyllum; assembly: GCF_053477565.2. NCBI lineage: Eukaryota > Viridiplantae > Streptophyta > Polypodiopsida > Schizaeales > Lygodiaceae > Lygodium > Lygodium microphyllum. Next base: position 135,823,034 of record NC_141151.1, on the reverse strand, counting down.
AGGATGGATTTGTTATGGTCTACATTTGAGCATTTCCAGGAGTATGTTCCTCTGGACCATGTCCACTATCAATTGCAAAAGTAGGCCTTTTACATGAAGCTTTCAATGATGGATATTCCTCTTCCAGAGGATGGTTGGAGTGGGGCTTGGTCTCCTGAGTTACTCAGAAGTGGTCTGTATGGTGTTTGAAGATTTTGTGACAACGGATACCATGTTGCTGTCTTACATGTATCTACGGGGAGATTTGTTGATTCCAGATGAAGTAGATATGGCCTGGTATGTGGGGGACGTGGTTTTGCAAGCTGTCTTATATGCCAACTATTTGCATTGTGGATAGATGACATGTTCCAGAGTTACTCCTCAAAAGTGGCTACTTGCCCTGACAATTCCTGGCACTCAATGATTGATTTTGTGGTCCTGAATCAACGTCAGAACAGAGCTTCTAGCTATGTACAGAGCACTAACCAACTAAGGGTGGATCTCCTAGCTCACCTTTCCAAAACCCATCCATTTGATTCAACCTTTTTTTATGCCTATCAGAGAAGATCTATCTTAGGTCCCTTTGTTCCTAGCCTATTGTACTACCAACAAATGGCTTATCGCTATGATACCTATCTTTCCCTTTATCAAACGAATTCAACAGCAATCTTACCTCTTCTTTTCCAACCTCAATCTTTTCCTCAAATTTCCATATTTACCTATTGTTCTTTTATCGAAGATAGAGTATTTTTCCCTTCTCCATCATGCCCTTCTCCATCTATCCATATACCTTCTACTTTTCCTGTTTATCAATTAACACCTTTCCTAATTGATTCCCTTAAATTTTCAGCCACTCCTTCTTTAACTTATTCCTCCTTTTATGATTTTTCCTACCCATCTCTTCATCCTCTTTTACTTATTCCACTTCCATCTCCTACCACTTCTATTTCTCAACCCCCTCAGTTGGTTAGTGAATACAAAGGGTTTGATCAGCAGATTCCCAAAAGAAGAGGATGGAGCTCGACTGATTCTCTTACGGGACCTCAGATAAATTGGCCAATAATTCCAGGAGATTGGACAACAGCCAATCAAGCATACCATAATTACCTTCATTTTGCTCACCAATATTCACAATCTCTAGATCCTTCAGTGAGATTGACAGCTCATTTTGCTTGGTATCTAGCATAAATACATAGGCATTCCCATAATGATCAAAAAGCCATTCCAAAACTTTGTATGAATGTCAATGTGAATATTAACTCCCACCAGTTGGATGTCCTATATTTTCATGCCCTATGTCTACCTAGCAGATATCTTGTTTTGCTACAAAGGATGTGCTGCGTGCAGTTCTTTCAAAATCCTCCAAAGACATTTGTAGATAAATCCTTCTCCATGGATCGTTTTCGAAACCACCAAGCCTTCAAAAGGGATCATCTTCATTGATACCTTTGCAATGTATTTTGGATGATTCTTAATTATAGATATATCTCTGTTTTTGGAGGTGTCATTCAAATGGTTGTGTTAGTGTTTGTGTGTGTTGTAATAATTGTATGTGATGAGATCATGTTGATTGAGAATAATTTGTTCGAGAGCTCTTTTCAAACTATTGATGGTGATGGTGGATGAAAGCCTATGGTGGAAAGCTAAAGAGAACCTCTCATATCCTTTACAAATTTGTTATGACTTTTTAAATAATTAATCAGATGAGTTAATGAATAACGAAAGTTTTCATTTAGTAGTATTTTCTATCAGATATAGGTAATAAGTTGGGGTTGTGGTTTGGCAAGATTATTGAAGATCCTACGGAAGATAAAATTGAGATCTTTAATGAACTTATATTCTTCTTTTCCTTAGGTCGCGAGGACACTTCCTTTCTAAGTGTGGGGATATGTTGAGAGTGGAAAAAGACTGATTTTTTGACTGATTTTTGTTGTTTTTTAGGATTGAATGATTAATTTTTTATGGATTTAGAGTGATGTATGGTTGTTAAAGGAAGTATTTGAGAGTGTTTTGGATGATAATGATTATGTTTTGGAAGTTCATGATGATTCTCAGTGGAGATGTGAAGCTTTATGATGTTCTGATAAGGTCTAATTGGTTCTATATACCTTCTGTATAGCTTCTGTTTTGTTCTGATTTTCTTCTGTTTGAAGCATGGATTGGTGATTGATGAAGATTGAGATCTTTTGAAGCCTATTGAATAGTTTTTGATAGTATGAAATGGTTTGAGTATGAGTTATGAGGTTCTGATGACCTTCAGTAACCCTCTGTAGACCCTATGTAGAGCTTCTGTCTCTGCTATGTCTTTGTACTATAACTGTACTGTAGCTACTCTAGTACTGTACTGTAACTGTTCTGTAGACCTTCTATAAGTGTTCTGTAGAAAGTATGTGTGACTTTGTAAAAGTTTTCTAACCTTTGGAAAGGATGAATCTAAATTCAAAATAGCTAAAATAAGTGGAAGAAGCAGCTGCTGAAGACTAAAGAGAAGACTGAGTGACAGTGACAAGTGAGCTGTGAAGAGACACTGTAGTGGCTCTGGTGACTCTTCATATCAGACATACCTCTTGGGAGGTGCATCCACGACCTAAGAAGGATTATTGAGAGTTATTATGAGAGCATTGTAGTGAGGAGATGATGTACTATTGAGAGAGAGAGAGAGAGAGAGAGAGAGAGAGAGAGTCAGAGATAGTCAATTCTATCAAAACAATGTAACTGTATATGAGAGATTGAGAGAGAGAACTATGAAGACATTGAAGAAGAATAATATATGATTGATTTCCATTCAAAGATGGTGTATTCCTTTGTGTTCTTTGTTATATTGAAGAATTTTATGAGGATGTTGAAGACTATGGTTGATTCTATCAAATCGGTGGGAGATATCTACTATGATGTTGCGTCAAGATTTGCTGTTTTCTTTGTTTTGATGATCAAAAGAATGAAATAAAAGCTTGTTGATGTTACAATATATATTTTCTTGCAAGGGAATTCCCTTTTCCTTGGTGTTCCTCTTGGGGCTCCAATAGGGATCTTAATTAGGCTTTCACATTTTAAATGCAAGGAGGATGGTGTGAAATTTGGACAGGCCCGTAAGAAGCAAGAACATGTATGGAGAGAGCTAAATCTTAAGGAGACCATGAAGAAAGCAGATTTAGGTGATTACAAATGTGTTTCAACAGATGAGAAGATCATCGATGCCTTGAAAATGGGACTAAAAAGTGCTCAACAGATTTGTGAAGATTTGCAAATGAAGCCAAAAGGTAAAGAGGATAAGAAATGGTGGCTAGAGCCTTGGTCAGAAGGCTTATTTGAGGCTTATGCCAATTCAAATATACAAGATTCTGATACAGATGAGGAATCTTTAGTTCTTGTCGACGATGGTGTGGATTTAGAGGAGGAAGTATCTACAACTGAGATAAGACATGTGGTAGACTCTATGTTGGATGAAACAAATGAAGTGAGCCTAGTAGTGGAGCTTGAGAATAGTAGGTTTCTTTTTAAGTCTACATTGGTAAGCCAACTCAATGGCAATCCCACATTGTCCAAGGATAGGCTTACAAGGGTGCGACAAGGAGTATACTATAGTAAGGAGGAGAAGTATCAAACTCAAACAAATGATAATTTTTTTGGTATTGGTTCAGATTGTGCTGTGTTCTTCAAGGAGAATGCCAATGGAAGGATCACAAGGTCATCAAAGGCAAGTTCTTGAAGAAGTATGAGACCATGCAAAAGCCAAAGTGTATGGTACTTGGGATGAGTTCAAAAGATGAGAAGAAAATTTGGAGGTGCTTGTGTGGAGTATAAGAGAGGGTTTAGCCTCTCAGATAGGCCATCCGGGGTAGAGGAGCCACTTGGATGGTATCAAAAATCAAAGGGACTAAGGAGTTTTACATATGATTTGACAAACCTTGATATGCTAGATATTGGAAGTATCATTGCCCTTGCAAATCTCACATATGATTGCAACAATAATAAATATGAACTTGACGAACATGATTTGAAGATCCTCAATGAATTTGTAAAGGACCATTGAGAATAGGTAAAGAAACATTATTTTTTCTCTTCTTCAATATTGCTTGCTATGTAAAATGACTTTAAAAAATGTATTGTCAATATCTTTTTCTAGCATTTTCTTTTATGTTAATTGCTTGTATTTATATTTGCTTCAGGTCAGGAGCATGACTAATGGACTATGGTGATACATCTACAAATGTGAGAACAAGGATGGAGTCTGGATCATTAACAATGTTGGGGTGCTAAGTAGAGCACATTTATGGGCTAAATGAAACCTTTTTTGTATAGCTATATCTACTTTATAAAAGAAAACCAGGTAAGTTTTACAAATAAGTGAACATAAAAGATCATGCTTTTAATTACATGGTCATGCAAATAATTTTGGAATTTATTCATGTGCCATAGAAAGGCAATATGTTTTTAAATTTAATATAGCTACCTTCTCTGACTAAAAATCAAGCTCATATTCATTGTCTTATTTTATGGCTTGATAGTATTGCAACTAGGTGGAAAATTTAGAGTATTTTTTTCTTGTTATATCTAAAATTTATGTGTACATGTGTATGTATTACATGCACATGATATGCTTTGTAGGAATGGTGGAGAAAATAATTTATGATGAATTAGATGCAAAATATGTAATGATAGCCCATTGCTATCACAATAGGACAGCACCAAGATAAATATTGCAATTAAGAGAGCCCTAACATAGTAATAGGATAGTCAAGATGTGTATTCTAACATTTCTATTTCAGATTTTGTGATTAAAGACCACAATACTCACTCTACGATAGAGTTGAGCAACTAGCTTACTAGTATGTGTGCATTGTACATCTAGTGTCTCTATTTGGAAAAATTTTCAAAACCCTATCTTTATTCATAAAATTCTAAATTTTACCATTGGATGTTATATATCATGAAGATATTTTACAAAGCTTCATCATCACTAAAGAGCTAAACCCTTTTATGAACCCTTAAGAGCTAGTTGTGATCAATTCTGTGAGATAAAAATAGTGTTTTGTATTTATTACATAAGGATTTGCTAAATTATTTTCTTTATAAAATAAATTTAGAGTAAGGGATTTATAAATTATGGTAAGAAGTTATAGAAGGGTCAAAAAAAAATCTCAAAAAAGGTTACATAGGGATATATAAAACATGCCATGAACGCACGTCATGTATAGGTTTTATACATAGTGACCCTCCCGAGAATGTATGCAACCCAATTTTTATAATAACAAGAAAAGAAAAAGGAAGAGGCTTGTCGGGTGATTTGAGGAGGAGGGAGGTTAAGGTGGTTACACCCTCTCTCTTCCTTTATCTTCTCCTCTCATGCTTCATTTCCTCCTCTCTCATTTTGGCACAACTCTCATCTTTCTTGTTCTTGCTTTTCTCTCTTGTGCTTCATTGCTAGATCTTATGGAGAGTGAGGAAGAGGAAGAGAGTGAGGATGGAAGAACTTCTCTCAATTTCTTGTGTGCCATTCACTTGTGTGTTTTGGAGTAATGGTTCTTGGTGAGGAAGAAAGGTTTCTTGCAGGTTTTTGTGGCCAGCAATGTATTTGGAGCCTCTACCTAGCTAGTTCGTCGTTCGATTTTTGTCATGGTAGGGTGCTATTCATTTGGTGCACTGGCCCGGAAAAGAGGTAGCAACAAAATCTGCAAAAAGGAGTCTCATTCCATGTACCTTGAAATCTTCACTTTAACTATATCTCTTTTTTTCCTTTGTTCAAGTGCCATGCATTTTCTCAATAATCTCCCATGCATCTTTACATGCACTAGATTTCTTGATGTGCAAGATAAAGGTCTTTGAAATGCACATAGATATCCAATATAATACCTTCCCACTTTTACTTGTCCAATCTTTTAGGCCTTTTTATGTTCCTTTATGGAATCTTCAAGAAGCTCAAGACATGCATCCTCACTTGTTATGAGGTTCCATACCCCTTCCCAACATTAGAAAAAATTCCATACAATAGGACTATTGTAATCAAGTACAAGCTCCATATGTGGTCGCCATGTGCAAACTAGTTACCCAAACTTTGTGGAACAATAGAGCTTTATCATACCCAGACCACCCGACATAGGAGTATGCTAGTATAGCAAATTTAATAGTAGATCATATTGACATAGTTAACTACCATTATTTGCACTATTAAGAGAAAAGTTAATCAAGAAAAAAGAACACTCATATATTCCATCAAGTGTATACATGGTCTAATAATAGAGATCAAAACATAGAGTACATCTCAGACGTCATCTACTTAGAAGAAATACATGAAAATGGAGTGGAGATTGTTAGGATTTAGGAAAGATCAAGACCCAAATAGTGAGTGGAAGGAGGAAGTAAAAAGGAACAAGGATGTTGATCTTTCTTAAGAAAACAAAGGCATAATCCGTAATAGTAGATACTGTAAGCCAACTCCCAAAAGAAGCAAAGTCCTTGTCAATGAGTGAATACCTACTGCCTAAATGAGGAATGGCTTCTAAAATTACCTCTAATAATGAGAAAGAGGCATGGATGTATTGTTCTCCTTGTTACATGGCCATAGCAGAACCAAATACAAACACAAAAGTAGAGACTGAAGCAAAGCCAAAGCCAAAAGCAGAAGCAGAAGATACAATAGAGAGTTTATTTTTCTCCTATAGAGCCCCTACAATAAAGGTAGAGCCAATGTCTGAAGAGGACATAGATGAAAGTCAAGATGAAGATAATGAAAGCAATATGAAAGAAGCTATCTAGTCTGAAGAGGATACTAACAATGATTAGAGTTTGACCACCATGATTTCCAAGTAATAGGCACTGAGTTACATAGCTTGCTAGAGCTGATCTTGCTCCATCCTCAACACTGTGAGCTATTGTGAAAAAAGATCAATTTTTTTATCTTGTCATTAGCACCATCTTGGAGAGAGTAGATGCACACCATGTGTTTGGATGCTAGGGCCTCAAACTATGCTTGCACCTTGTAGAACATGTAAGACACACCATGAGTTCAAAAGAAGGGTATCTTATTTTCTAAAACTTACAAGATTATATTTACAAAATGGATTTTTAAATTACAATTTTTTTAAAAAAATGTAAGTTTAGTAAAGTAAAAGGGATCATTTTATGGCCTTATAGTGTAAAGAAAGGGTATTCTTACTATCATTTGAATGCATATTATATAGATTATTTCTTATACGTGCACCTCCTAAGAGACTATGTCAATCTCTCTTTCAATTACTCCACTTTGGCATGTAGCTTCATATCGAGGTATGAATCTTTTTGCCTATGTACTCAAGTCTTTGGCCTCCTCCTTGGATGTTATCATCAAGATGTCCTTCCTATGGACTATGCCAATAGCAGCAGATGTTCAAGATTGGGTGTGGGATACTATTAGGACTATGGCTATGGCTATGACCAATTCGGAAGATATAACACCCCGCTACATCATTTGATCCAAGGTTTTTTGGATGGCTAGTAAAATATGTTGTTATAAGTATAATACCTTTGCATCTACATCAACTAGCAGTTGTTGGTGATGATCATTCTGGAGTAGTTGCACTTGCTCGAGAGCCTTATCGCACTATTTCTCAAGGATATTGGAATGCTCCATAACCTTGAGCCACTTGGGATCTTGAGAGAAAGTGTTGGTGGCAAAGTTAAAGAAGTCCTTGGCATGGGTATTCATCATCATTGAGGGGAATGACTACCTCTTTGATGATGGTCTTTCCCACCTATAGGTGGCACTAGGGTGGTTCCATGCTATGTGTAGGGTTCTTGTAGGGAATGCTCCCTCTCTTCTTACTCTTTTACCCTGAGGATGAGAAGGGGTTTGAGGCCTCCTCTACCTCAAGCTACAACATCTGTGCCTATTGGAGTAGTAGAAGGGGCTATTGGTGCCTTGCCAAGCTCTAGAGGCACACCTTGAAGAACAGTGGTGGTTGGGGTGGAGGTTACAATGTACTATTGAAGCATGGTTGTCGATGATAAGTAGTGGAAGGGGAGATTGTAGGGGCAAATGAGGAGGGTATTGTGGCATCGAGGTTAGTAGTGGCTAGAATAGGAGTTGTTAGGGAGAGTTGTTGTGGCCAGAGATTAGGGTTGAACATTTGCATCTAGATCATCTTTTGGACATGGCAGAGGTAGACTAGAGTAAGGATGTAAGATGATAGGCCAACATTTTTAGACTACATCTTTCCAAGCATCCCATAGTTTTCTTTGGAAGCTGGTTTGCAAGTCCTATAGTGTATATAGATTGAGGAAATGTCCATTCTTTGGATGTTCATCATCATCTAGGCCTAACTTAAACTATTGCTACTACCAAGAATGTGGATTTCACTATTCCTACCAAGAATGTAGCTTCCTCATCCAAAGATGATCTACATACTACATAAGAACGTGGATTTCACTATTGCTCACTAAAACTAGTCTTGGTTGGTCAACTCTAATCACAAGCTTCATATAGGCCTAGACACACTACTGGTACTCTTGAAGCTCCTCCTACTACTATTGGACCTAGGCATGTAGGGCCTCATTGTCTTGTTGTACCTATTGCACTTCAATCTATAGTAATCTAACCTATAGAAGCTGTCAAGCTGGTGGCATTTTAGACCTCTTGCCACATATTTGAAGTAGTGTAGAAAAAACTATGCTAGAATTATGATCTCTTGGGTAGAGGTGGTAGTTGCAATGCTAGTTTTAGTGGACCAAATGGAGGCCTATGATTCCTCCTATTTGGGGTGCTTTTGGGCCTATGTAGATTGCTTCAATAGAGCAATGTGGAACTTAAAATCCATCTTGCTTTAGTTGAAGCTCAAGGGGCTTGTGTCTAATGTGGTGTGGGGGGTGGCTTCAATAGTTTCCTGGGTGATAGGCATACCATTTATAGATATTTATTGGGGTTTTGCAAAAGTGCAAGTTGCCTCCTTCTATACTACATTTGGATGTTCATCTGTGACAATTTGTGCAGAAATTTCCAAGGATGAAGGGGGGGTGGGGGAGGGTAGCATTGGTTAGTATTAGTAGTGCTAAGGGAGTGAATGAGGTCCACTATGGTGGGGGAAGGGAACAGGAAGGTGAAGTATTAGTCACACATCACCCACATGGATTTGGTGTTAGAAGAGCGTTGGGCCACGTGCTTACACTCGATGTGAACTAGAAATACACCTATCCATGCGATGTTTGAGGTATTGGATAAGAAGAATAGGGAGGTGACGTTGTACAAGATGTTGAAGGCTTTGGCCCACTAGATACAAAGTCTCTCTAGCTTTGATTTGTGGTAGTTGGCAATGGAGCTAAGGTAATACTTGCCATTGTACAAGCCAAATAGTGCATCCATCTCTTTGTTTGGAAGTAGGCTAGGAGCCCCTACTACACCATCCATAGGGAGGTGAAGCTGCTCCTACACACAGGTTGAGGGGTAATCTTGTAGTCATGTCCATTGATGTGAAGATGGGGACCTCATATAGCTCTACAAGATTTTCTAGTCTAATGGAAGAGATTCCTAAGAAAAAAAGAAGATTTTTTACAGTAATCTATAGATTCTACACGATAAATTCTAGAGGTGTAATTACCTTGATACTGAAGGCGAGCTTGTATGGAGTGACACCTATCACTACTTTGAAGTGTGGTAAGCCGAAAGTATTCCTAGGAGCTTTTTATCCCAATCTTTTCGATAATGATTGACAAGATTTGTAAGTATTTTACATAGGGTCTTGTTGGTAGACTCCCAACTATTGGCTTACCGATAACATGGAGAGGATTTCTCATGAATGACCATGAAAGTTGAAGTCATATGCTTGATGACCTTATTTACAAAATGACTTCCTCAGTCATTGACCAATTCAATTGGACAACCATAGTAGGTGAAGATGTCTCTGAAGAGCTTGTGTACAATTATTGGGTAGTGCCCATGCTTTGACCCACTTGGTGCAGTAGTTTGTTTGCTATTAGAATATACCTATTTTTGGTGTAGAATGTCGTAGGTTTGATAGGGCTAACAAAGTCTAGTCCCCATTTCGAAAAGGGATGTAGTAATAAGATTAGGTGGAGAGGTAATCGATTGTGGGATAAAGGTTGACCAAGCCACTAGTGTTGAGATATCGAGCTCCACTCGTGATACGCCAGGGTGATCGTTGTGTATTTATGTCACCGACTTGTCAGTTGCAGACGTGGTTGGTACACCGCCCATGAATAATAGCTACATGATAGCTATCCTTATCTACTCTAGTTCGTGGCTCAGTTAGTATGCCACCTTAGTTAGTTGAGTTTGGTTTGAGACCCATATATAGGGTTCTTCTATTTCTTTGTATGAGAGTTCGTTTGGCTTACACAACTAAGAAGAGGAAAATTGTTTTCAGCCTCCACCCTTGTGTGTATTCCCCCATTGTGCAAGCAAGAAAGCTACAAGTGAGACTCCTTCCTTCTCTCCCACAATCTTGACATGGTATCAGAGCCTTGTTCGTGGTAAGGAGCTCAAGAAAGCAAGCCAAGCTCGCGGTGGTCTGGTAAGAGGAGCAGTGTTGCTTTCATTTTCTGTTTTGGGAGCAGATCTCTGTAGGTAGCATAGCCGGAAAGTGCAGGAGTGCATTGTCTCAGGTTGAGACGCCCTTCGCGACCTTGTTTTTTTGATTTGAGGCCATTTCGGGGCCTGTTTTGAAGGCGGAAGTTTTCTGCACGCACTCAGGAAAAGACCCTATTTTATGCTGTGCGACCACTGTTCTACAAGTCGGTGAAAAGTTACTATAGAAATTGCATCGTATGCTTGTGCGCAGAGACATTGGGAGTTTCAGAATCATCCTTGGTTCCTGTTTATGCAAAATCGTCACTAGGAAGTGACTGTGTGGTCAAATACCACTTTCGCCAGTTTTGCAGATTTTTCCTTGTGAGGGTGAAGCTGTGTTTTTTGCAGTGACAGAATTTTTTGCAGTATTCTGTAATGGCATCTGATTCTCTTTCACAGATTGTCACTGAAAAGCTTGACAAGAACAACTTCCAGGCATGGAAGTTTAGAATGACGAATTTCCTTATGGGAAAAGGATATTGGGAATTTGTTGCAGGAAATGAAGAAGAACCAGTTCTTCCTGATATTCCCAATCAACAGCAAATGCAGGCATTCAAAGCATGGCATGAGAGAGCCAGGAAAGTTATGTACTGGCTGTCTATCAGCATTTCAGACTCTATGATTGTGCATATTCAGGATGCAAGTACGCCAAAGGAGGCATGGGATACTTTGTCAAAGATGTATAGCACAAATACGCAAGCCAGGAAAATGCAGCTCAAGCAAGAGTTGCACAATGTGCAAAGAGAAAATATGAGCATCAATGACTACCACATGAAGGTGAAGAAGATTGCAGATGCACTTGCTTCCATTGGGTCGCCAGTGGAAGATGATGATTTAGTTTCTGTGACCTTGAATGGTCTACGAAAGGATTATGCACAGTTTCGGACATCCATTTCAGTTCGTGAAAGATTTCCTGATTTTGAGGAGTTGATTGCTCTTCTAATTTCTGAGGAGTAGAGAAATGGTGGTGCGTCTTCTTCAGGAGGAATTTCAAAAGAAACTGTCTTCTACTCAAATGCTGGAAGAGGTAGAGGCAGAGGTAGAGGAGGCCGATTTGGAGGCCGTGGTAGAAATCAGAATATGCAGCAAACTCAAGAAAACCAGTCCTATGGAGGAGGACGTGGTAACTCTAGAGGCAGGGGGAGCCAAAGAGGTCGTGGTGGATGGCAAAGAGGTCAAAATGCAAACAGTAATGTTGAATGCTACTACTGTGGTAAAATGGGTCATATGGCTAAAGACTGCTATAAAAAGCAGAATGACATCATGAATGGAAAACTGCAACAAGGGAATTATGCATCATCTAGTAGACAAGGTGATGACAGAAATGAGCATTTGTTCATGGTGCAGCACATGAACAATTCTGTGACAGGTGCAGAAGAAAGCAATGATGTATGGTATGTTGACTCAGGTGCATCAAACCACATGACAGGTCATGCAGAATGGATGGAGGATGCAAGGAAAATGGAAAAACCAGGATTTGTGGAGACTGGTGATGATACTGCACATCCTATTGTGCAGATTGGAAAAATTCCTTTGTCTATGCAGGATGGGAAAAAGAAATACCTGTCCGATGTATTTCATGTCCCGAATATCACCAAGAATCTGGTTTCTGTTGGTCAAATGGTTGAGCAAGGCTTGCAGGTCAGATTTAATCCTCATGGATGCTTTGTTGAGGATATGAAAAATAAAGGTCGCTTGATAGCAAAAGGAAATAAGAAGGGCAGAATGTTTACGTTGGATGCAGACATGTCTGAATTGAGTGCAGCAATGTTTGCATATGGGACCAGTGTAGTTGCAGATATTGATATCTGGCATAAACGCATTGGTCATGTTAATGTACAACGACTTAAATCAATGCAGGCCCAAAATATTGTTGCAGGATTGCCTAGATTCAAGGTTGCAGAAATGCATAAGGTATGTGAAGCCTGTCAGTTTGGAAAACAGGAAAGGAAACCATTTCCTAGACATGTTCAAGAGAGTAAGAAGCCATTGGAATTAATCCACTCTGATGTGTGGACTACTAAAGCTGCATCTCTAGGAGGCTGTCATTATTTTGTTACTTTTATTGATGACTATAGCAGAAAAGTTTGGGTGTATTTTATGAAAAAGAAAAGTGAAGTTTTTGGGCATTTCAAAACTCTTAAAGCTATGGTTGAAAAAGAAAAAGGCCTGCAAATAAAATGCCTAAGGTCAGATGGAGGGGGAGAGTACCTCTCAAATGAGTTTGCAAGGTTCTTGCAGGATCATGGCATAAAGCAGCAATATTCATGCAGTCATACCCCACAGCAAAATGGAATTGCAGAAAGAAAAAACAAACATATTGGAGAGGTGTCTCGTGCCATGCTCAATGAAAAAGACCTGCCAGATTTTTATTGGGCTGAAGCATTTGCTACAGCAGTCTACATAATGAACAGGACTCCCACTGCAGCAATACATGGAATGACTCCAGAGGAGAGGTATACTAGTAGGAAACCAAATATTTCTCATTTGAAAATTTTTGGTTGCATTGCCTATGTACATGTGCCAGATGAGTTGAGATCCAAGTTGGATCCAAAAGCTGAGAAGTGCATCTTTATTGGTTACTCTCTGCAGCAAAAATGGTATAGATGCTATAATCCTTCTACTTGTAAGTTTACAGTGAGCAAAGATGTTGTTTTTTATGAGATGAGTAGCTGGTATAAACCAGTAAATGTGATTGATGATGTAGATGCACAAAATGGTAATGCTGCACAGAATTCACAGCAACAATCACAAAATATTAGTGGACTTGGAGCGTCCTCTAGCAGTGGTTCACATTCTTCGCCATGGACAAGCAGATTGAGATCAGGAGAATCTTCTCAAAGTAATGCAGATAGTGGTATGCAGGTATTACGAAAAGGAAAAGAGAAGGTTGATCAGCCCATGTTTGATGTGAATGCAGGTCACTCTTATGTGGATGGTGAATCCAGTGGCTCAGAACAGAGCATTGATGATGAGTTGGGTATTCCTTCTATTGTTACACTTGGAGTAAGGAAGACCAGGGATGTTTTGAGAGCACCTGGGAGTGAACCTACTTTGCGCAGGTCTACGAGAGCTAGGTATCCTATGGATAGGCTGAAATATGATGGATTTACAGCCATTCACTATGCATATATGGTCAAGGTGATACAGGAACCAGAACCCACTTCTTTTGAGCAAGCCATGGGAAAAGAAAAATGGGAGAAAGCCATGGATGAAGAAATGGATGCCTTGGAAGCAAATGCTACATGGGAATTGGTACCTTTGCCTAAAGGTAAGAATACAATTGGCTGTAAGTGGGTTTATAAGGTGAAGCACAATGCAAATGGTTCTGTGAACAGATACAAGGCAAGATTAGTAGTCAAGGGGTATGCACAAACATATGGCATTGACTATGAAGAAACATTCAGTTCGTTTGCAAGGATGGCAACCGTAAGAGCAGTCATTGCTATGGTTGCATCAAAGGGATGGTCTTTACATTAGATGGATGTAAAGAATGCCTTCTTGCATGGTGATTTGCAAGAAGAGGTCTATATGGAGCAGCCACCAGGTTATGTGCATGCTGTTTATCCTGAGTTTGTTTGCAGGTTGAAAAAAGCCTTGTATGGCTTGAAGTAAGCACCTAGAGCATGGTCTGACAAGATAGGACAGTATCTTGTCACTATTGGCTTTCAGATTTCTTTTGCAGATTTCTCACTTTATGTGAGAAAAACAGAGAAAGGTATTATGCTACTTGTCATTTATGTTGATGATTTGATTATGACAGGTGACAGTGATGAAGATATCCTTCATGTGAAAATGCTATTGAAGCAGAAGTTTGAGATGAAGGATTTGGGAGAGCTGCGTTATTTCTTGGGCATTGAGGTGATTAGATCACCAAGTGGGATACAGCTCTTGTAGAGGCAGTATGGATTGGACATGCTGTCCAAATATGGGATGACAGGTTGTAAGCCTATTTCAGTTCCTTTGGAGCAGAATGTGAAGCTGAGCACAAATGCAGGTGAGCTTCTAGAAGACCCTACTATGTACAGACGCATAGTAGGAAGTTTGATTTATATGACTATTACCAGGCCAGATTTGAGCTATGCTGTTGGATTGGTAAGTCGGTTTATGTAGGCTCCAAGGAAACCGCATTTGGATGCGGCTAGACGCATACTCAGGTATGTGAAGTCCACATTGCAGTATGGACTATTTTATGAGACTAGGGTTCAGATACAGTTGCATGGATACACTGATGCTGATTGGGCTGGTAGCATTTCTGATAGACGATCTACTAGTGGATATGTATTCTCTTTTGGGAGTGCTGCAGTCACTTGGAGCAGCAAGAAACAGCCTACAGTTGCCTTATCCAGCACAGAGGCTGAGTACAGGGGCGCAGCAATGGCTGCATGTGAGGTAGCTTGGTTGCATAAGCTACTTTATGATATGCATCAGTCTACAGATGGGCCAGTTGTTATTTAATGTGACAACATGAGTAGTATACACTTGGCAAATAACCCAGTCTATCATGCTAGAACAAAGCACATTGAGGTGCATTATCACTATGTGCGGGAGAGGGTTTTACTAGGTCTTATTGATCTAGTTTATGTCAGCACAGAGGATCAGGTAGCTGACATATTCACGAAGGCATTGGGCACAGAGAAGCTGCGCAAGTTCAGAGACCTGCTTGGTGTGTAGGAATTGGGATTGAGCTTGAGGGGGAGTGTTGAGATATCGAGCTCCACTCGTGATACGCCAGGGTGACCGTTGTGTATTTATGTCACCGACTTGTCAGTTGCAGACGCGGTTGGTACACCGCCCATGAATAATAGCTACATGATAGCTATCCTTATCTACTCTAGTTCGTGGCTCAGTTAGTATGCCACCTTAGTTAGTTGAGTTTGGTTTGAGACCCATATATAGGGTTCTTCTATTTCTTTGTATGAGAGTTCTTTTGGCTTACACAACTAAGAAGAGGAAAACTGTTTTCAGCCTCCACCCTTGTGTGTATTCCCCCATTGTGCAAGCAAGAAAGCTACAAGTGAGACTCCTTCCTTCTCTCCCACAATCTTGACAACTAGTAGGCATCGCACTTCTAGATAAATTTATGAATATTTCCATGCATAATAGGCTACAATAATCTCGCTTATTAGACTTTTCAGATTGTGACATCTGTTGCAAAGTGATCTCCAATAATGCCTTGGTCAGCTTCTTCCATGAATGCATCCTTCTCCATAGGGAGAACAACACATTGCAACAATCCGGATAGTGTTTTTTGGTAGAGTTGGCCTAGGAGACTCAAAATGCTGACTATAGAGAACTTGTTGTTTGTGTTGGTACATTGGAGTGTGATGCGAGACTTTTCTTGAGTCGAAGAAGACTAGCCATTCCTCATACCACATCTAATGCCACATAGTTAATCTGATCTATTCACATTTTAAGTGTGGGTACATGTCGGGCGCATCTTCTTTGCATACCATTCTAGAAACCCTAGGTTGTCCCTTGTCCGTGTGGCTTTATCCTTTGTTTTGTCATGTTTCCATGTGAACACACCCTACGTTCACCAAAATTACAATGTGACCCTACAACCCTATTTGTCCCTCCACTTTTCCTTTTAATAGCCCTCAATTCCAAGCCATAGATCATGAGTTATTACTTTTTAAAGATTTTTTTGCCCCTTTAACATGTTTCCATGAGAACATGCCTTTTTCACTTCGGCATAGTGATTTAATAATACAATCCTAACAATTTCACCTTCCCTCTTCTTTTATTTTTCCCATTTTCCCTCGTTCTTTTTCCCGCATGTGACCACCCATGATTCCCACGCCTCGTGCGTGTGTTATCCCCTTTAAGGTTTGTTCGTGTGCGAGGTTTTAGACCTTGTTGTACATGCTCATGATTACACGCGCGTGCAATTTTTTCCATAGGGCGGTGAGCTAGCTGTTGTTCACACACAGCTGACACACAACCCAGTTCTTGGTACATTTTTCTAAATTTTAATCTTTTAAAATTGAAAACCCCTAAAAACACATTAAAATTTATTTAAAAGCCCATATAAGACCATTTAAAATCCATTTAAAAACCCAATAAATATGAAAAAATTATTGATATAATTTTACACTTTCTAAAAATTTATAAGAATTTTTTCAGTTGAAAATGCCAATGGAAAATTAGAAAACAATTAAAAACCTTCAATTTCATGAATGTTTACCTAAAAATGCTTGAAAACTTATTTAAAAATCATAAAAAATCCCTCAAATTTCCAAAAAATCATACTAACTTCCCTTTATTTTTTAGATCATTCACATATGTTGAAATTATCCAAATTAATTGGGAACCAATTAATTGAGTTATAAATCCTTATTAAATTTGTATATTCTTGGAAAAAAAATCAACTTTGAAAAATGGCTAGAAAAATTTTGAAAAATTTTGAAAAATCTATTGAACTTTTGTGCTTAGCTTTCAACCTATATTGTTGAATGAACACAATAAAAAATATTAATTACACATCCATATCAAACCCGATTAAGAAAAAAGACAAAAACTCACGGAAAATTTACAAATTGACAATAAAATGAAACATACATAGTACATACAGATTCAATATATTTCATGGACAAAATTGAATGAAAACATGATAGAAAAACATATCACGGCTTATTAAAATTATTTGCCATGGTGTTTAGTTTGTTTTGCTTATATTTGTAAACTTTTTCAACTTGTTGGATTTTCTTTTTGGATTCCATTGTGGTTGCATCATCTCAGTTTTACTATTGGCGCATTGAGATTGTACTTGCATATACACCCTCCTCCAAGTACTTTGTTCTTTTTCTTATTTTCCTTCTTGCACAAACATCACAAATAATTATTAAAAACGAATCATTAGCATTCACGCTAAACACACATTTTACTTAATAAAAAAGAACTAGCTATTCACAAAGCACGCGCTTTGTGCACTAAATGCGCTTATTAATTTGTAATAAAATAAACCCACCAAGCACGCACTAAACAAAAAGTGCTATATACACATTAATTTATACAAATGAACTTGCATTTAGACACCCAAAGTCCGGACATAGTAGTCTGGGCACGTTAATAAGCACCGTTAACTTAATAAATTTTTAATGGATAAAATAAACCGTCATTTTCTCATTAAGGTTTATCACCTAATTTAAAAAATCACCCTTTGATAATTACTTTGTAAAATAAACCTACGATTAAATTCCCTTCACATTGCACATTTCCCCTTTCAATGAAGCGTTACGTGGAGTGGGTGACATTGCAATGAGTTGAAGTCCTTATTGGTATTCTTGGTCATTTGAGTTTGGTCAACATTCGATTTGGATTTTGGTTTGGTATTTTCATCAATTATTTGATTAGAGTCAGAGATACGGTGTGTATTTCGTTTCTACCTGATATGGGGATATTAGGTGCTTGTATATATGCATTGCATGAAGCTTTCGGTCACATAAGTGTATAGGTCATTTCAAAATTTTTCTAGGATGTGGATTGCTTGGGGTGGTCAGTCAATTGGTCAAGTCATTATGAGTTTTTGTGGTCGATATCTTATCTCCTATTATTTTGATTGTTTTGCAAGCATTCTTTCTGATTGTTTGTGTGTGAGTGTGGTCTGTGTAAACCATTTGAATGGCACCTTATACTCCTCCCCCAATCCAGTATGTTCCTTTGGTGTCTCATGAATACTTTTGGTGAGAGATAGCCATTTGTGCTTGCTTGAAACACTTGAAGCAATAAGTGGTCCGTGGGTCTTGGCAGTTGAGCATGAGCTCCCACTACATTTTGGTTCCATTACACTGAGACAAAGGATTCAAGCTTGAGCACTTCCGCATCTCAAATCGAGCATCGAAGTAGGGTTGCATCCCCAAACTAGTGCTTGAGATAGGTAGGAGAATTGGGCTTTTAATCTTCAAAACAAGTACGTATTTTGGGTTTTTGATGAGTAGACAAGTAGGAGGATTCATTTCAGTATTTGTGTTTTGATTCTTGTTGCATTTAGAGTAGGATAGAAGCAAGAAATCGAAGCAAAAGGCTTTAGGGTTTCTACTCTAAAATGGACCAAAACAAGGAAAAATCAATGGAAAAATAGGCTTGCACTCCATTGACAAGGCTTGAGCACTAAACAGGACAGCACTTGGACATTAGAACAAGGGCTTAAGACCCAAGGAAGGGGGGATGAAAGGCTCATTCTCAATTTCTGCAACATAGAGAGAAAGAGCTTGAGAGAGACTTGGAGCTTAGGGCGAATCGATCGGCTACCACAAGAGTTATCTGTGTTTATCAGGTAAAAAGAACCCTCCCTAAGTATGAACTCTTGCATTCTAGAGTTGTTAAGGGAATGGCCGAATCATGGCCATGATTCAAATTTTAATTGTCACTATTTGTGTGCTAGTGGGATCGGACATGGTCTACAGGGATTTGATTCCCAAAATCAAACACTCGGATGTCTAATTCCTAGAATTTGGACATTCGGACTAACTTGACTTGTCTGATCGAACATTGTCCATTCGATCTTGGAAATTGGATTGTCCATCACCCATCCGATCAGACATTCACCCCGTCCAATTGGGACAATCTGCCTCATTAGAATCGAACTCATACACTCATCCATCGGCGAGTAGGACCCAACCTTGTCAAAATCAGATGCTTAGCACTACTCTAGAATCGAATACTCTAAAATCGGATAGCCAAAATTAAATGTTTGACACTGAGAATCAGACACTATAAAATCAGACATTATCAAATCCAACGGAATTCTCACGGGAGATATTAACAAATCTAGCATATCCCGAGCAAGGCAGAAAATCTCTTGCAACCAATGAAGGCTCCGAAAGCCTTATGGAGAATATTGACCCTAAATCACAGTCAGACGACTAGACACAACCACTGACAATAGCATCAACTTTTAGTCCCTATTAAAGCCGTGAGACGGACCCTAGACCCCCATTTGACCCTAATCAAGATGAACAATGTAGCACATACCCTAAAGACCAAAGAAAGCAACTAGTGACTGAGTGTAAAGCCCTAATTCGATCAAGAACCTAGACTAGAGTGCAAAGTTGCACTTATTATCTTGTGTTTGCATCCACATTGTTTTCGACACTTGAAGTGCACCCGAAAAAGCTAAAAGCCTGATTGCACATAGTGCACCGAAAAAAGAGCAACACGCACGTACTAAGTGAACTAAAATTGGGAGTTGGCCATCAATAAAAAGGAACACACTCAAACCTAATTAATAGAATGAACCCACCAATAGGAGACGACACTCAAACCTAGACAGGGGATCGAGTGACCTTGATCCATAGAGCCAAGTAACAGACACAACACGAAAGGCCAGATGCATCAAAGGAGCAGCACCATTGGGAGCACAACGCTGCCCGACCTAATCAACCTATTTAACAAATTGGTAGAGAATGAAACCACAAACATGACAAAACATGGTTTAAACTGTCAAAATGAGGATAGCTTTCAACAAAGGCAACCCGACTCCATCAAAGCTTGCAATGTCACTAGTGGAGGAACCTAATGCAAGGTCTATGGAGGGGATCGTAACTTGACCCATCCTGCAAAGACAAATCATCTCTACAAAGCCTAAGGGAGACACACCAAAGATCACTGAGCACGAGCTCAAATGGGTGCCCAAACAACAACCACAGCCACCTAGAAGCCAACCCACATGAATCTGTGACAATAGGAATATCACATCCTAGGCCTTAGAAGCGAAGCTGGTGCTGCCAAAGTAAACAAATGGTCAAACCACGATGGGTCCCCAAAGTCCAAGGCTACTACAAAGGCAACAATCGGATTTTGATGCCCAAGACTAGAAATGGTATGTGTGCTCCTCGAACTAGGCCCTCCAGCCCATCCTCCACAAAATAGTGAACCAACTAGGGATGAGAAAGTCATTGCCTCAAAAAACACCAAATCCATAGAACCTCATGGAGCCGATCAACCAAAGTCACAATCATTTGGCCCTAGGCCAACTCAACCTAACACTTCTAGTGTCCCAACTGCTCCACAAGCTAGGAACAACATGTCAACCAAGCCGCAGGACCAAGCTATCACACAAGTGATCGAAAAACATCCCATTGAATTGCCCATGAGGCAGACATCAGTACTCTAGCCATCTAGCTCTCGACCAAACACCAACCTCCCGTAGGCCTTAGACTCTCTTATAGGCATCAATCCATCCTTACGATGGCCACGAACCTAGCTACGAATCAAGGGGGCGACTTAGTCACCTGCATCAAGTGTTTGGATGCCACATTCACCATGCTAGCCAAGAACTATGAACGAATGGACTTAGGTCTCCTTGTTGATGAGACATTAGCAAGGGAAGTACACTCCTTGCCATGTACTTGGGAGAACTATGAGTTCGTGTTCGTTAAGATTCCTGAGGTAGCCATGCACACAACAGCTAATTGTTAAGATTGTGGGAGAGAAGGAAGGAGTCTCACTTGTAGCTTTCTTGCTTGCACAATGGGGGAATACACACACATGTGGAGGCTGAAAAATAGTTTTCCTCTTCTTAGTTGTGTGTGCCAAAAAGAACTCTAGTACATAGAAATAGAAGAACCCTATATATGGGTCTCAAACCAAAATCAACTAACTAAGGTGGCATACTAACTGAGCCACGAACTAGAGTAGATAAGGATAGCTGTCATCTAGCTATTATTCATGGGCGGTGTACCAACCGCATCTATAGCTAACAAGTCGGTGACATAAATGCACAATGGTCACCCTGGCATATCACGAGTGGAGCTCGATATCTCAACACTCCCCCTCGAGCTCAATCCCAATTCCTACACACCAAGCAGGTCTCTGAACTTGCCAGCTTCTCTGCTCCCAATGCCTTCGTGAATATGTCAGCTATCTGATCCTCTGTGCTGACATAAACTAGATCAATAAGACCTAATAAAACCCTCTCCTGCACATAGTGATAATGCACCTCAATGTGCTTTGTTCTAGCATGATAGACTGGGTTATTTGCCAAGTGTATAGCTACCTCACATGCAGCCATTTCTGCACCCCTGTACTCAGCCTTTGTGCTCAACAAGGCAACTGTAGGCTGTTTCTTGCTGCTCCAAGTGATTGCAGCACTCCCAAAAGAGAACACATATCCACTGGTAGATCGTCTATCAGAAATACTACCAGCCCAATCAGCATCAGTGTATCCATGCAACTGTATCTCAACCCCAGTCTCATAAAATAGTCCATACTGCAATGGGGACTTCACATACCTGAGTATGCATCTAGCCGCATCCAAATGCGGTTTCCTTGGAGCCTGCATAAACTGACTTACCAATCCAACAGCATAGCTCAAATCTGGCCTGGTAATAGTCATATAAATCAAACTTCCTACTATGCGTCTGTACATAGTAGTGTCTTCGAGAAGCTCACCTGCATCTGCGCTGAGCTTCACATTTTGCTCCAAAGGAACTGAAATAGGCTTACAGCCTGTCATCCCATATTTGGACAGCATGTCCAATCCATACTGCCTCTGCAAGAGCCGTATCCCACTTGGTGATCTAATCACCTCAATGCCCAAGAAATAACGCAGCTCTCCCAAATCCTTCATCTCAAACTTCTGCTTCAATAGCATTTTCACATGAAGGATATCTTCATCTCTATCACCTGTCATAATCAAATCATCAACATAAATGACAAGTAGCATAATATCTTTCTCTGTTTTTCTCACATAAAGTGAGAAATCTACCTTGGAAATCTGAAAGCCAATAGTGACAAGATACTGTCCTATCTTGTCAGACCATGCTCTAGGTGCTTGCTTCAAACCATACAAGGCTTTTTTCAACCTGCAAACAAACTCAGGATGAACAGCATGCACATAACCTGGTGGCTACTCCATATATACCTCTTCTTGCAAATCACCATGCAAGAAGGCATTCTTTACATCCATCTGATGTAAAGGCCATTCCTTTGATGCAGCCATAGCAATGACTGCTCTTACGCTTGCCATCCTTGCAACCAAACTAAATGTTTCTTCATAATCAATGCCATATGTTCGTGCATATCCCTTGACTACTAATCTTGCCTTGTATCTGTTCATAGAACCATCTGCATTGTGCTTCATCTTATAAAGCCACTTACAACCAATTGCATTCTTATCTTTAGGCAATGGTACCAATTCCCATGTAGCATTTGCTTCCAAGGGATCCATTTCTTCATCCATGGCTTTCTCCCATTTTTCTTTTCCCATGGCTTGCTCAAAAGAAGTGGGTTCTGGTTCCTGTATCACTTTGACCATATAGGCATAGTGAATGGCTGTAAATCCATCATATTTCAGCCTATCCATAGGATACCTAGCTCTGGTAGACCTGTGCAAAGTAGGCTCACTCCCAGGTGCTCTCAAAACATCCCTGGTCTTCCTTACTCTAGGTGTAACAATAGAAGGAATACCCAACTCATCATCAATGCTCTGTTCTGAGCCACTGGATTCACCATCCACATAAGAGTGACCTGCATTCACATCAAACATGGGATGATCTACCCTCTCTTTTCCTTTTTGTGAAACCTGCATACCACTATCAGCATTGTTTTGAGGAGTTTCTCCTGATCTCAATCTGCCTGTCCATGGCCAAGAATGTGAACCACTGCTAGAGGACACTCCAGGTCCACTAATATTTTGTGACTGCTGCTGTGAATTCTGTGCAGCATTACCATTTTGTGCATCTACATCATCAATCACATTTACTAGTTTATACCAGCTACTCATCTCATCAAAAACAACATCTCTGCTCACTGTAAACTTACGAGTAGAAGGGTTATAGCATCTATACCCTTTCTGCTTGGCAGAGAGTAACCAATAAAGATGCACTTCTCAGCTTTTGGATCCAACTTGGATCTCAACTCATCTGGCACATGAACATAGGCAATGCAACCAAAAATCTTCAAATGAGAAATATTTGGTTTCCTACCAATATACCTCTCCTCTGGAGTCATCCCATGTATTGCTGCAGTGGGAGTCTTGTTCATTATGTAGACTGCTGTAGCAACTGCTTCAACCCAGTAAAAATCTGGCAAGTCTTTTTCATTGAGCATGGCACGAGATACCTCTCCAATATGTCTGTTTTTCATTTCTGCAATTCCATTTTGTTGTGGGGTATGACTGCATGAATATTGCTGCTTTATGCCATGATCCTACAGGAACCTTGTAAACTCATTTGAGAGGTACTCTCCCCCTCCATTTGACCTTAGGCATTTTATTTGCAGGCCTGTTTTCTTTTCAACCATAGCTTTAAGAGTTTTGAAATGCCCAAAAACTTCACTTTTCTTTTTCATAAAATACACCCAAACTTTTCTGCTATAGTCATCAATAAAAGTGACAAAATAATGACAACCTCCAAGAGATGCAGCTTTAGTAGTCCACACATCAGAGTGGATTAATTCCAATGGCTTCTTAATCTCTTGAACATGTCTAGGAAATGGTTTCCTTGCCTATTTTCCAAACTGACAGGCTTCACATACCTTATGCATTTCTGCAACCTTGAATTTAGGCAACCCTGCAACAATATTTTGGACTTGCATTGATTTAAGTCGTTGTACATTAACATGACCAATGTGTTTATGCCAGATATCAATATCTGCAACTACACCGGTCCCATGTGCAAACATTGCTACACTCAATTCAAGCATATTTGCATCCAACGTAAACATTCTGCCCTTCTTCTTTCCTTTTGCTATCAAGCGACCTTTATTTTTCCTATCCTCAACAAAGCATCCATGAGAATTAAATCTGACCTACAAGCCCTACTCAACCATTTGACCGACAGAAACCAAGTTCTTGGTGATATTCGGGACATGAAATACATCCGACAGGTATTTCTTTTTCCAATCCTGCATAGACAAAGGAATTTTTCCAATATGCACAATAGGATGTGCAGTATCATCATCAGTCTCCATAAATCCTGGTTTTTCCATTTTCCTTGCATCCTGCATCCATTCTGCATGACCTGTCATGTGGTTTGATGCACCTGAGTCAACATACCATAGATCGTTGCTTTCTTCTGCACTTGTCACAGAATTGGTCATGTGCTGCACCATAAACAAATGCTCATTTCTGTCATCACCTTGTCTACTAGAAGATGCATAATTCCCTTGTTGCAATTTTCCATTTATGATGTCATTGCGCTTTTTATAGCAGTCTTTAGCCATATGACCCATTTTACCACAGTAGTAGCATTCAACATTGTTGCTTGCATTTTGGCCTCTTTGCCATCCACCACGACCTCTTTGGCTCCCCCTGCCTCTAGAGTTACCAGGTCCTCCTCCATAGGACTGGTTTTCTTGAGTTTGCTGCATATTCTGATTTCTACCACGGCCTCCAAATCGGCCTCCTCTACCTCTGCCTCTACCTCTTCCAGCATTTGAGTAGAAGACAGTTTCTTTTAAAGTTCCTCCTAAAGAAGATGCACCACCATTTCTCTGCTCCTTAGAAATTAGAAGAGCAATCAACTCCTCAAAATCAGGAAATCTTTCACGGATGGGCTCCTTACCATGAACAAGGCTCTGATACCATGTCAAGATTGTGGGAGAGAAGGAAGGAGTCTCACTTGTAGCTTTCTTGCTTGCACAATGGGGGAATACACACATAGGTGGAGGCTGAAAAATAGTTTTCCTCTTCTTAGTTGTGTATGCCAAAAAGAACTCTAGTACATAGAAATAGAAGAACCCTATATATGGGTCTCAAACCAAACTCAACTAACTAAGGTGGCATACTAACTGAGCCACGAACTAGAGTAGATAAGGATAGCTGTCATCTAGCTATTATTCATGGGCGGTGTACCAACCGCATCTACAGCTAACAAGTCGGTGACATAAATGCACAATGGTCACCTTGGCATATCACGAGTGGAGCTCGATATCTCAACACTAATCACATCATATCGCAAGGGAAAAATCCCTACAACAAGCCAAGAACTAGGAGAGCTGACAAAGCTAGCCAACTCTAACTCTTCCTTTATGCGAAAGTGGTATGCTTTGAGTCTTCAATGGGAATAAGTGGGCTACCAAATCATGACCAATGTCGAGCACCAATGCGTAATCAAAACCATTGAGTACGACCCTACCTATGTGGCTCCTACCTCACGCCAAGTCTTGGCCATCATGTGCAAACAACCTCTAGAGGACTATGCCATGGACAACCTCTATTTTGATCGGAATCCTAGCAGAGAAAGAACTGCATGTTGCTAGTAGGATGAAATTTGGTGACTTCCTCACTTATGTCCTAACCTACATTATGCACATAGGCATTAGACCTCATGACATGGACTATCACGCCCACTTGGAGCATAACCCAAACTTCTATGATTGGCTCATGACGAAATAAAGCACATCAAGTATGCACTTAAATGCCCTTAACCCTTCATTCTCTAATCCTAAAAGGATTCTTATCATTCTTGAGAGGGGGAGCGGGTAAGATTGAAAAGAAAAAGAAAACATGACTTGAACTTCAAAACGTCAAACTGAATGCCGAAAGCAGGTGTGAATGGTATAAAACATCATCGAACATAAAAGGTGAGGAACATAAAAACAAACCCTAAAACCTCAATCAACATTCAAAAGCAGAAAAGAATGTGTAAAAATCAACTCATGATTGAGTAAAAATGTCTAAATTTTTTGCGAAATGCATGGACTATTTTAAGGAAAATTCACTTTTTATTTAAGTAATTCAGTATCCATAAGCATTTTTTCCATTTCCTACGCGTCTTTCTGCAAAAAATTATCGTAAGAAAACTAATAATGAGCTATGGTATTATGACAGGGACCTACAATGGCAGGTCAAGAGAAAAGCAGCAAAATTCCATTCTCGGAGGAGGATCAAGCAAAGTATGGCCTCTCGTTGGAAACAAGGGCTTACAATCAATTCAAATTCAAGCATATCTTGAATTTGGAAGACATAGTCATGGAGAAGCCAACCATCAAGAAATTGGTGAAGCAGTGCAAGCTAGAGAAGTATCTGGAGAAGGTGGGCCAAGCTGTGGACTACAAGAAGTGCACAGAATTCTTGCAAACTTTCCATAGGAACCATGGCACTGTCACAGTGCATTAAGAGAATAAAGCTTGCCAAGTAGAAATGGAGCTCAGCCCCAAGTTGGTGCAAAGAGCACTAGTCCTGCCCAACAAAGTGAAAAGACAGCCAAAAATGGATGTGCACGGCATGTTGGAAATGGACAAAGTGATAGTCCACACCAACGACACCATCAGCCTAGCTGGCATCCCTAACCCCGAAATCCAAATACAGGCCAAAATGGTGCAAGTCTTCCTATTCTCTAGCCAAAGGTACAACGCGTTGATGAGTAGAATCAACGTGCCAATGTTGGAGACCATCGCTGTCAAGTCCTTTAATGAAGTAAACCTAAATGGCTTTGTGTGAAAGATGATAGAAACATCGATGAAAGCATTGGACATAGGCAGAAGACCCAAGGGGAATCCCCATCCTCTAAAGCTAGGAAGTCATCATCATCAAAAGCCTCTACCATTGGCTTCAGAGGGGTCTTGAGACATAAATTATCAAAGAGGCCTTATGGGAAGCGCAAGAGGATGAGAAAGTCAGTGAGATGCCAAACAAGTCCCCTCTACACCAAGAACAGGAGTAGTTCAGCGAAAGGATGATGAGTGAGGAAGAAGGAGAGCGGCAAGCACAATATAGCTAAGGAGGGGCCAAGAAATCGAAGAAAAAGGCTCCGTAGAAGAAGGCTGAGAAGAAGAGAGCGGGAAGAAAGAAAAAATAGATCTGATAAAAGCCCAAAGTGATTCCAAAAGTACCAAAGAAAGAAGAAAAAGAAGAGAGAAGAGAGAAGGAGGAAACAAAAAGAATAAAAGAGGAATCCAATAAGGTTGAAGAGGAAAGGAGGAGGAAAGCAGAGCAAGAGGTAGAGGAGTTAAGGAGGAAGGAAGAAGAAAACATAGCCCTCTCCATCCGCCTCTTAATGGAGTAGCCTTCAAGGGAAGAAGAGCTTTGCTGACATAAGCCCACCTATGTAACGTGTCCACCTGTTATCTTCAGGACACGTCTTAGCAGTCCATCGGAAAGGATATCTAGAAGGCTCTGCCTGGCACTCCCATGGAATGTTACGGGGTTTGTGATCTAGGACTTTCCGCATCTGCCACGTAGCAGAAGTATTCCGGCCATTCCCACTTAGGACCGACCTGAATTAGGGTTTCCCCTATTGGTCATTTCCTAACGGCAACTAGCGTCAAACCGAGCGAACTACTTTATGCAGAAACGCCAGGTCCGAAGCAGATTCACGCTGCACTTGGTTCAAGGATAATGGGAAATGAGAGGGATGCGAAGCTCAACCTCTCTACCATAAGGCATAGTCCCATTCCGTTCCCCTAAAATAGCGTAAATCAGGATCAGTTATAACTCTAGCTCAACGCTCTTGTTGTTCGTGTTCTTTGAACGATCTTCCTGCTGTCCACCATCTTGATTGAGAAAAGTTCCTGGCCAATCGGGACCACCTATCCGTAGGACGGACCTATGGCCACATCCACCGCACTTTCCTCACGTTTTTTAGTTATTTAATTACCTAACACATTTAGTTGGACATGTATCAATTAGCTTCCTTAATTAGCCCGTTAGGTACTAGTTCTTTCACATAATCATAGCACTTGACATAGAAAAGCAATGTCAAACAAGTTCCTTTTTAACAGGTTATCATATTTATCTTTGAAATACATAAAGTCTAGCCCGTAGGCTTATCCACAATCTGCCCAAAGGCTATCCAGCAATCCATAGGGATCACTAATCCAAGATCCCGCCCATAGACTAGTATGCGGGCCTCAAGATCTAATCCCAAGTCACGTTAGTCTCTTGTGCAGGGGCCAGAAAGTGAGGGATTTACGGCTAGAGCCCCCCCCGCACCCAAGTGTCCTCCTGCTCCAAGTAGTGCTCAATGGAGAGACCTCTCGGAGCAGGTTCGGTCCACCTTTCCAGTGCGGTTAACAACCGCCTTGGTTAGGGTCAGGCAGTCAGTCGGGGGTAACTGAAGCTGCCTCTCCCTTCAGGCCTTCAACCTGAAGCATTAGATATCCATTTATCCTTTAATTCATTGATCAAACAAAGCAAAACAGTGCTCTTAAATCTGTAACAAGCACAATCATTTCCATTGGTCATTATTGTTGGCCAACTGCTAAGGAGTGATTCCTTCTTTCCGAATGCATCCAACACTTGATCTGGGATTACTTTCAACTTGGCAAGATCCCCTATATCGTAGGTTAGGGAGTACCCTATTAACCTGACTTGATTAATACCTTAAGTTCATATGTTATTCCAATTTATTGGCTTGTCCTTTGCTTCCAAGAAATTATCTTTACCCCAGAAAGATACTATATTAGGACAATTATTCATCCTCTTGCAAGATAACTTGCGTAAAAATCTGTCAATCTCATTCCGAGGAATTTGGCCAATCCCTTGTGATCAAATCACAAGATCATGCGACTCTACCACTTGTTGCACAAGTGTCACATAAACTATGGGACTATTTACCCATCAAATGGAGTCACGAAATAGTCTGTTCCTGATGGCATTAGGCGGACTTGTCAGTCCTAGGGTTTCGAGTTTTCATCTTTTTAGCGAGAGATTCTTAGGAAAACCCTAAATCACTTCTCGCAAGTAGGTCCTAATAATTTCCTATGGATTATTAGCATTTCCTATGGATTATTAGCATTTCCCATAATGACTCATTGCGAAGAAGATATGTCCTAATAATGCGACATGCAATTTATACTCCCATGCCTAAACGGAGTGCACTATCTTAATTCCGTTTTGTAAATATGGACATTAATCTAAGTTCAATTCATTGAAATGCACAAAAGCTACTTGCTAGAAATGCATATCAATTTTCTTCTCACTTTATTTTGTTCGTTTTATTGAAAATACTAATGGCCGAACTTTTCCGTCGTGAGCTAATTCTTTCAAAATTGACCAAAGTATTTAAGACGAAAAAAGCATCCTATCTCCCAAAAATCATCCACGCATGATTGAATTATAACAACGTAAAATAAAAATTAGGAAGGAAAACCTGGACTTGTGGTGAGATGTCCACGTGGATGCTAGGAGACGATCCTCCTGCAGTTGCCCCTTGGGCTTTCTTAGGAGCCATCGCGGATGCAGCCTTTCTGTCTTGGATGCAACTTTGCAAAACTCCCTTTGTAATTCCACCACCCTTTATGAATTTTCTTTTCCTTCCTTTCGTAGAAGCTCTTTGAAGGGATATTTCTGTGGAGGAGGGAAGGAAACCCACGGGAAAAGGTTTAAATCCCGAGAAGGGGGTGTTTTTAAAATCCTCCGCGAGTAAGGCCCATTAAAGTCACGAAAAAAGGCTTAATGGCCTTTTAAAGATCCACAGGAAAAGGGAAAATAAAAGGTGTAAAAGACCCTTACAAGGGCTTTTGTATGGGGGAAAAAGGTGTGAAGATCCTTAACAGTGGATTTTGTGTGGGGGAAAAAAAAAGGGGGCTTAAGGAGGAATTTTGTATGAAGGGGAAAAAAAAGGCTTAAGGACCACATGAAGGCCCTTCAAGGAAATTTTGGGGGGGGGGGGGGGGGGGGGGAGAAAGGGGCTTATAGAGCCCTAAGGAGGGAATCTTGTGTGTGTGTGTGTGTGGGGGGGGGGGGGGGGGGGGGGGGGGGAGGGGGTTTGTTTATGAAAGGCCTTAAGTAGGCCATATGAAGGGGGGGCTTCTTAGGAGCTATAGAAGCTTCCAAGCCCTCTGGAAGAACTGTGAAGCACACGTGGAGGGAAAAGGAGGCGACTTCGTGGCGAGTTGGCAGCAGACGGCTTGACAAATGGTAGAGAGGGCGGCGTTTGTCAATCTCTCCCTCCTTCACGACTGCCCACAAAGTCTCCACTCTCTCCCTCTATGCAGTCTGACGGTGTCCTCTTCATGCTCTCACGGCAGCGCCTTTTCCCCGTGGCTATGGCCCATACTCCTTATATAGGTGAGGGGAGGGGGATCCTCCCTCCCCCACGCGTCAATGCGCATGAGCCTCCCCCCTTCAAGCTCCAGCAAGGAGCTTAGTGGCCTTGCTAAACCCTTCTCCTCCAGCACGACAGTCATCTGGAGGAGAGAGGGATTATTTTTTAAAAAAAATTGCTATTATCCTAACCTAAGAGGGCATTCATATGCAAAATGCGTAGTTAGATTG
The DNA here is from genome assembly GCF_053477565.2 of Lygodium microphyllum. NCBI lineage: Eukaryota > Viridiplantae > Streptophyta > Polypodiopsida > Schizaeales > Lygodiaceae > Lygodium > Lygodium microphyllum. The sequence goes on along the minus strand of NC_141151.1, from coordinate 135,792,333 downwards.
GGGAATATTACATTCTCTCCCCCTTGGAGTAATCAAGATGTCCTCATCTCGAGACAAACTGGGGATATTGATGGTTGAGATTGCTTTCATCTATCCAAGTGCCATCCTCTTCGGGATAATCTTTCCACTGGACGAGGCATTCTCTCAAGGTTCTGGATGTTAGTTGTCTCTCCCTAACATCTAAGATCCTGTCAGCCCTTAGTTCAAGGACTCCTTGACTAGGTATTACAACTTGTTGGTCATCAAGTACATGGTTAGGATTAGGTACGTACTTTTTCAATAGGATGATATGGAATACATTATGAACCTTTAGGTTCTTCGGGAGTTGGAGTTTATAAGCATTAGGTCCTAGGCACTTGAGGATTTTGTATGGCCCACAATACCTTGGACTTAGCTTCTTGCAATCTCCTAAGGATAGGGAACTCTTCTTTAGGCGTACGTGAATGAAGACCATGTCTCCTTCCTCGAAGATTCTATCTTGACGCTTCAAATCCGCGTATGCCTTCTGTCTATCCTTGGCGGCTTGGATGTCCTGTCTTATTGACTTTATTTGGTCATCCATCTCTTCCAACATCTGCGTTGAAGCTTCAACCCTCAAGGTTGGATTTGAGAAGTTTAGGGGACTTCGACAGTCATGACCATACAATGCTTGGAAAGGGGTCATCTTAATGCTTTGTTGGTAAGAAGCATTGTAGGAAAATTCAACCAAAGATAAGTATTGAATCCACCTTTTTGGTTCACGACTGCAGTATGCCCTAAGCATGTCCTCGATGACTTGATTGACTCACTCTGTTTGGCCACCGTTTGGGGATGGTAAGCTGTGCTAAAACAGATTGAGTCCCAATGGCTTCAAAGATGGCTCTCGAGAAGTGTGATGTGAAGAGAGAATCACGATCACTAACGATTCTTCTTGGTAGCCCATGTAGCTTGAATATCTCCTTGATAAACAGACTTGCAATGTCTGAGGCTTTATAGTTTGTCTTCACTGGAATAAGGTGTGCAACCTTAGTAAGCATGTCAACCACAACCATGATAAAGTTGTATCCCCCCTGAACTTGGGCTAGGCCAATAACAAAATCCATACTGATGAATTCCCATTTCATTTGGGGAATGTCAAGCGGTTGCAACTTCCCTAGCATTTTGACATGTTTGCCTTTGATACGTTGACAAGACAAACACTCAGTGACATATTTGAGAACATCACCTTTAAGCCTCTCCCAATGGTAGCTCTTCCTAACTGCATTGAGAGTCTTGGCATAGCCAAGATGTCCTGAGAAAGGGGAATCATGAGCTTCCCACTGTTAACCCCAACACGAAGAAAGCAAAAGAAAGCGGGAAAGACGCAGGGCAAAGGCGGAAAAAACAAAAAGAAGTAGCCCAACTGAAGTAGGAATAGGAGGGCACATTTTAAAATATAAAGGCGCACCCTGAAATCTTGTAAAAGAGCGCCGGGCTCCCACCCGTGCAATTTGTAAATGTAGACGGGCGGTGGAAAGGAATCTAGGAAGATAAAGGGACAATGGGAAAAAGGGCCTAGGCTAATGGCCGGCCATGTAAAAAAGGGGGACAACCGCCCATGGAAATTAAGAGCATGTATATAAAGTTAAAAGGTGAATGAGAAGAGCATCCTTGTGTGTGGCAAAGAGCGCCTCCTTCTTCTCCTCCTGTTTCTCACCTTCGTGCCTCCTTGCTTGTGCTTGTGAGAGGGACTGAGAGCGTGAGAGTGTGTGAGGGAGTGATCGTGAGAGGGCAAGGGAACCTGGAGAAGAAGCTCCCCATTCTCCCTCTTCATCTTCTCCTCCCCTATTCTCTCCTCTGGTCTTGAACGTGGCTATGGGGGATGAAGTTCATGGGAGAGGGATTGAGGTTGCTTGAGCTCGCCTCAAGGATCGTGGAGCTGCAGGGGTGTGAGAAAGAGGAGGGTACTCGATCGAGCATCAAGGTAAGCTCACTACACCCACAAGGTAGGCGTAGTGTGACGGCTATGTGAGAGGTAGCCATGGTTGCTCAGTTAGAAACACTTGAGTAATAAGTGGTCCGTAGGTCTCAGGGTAGAGCTCGAAGAGCTCCCACATTTTGGTTCCGTTGTCGGGACCAACGGATTCGAGCTTTGAGTGCCGCGCGCAGCAGATCGAGCATGGAAGTAGGGTTTGCAACCTCAACTAGTGCTCGAGATAACTAGGAGACTAGGGAGGTTTTAATCTGAGGAACAGGTAAGTATTTGGGTTTGTTGGAAGCATTAGATTAGGACTACTGTTCTGCATTTTTGTTTTTCATATTGGCTACACTAGATGGAGGTTACATTAGGGTAAAACTAGATAAAACAAAGGTTCTGGCTGCTGCTGGAAACAGGAAAACAGGGGACCAGACTCAAGCTTATGGGTGAACTAGGGACAGGAAATTGGCTATAGGGTTTTGCAGTGCTGGGAAAGAACCTTAAGAGGCCTGGGAGGCCAGGACAGACCTCATTTTCTTAGTTGGCTTTGTTGTGTGAGAGAGAGAGAGAGAGAGAGAGAGAGCTTCTGGTTCACAGGATGAGGAAATGCAACCCCGATTCCAGGCGCATTCGATTCGTGCCACTTCAGGCGAGTCCAGTGAGTTCCAGTAGCGCTCTGATCGGTTATGGGATGATTTGTGATGATTGAGTACAGAAGACAGTAGGGAGGATTCAAATGCGCCGGAATCGTGCCCGCCGCCGACGTAGTCGGACCAACTCACAGTGGTCCCATTCCTAGAATCGGACCACCCGAGTTTTGGAGTCGAACCGTCCGACTCCCAAAATCGGACCGTCCGATTGCGAGTGAGTCAAACCAGTCTAGTCCGATTGCCAGGATCGAACCAGCCCGATCGGACATGCCACATGGCACTCGGACTGCCCCTTATAATCGGACACCCAACTGTCCACTCGGACTAGCCTGTCCGATCAGACACCTCGCCCGATCGAAGGAATTGGACCCACCCCTGTGCGCTCGGACCAGTCCAGAATTGGACCAACATCGTCCTACTGTTAGAGTCGAACCGCACCGGTCCAATTGCCAGAGTCGAACCGTCCGACTCTCAGAGTCGGACCGGGATCGGACCATCTTGCCAGAACACAAAGATAAGGATCTTTGCTGAGCTGACCACAGACCTGACCCCAGGATGCAACCCTGAACACCCCTAGAACCCAAGTTGCTCATTAGAACCTCGGAGATTAATCAAACTCAGGGTGCGGAAAGACCATAGAATAGCCAGGAACCGAGTGGAAAACTCAAATTAGACTAAGAACGTGGGTAGAAGGGGGATTTTGCATTAAACTCTTTTTGCATCGGCATTTCACTTTTGTGCTCCACTAAACCTGCGCAGCAAGAAAAGAGAAAAGCTTGTTTTCGCACCAAGCACCACGAAAGCACTAAGCACAACGTGCGAGTAAGGATCGACGCTGCTTTCAAATAACAAGGAACACATTCGGATACCTAATAACATTAAGGAACCCACTAGTAGGAGGAGATCCCAAGACTTAGACAGGTGCCTGAGCACCCCACTAGTAGTGCCTGGAGAAAACACAAGGACACGAGAAGCAACAAGATAGAGGAGTGGAAGCCCCCGGAGCTGATTGGATTCATCGACGACCTCGTGGAGCTGGAAATAGAAACAATGTCGGGATCAAGAGGCGATCAAGGGGAAGACCAATTAGACCTAGGAGAATTTCCAACTTCGGTCCAAGAATTGGTGCCAATCCACCTGAGGCACAGGAGGCTAAAAGAGGAGGCCAGGAAGCAAGCAATGGGCTCAGAAGCGGAAAGGCAGAGGAAACCACAGGATCTGCCCAAACAGTTTACAAAATTTAAAAAGGGTGACAGAGTGGTGGTCCTGCTAGGTGCAAAGAGAGAAGGTCGGACTAGTGAACCGATAGAGGGACCCGCCAAAGTCAAGGAGGTTAACTTGGCTGGAAAAGGCGAAAAACCAAGACCGGTATTCATCACAGATGATTTGGCGAAAGAGGAAGAAACCAAACTTGTTGTGCTCCTGCAAGAGTACATCGACGTGTTTGCCTGGACACTAGACGAACTTAAGGGAGTCGACCCTAGGGTTGTGACCCATAACATCCCAATGATTCTAGATGCAGTGCCAACCAAACAACGACCTTACCCCATGAATCCTAAACACGCCCATGCAGTGAAGGAGGAGATTGACAAACTCATGAGGGCAGGTTTCATATATGAGATTGAGAATACGGACTTGGTGTCACCTATCATGATTGTCATGAAGAAAAATGAAAAAATCCGAGTGTGTGTCAACTACAAGAAAGTGAATGCCGCTACGAAAAGGGATGATTATCCTTTACCTTATACTGAGTACATGCTAGAGAGGGTAGCAGGGAAGGAAGCCTGCAGTTTTCTGGATGGCTTCTCGGGCTACAATCAGGTACAAGTGCACCCCGACGACAGGCACAAGACTGCCTTTGCCACAGAATGGGGCGTATTTGCCTACATTCTCATGCCTTTTGGGCTGATGAATGCACCCGCAACTTTCCAGCGCCTAATGTGCACCATCTTTAAGGACATGCTCAGGCGCGAATTGGAAGTGTTCGTAGATGACCTATGTTTACACTCTAGTTGGGACGAACACTTGAAGAAATTGCGAGCTGTCTTTGAAAGGTGTAGACTGTACCACCTCTCGCTGAACCCCTTAGAGTGCCAATTCTGGGTAAAACACGGATGCATCTTGGGGCATGTGGTGTCAAGGAACGGCATTGCCACTGACTTTTCCAAATTCAGAGTCATTATTGACCTACCGCCACCCGACAACTACAAGGGAGTTCAGTGCTTCTTGGGACACACTGGATATTATTGACGATTTGTGCTAAATTATGCATTAAAAGCTAGACCTTTGTACAAGCTGTTGATAGTGTTTGAGTGGACAGAGGAGTACCAGTGTGCATATGAAGAATTGAAAAAGGCTCTTATGACTGCACCAATCCTGCGAGCCCCCGACTGGAACGTAACGTTCCATGTGCACATAGACGCCTCTAAGTTTGCTATTGGAGCCGTGCTATGCCAGCCTGGTGAGCATAATTTGGATTACTCTATGAGTTTTTCCAGTAGGCAGCTCACAGAAACCGAGATGAACTATTCCACGACAGAAAGGGAGGGGTTGGCCATGGTATTTTGGTAAAGAAATTTAGGCATTACCTGTTGGCCACTCCCTTTGTCTTCTTCGTTGACCATCAAGCCCTACTGTATCTTGTGAACAAGCCTTGCACTACGAGGTGCATAGCTAGATGGTTACTCCTTTTACTGGAGTTTGACTTCTCTGTGGTTGTACGCAAAGGAAAGCAGCACTACATGGCCGACCACATGTCCCGCATACCCACAGGAGAAGCCGCTGGACAAGGCGTGGTTGATGATTTACCGGATGGCCATCTTTTTAACTTGTTTAGGGAACGAGAATTGTTTAGAGCTGATTTGACGCCTTAATGGGCCGATGACATAGTGCAAGTGCTAGAAAATGGACTACGGAGCGGCCCATTGAGAAGGCCAGGCTGAAGAGACTTATCCTGAAAATTCAGCCCTATCAGCTGATAGCTGGCCAACTCTACAGGTTGGGATAAGATGGTTTATTGCAGATGCGTGTGTGAATATGAGATGCACAACGCATTAAACGAAGCACATGGCGGAATCGTTGGGGGACACTTTAGTGGGGACACAACAGCCCGAAAGGTGCTACAATCCCAGCTATGGTGGCCCACCCTATTCCGCAATGCAGCTAAATTTGTAAAGCACTGCGATGAGTGCCAAAGGATCAGAGTGCCTGTGCAGAAGGACAAGATGGAGCTGAGCCCTGTCATAGCCCGACAACCCTTTGAAAAATGGGGCATCGATTTTATTGGGCCTATCAGTCTTGAAGCACAATATTCCCAAGCTCAATACATCATTGTGGCAACCGACTATTTAACGAAATGGGCAGAGGCACGGGCCACGAGGAAGAATGATGCTCGGACCACTGCTAAGTTCCTATGGGAGCAGGTCATTTCACGGTTCGGTTGTCCAATCAAACTTGTAAGCGACCAAGGCGCACACTTCATTAATGAAGTAATTGCCCACTTGCTCTCTACCTTCCTAATAACTCACCGGAAGTCCTCTCCCTATTACCCTCAGGCTAATGGCCAAGCCGAGTCCACAAACAAAATTCTAGTCAATGTGCTTACAAAAGTCGTGTCTACTTCGAGAAGTGACTGGGATAACAAGCTAATGGCGGCTTTGTGGGCCTATCGCACTGCTTATAAAACGGCTATAGAACAGGCGCCCTTTAGACTGACTTACGGAACTGAAGCCATTCTGCTTGTAGAATTCTTCATCCCTAGTTTGAGGCTAGTAGTCCAGGAACGTTGGGAGGGCAGAGAGGCTTGGACCAACCGCTTAGTAGAACTTGAGCGCTTAACGGAGACCTGACTCCTCGCCACGCACTCTCTGATTTGCGAAAAGGCTCGACGAAAGATGTGGTTTGACAAGCATGTCATGCAGAGAGACTTCGAACAAGGGGACCTTGTTCTGCTATACTCAGTAAAAGGACATAAACAGAAGATGAAGTTTTGGGGGCTAGGGCCTTTCAGGGTACGCATAATCGGTAGGATCGAAAATGTCGAGTTGGAGACACTTGACAGTGAGGGAATAGGCTTTTTTAATGGCAGCCGCATTAAGAAGTACTATCGTCCTTCACATCCATTACATGAGCCGCCCATGTTAGAACCCCCACTCAACGTCTGCATGGCTACTGTAACTGACCTGACAGATCAGGATGAAGAAGTAGTGACACCGGCATACCTGCGGATTATAGTTGCAGCAGGAGCGGTGTATTCTTTTGACGCCTTGATTGATGGAGGTGCTGACTACAACATCCTAACACATGACCATTGGACATGCATTGGTCAACTGCAACTACAACCCACTAATGCTAAACTCACCCCGTTTGGGAGCACCGCTTACCCACTCCTAGGGAAATGCAAGGTGGTCGTTTCCATCAAATCTGAAAGTTTACCGGCCTTCTTCCATGTGTTGCCTGGCACCACAGACGCTGGTAATGTATCGCTGTTAGGTCGCACTTTCAAGAAACAAACCAACTGCAATGTGGATTACAACCTAAGTCACATACATCTTGCCATTGGCAATGTGCGCATAGTGACGACTTTCAGCAAGGGCTGCCCTAACTCCCCCACTTTTACAAAGTAGCCGATAGAAACCCCCACGACCAAGCTTCAACCCGTGTCTAAACAAACGGAAACCACGGCCTCATGCCGAGTGCTCAACCCCAGACCCATGGCCACCAGGAGCGCTCGCAAGGCCAAAGAGTCCAAGTTTCTATGGGTGCCGAAACGGCAAAAACCACATCAGGGTAAACCACCCAGGTGTGACCCTAAACGTCCAAAGTATCAACCGCCCCGACCCAAGAGGCAGTCTAGGCACTACCGCTGTAGACGGACAACCATGCCGCTCTGGATTCCCAAAGACCTCTTGCAGGCACAAGGATACTACGAGGGCAATCCCTGGATTTGGGTGCCTAAAAATGGCCAGCTAAGAAGCTCATCCACAATCAATCTATTCCTAACAAGAGAGGGTTACACCAATGGCGCCCAGAACACAATTAACAGGCCAAGGCTAGTGGTGGCTAACAAGCCTCAGCTCATCTATCGACCAAAGCAAATGCCCCAGGTCCTCAACCTACCTAATCCTGAGAACTTACAAACAACGATTACTGTTAACTCAAAACCAAGTACAACCCCCGCATCTCTAGAGCTTCCTACAGCATCTCAAAGGGCTCCCCAGTGCAAGGCCCAACCCGTGACACCGATGAGGAAGTCACAATTATCTAGTCCACGTGCATCTGCCCCACCAGAGGGTCTTAAACCTTCATACGCAATACGACCTTTCCTCTCTTTGGCTAAGGACCTTGCCGCAACTTCTGGGGACGATCTAATAGCATGCATTAAAATGTTAGATGAAACTTTCACTACACTTGCTAGAAGCTATGAGAGGCTAGACCTAGGTCTTCTTGACGAAACGCTTGCTTCAGCGGTTCGTGCACTACCATGCACTTGGGAGGAATACGAACTTATGACCGCTAAAGTTCCCAAAATTGCTGCCGAACTGATAGCAAATGATGAAATCTCAACGGATCAGGCTGCACTCAGAAGGCTTATTACCTCTTATCGCAAGCCTCCACATTCTGCTCCTGAACAAGAGCTGCAAGAGCTCACGCAGATGGAAAGCTCACCTTCCATATTCTTGTAGTAGTGGTTTACGCTAAGGATCCAATGGGAGAAAAAAGGTCGTCGCATAATGACCAATGCTGAGCAACGCAGGGCAATCAAAACTATCGAATATGACCCCATGTACGTGGCACCTATCTCGTTTAGGGTCTTGGCCATCACCCGTAATCAGCATCTGGATGACCATGTGCTCGCCCACCCCTACATTGACCAATTCCTCACCCAAGAAGAATTACATGTTGCTAGTCGCCTCAGTATCGGAGATCTCTTCCACGATGTTTTGACCTACATTTCCTAAGTCTCCATCCAACCATCCACTCTGGATTGTCAGGCCCAACTCGAATACAATCCAAACTTCTACGATTGGCTATTAGCTAGGTAAGTCAACCCACGCAAACAAGTTCTTCCCTCGTCCTTCCTGTGCTAATCCTAGGAAGGATTCTTTGCAAGATTCCTGATGGAGGGGGGAAGCACGACCAAGAGCAGAGCAAGGATGAAAAGTTATGTTATCTAGCTAGCAGATAGTTAATTAAAAAAGTTTCTATGAAATGTTGCAGAATAAAACAATAGCAATGGTCAAACCTCTAAGCAAGTGTGCCCCCTTTAAGTCCATCTATTCTTCTCTTAAACTTAGTTCTAATAAAAAATGCACCGATTGTTAAGCATTAAACATTGGCATGGTGCGTTGACAGGTCACCTCCATGGCAGGACAAGACAAAGGAGGCAAACTACCATTCTCAGAAGAGGAAATGACCAAATTCGACATCGCCATCGAGATGCGTGGATTCAGTCACTTCACTTTCAAGCACACACTGAATCTGGACGAAGCCATCATGGAGGAACCCGCTATCAAGGACTTAGTGGACAGATGCCATCTCCACAAGTACGTGGAGAAGGTGGGACAGGCGGTGGACTACAGCATGTGCGCGGATTTCTTGAGGAATTTCGACAAAAGCAGGAACTGTGGCACCGTCACAGTAAGGACAGGGGAGCAAGAAAGGAGAATCGAAGTGCCTCTCAATGCAAAAATTGTAGAAAAGGCCATGGGGCTTGTGCCAAAGAAAGAGAGAAGCCCGAGGCGAGACGTTTACACCATGCTAGGAATCAAGAAAGAAGCGGTGCATACTGTGGATGGAATTAGCTTGGCTGACATCCCGAACCCAGTGGTGAAACTACAAGCAAAGATGATCCATACCCTCTTCTCGGGCCAGCCTTACAATGCGTCGATGAACAGGATCGGGGTCCCACTATTGGAAAGCATAGCAGCAGGAACCCCTGAAGAAATAGACTGGAATGGATTCGTACAGAAGACCATTCAAAGTTCAGCTGCCCTCCTCACTCCGGCAGAAGCACCAGCAGAAGGAGAGTCCCCTGCCTCAACAGCGCGTTCCGCAAGGAAGAAACCGGCATCGAAAGCGGCTACAATCAGATATGGGGGAATTCTGACAGCCATCATAGACGAAGCAATAAAGAATGAGGGCGTCAGGGAGGGGGAAGCGGTGCATCAAAGCTCAGCTCACCATGGTGGAGGGAGATCGAGCGAGAGAATAGTGAGCGACGAGGGAGAGCAAGAAGTGCCACCTCCGCGAGCAACCAAACCCGCAGAACAAAGCAAAAGTGATAAGAAACAGAAGGAGAAAAAAGAGAAATTAAGTAAGGAAGAACAGGCTGACATCAAACAGGCTAAGAAAGAGTCTTGAAGGGCTGAGGAAGAAAGGAGGAAGAAAGAGGAGGAGGAGTTCGCCAGAATAGGCGAGGAGTCGAAGAAGGCGGAAGCGGATAGGAAAAGGAGGGCAGAGGAAGAGGCTGAGAAGCAATGACTCTAGGAACTGGCCGAACTGGCAGAAGCCACCCGAAGGTCGGTGGAAGAGACCCATGGGGACGGAGAACTCGAACCCGCAAGCCCTGGCCATAAGACTAAAGCCAGTGCAAGTGTGGAGGCAGCACCAGTGGTCGTAGGCAAGGGCAAGTCCCTCCTACATCCACTCCCTCCCTCCTTTGTGCCAACAACAGCCGAAATCACAACCACCGCCGCTGCACACCCACGCCTCCTCTCGATGTGGCACAACTCATGACCATGATGCAGATGCTTGTGAGCAGGGTGGCGGAAATTGCCCCTGAAACTCGATTGAAAAGGCTTGACACCGCAGATGCAGAGTCTCGACAAGATCCCAAACGATAGAGGCTAGAGGCATCGACTACCACGCCCAATACTCCCATACCTGCCACAAACTATGACGCATATGTGGCCGAGTTGCTAACGCAACTGGACAGCGCAAAAGAAGAAAAGAAGGTGGCGCTGCTGGAACTAGAGAAAGAAAAGGAGACGTCAGCAACCCTCAGGCTAGAGGTCTCAAGGCAGGAAGCTGACAAACGGAGAGAGATGAAGGCCCTGTGAGACCACCTAGAAGAGAAAACGAGGCAAGCCCAAACCAATGAAAGCCACCTTAGGCAAAGGCTGAGGATGAGGAGCAGAGCGTGGTAGCGGAACAAAGGAACATAAAACTTCTGATGCAGCAATACAATGATCTCCAGCAAAGGGTAGCCAGAGTGGAACAGCTGTACTGGGAGGTTCAGGAAGGCGAAGTCGCTGTTCCACAAGAATATGCAGCGGAGCCCCAGTCATGGCACGAGCAAGAGGAACAGGGCAGGCTAATCAGGGAAATTGAATTCCTAAAAAATGAAGGACCGGGGTTCTCAGCACAGCTGAAGCCAAACGACTACAGGATGATGTGCAAAGATTGCAAGACGCGCTCGAGACCTCCCAGGAGGACGTGGAAGCCCTCATGGCCATGATCTTTAATCAGAAGAGGCTGCTCCGTGCTGAAATCCTGAGCCTAGAACAGTTGATCCAAGAGAAATCAGAAATCCTGACCGAAGCGCACCACAGGCTCAGCATTGTTGATCAAGCAAGAGGGATCGCTAAAGACCAGCTCGCTCAGAAACTAAACGAAAGAAACCAGTTATGGTTCTATTCAAATGAGCAGCAATAGGTAATAACCACCCTGGCGGGCCAGCTAGAGGAGCAAAGGCAAAAGACGGAGGAGAGAGCCGTGGAGTGGGAAAGAAAGAACTTTGACAGGGTGAGGGATTTAACAGAACGGCTTGCAGTGGCAGAGTGTGAAAGAATGCTGGCCAAGGCTAGGGTTGAGGCTGTAGAGATAACAACTAAGACCCAGCGAGACAGGCCTTTCTCAACACGATGCTCCATGTGATGCAAGCCGAGGGCGATGATACAATGGAACAGGTAAAAAGAAAGTTGGAACTAAGCACCCAGGTGCTACGATACGGCCTTCAAGAGCAGGAGCTTCCAACGAGTACCGGAATAACTAAAGAGCAATAGTTCCACTACCTGCGCTGTACAAGCCTTTCCATTGCGGAGCTCGAGGAGTTAGGTTTTCAGGAACAAGAGCAGCCACCGCCACCGCCACCACCACCAGTCGTTCCTCCTGTGGTAGCGCGAAATGCCGCGGACTTCGAGCAAGATGAGGAAGACGAGCCACAAAAGATGCCGAGTCCGCCTCAACCAGAGATCCTATAGGAGGAACCTGCCGACGCCGAGCTACTTGAACGCATAATTGCAGCAAGGAGAAGGATGCAGGAGTTAGCAGAAGAGGCCCAACGCCGAGCGCGCGTACTTCCATGGCAACTTCCTGAGGAGCCCATGCCACTGCGAAATGATACACATCCGATAGATTGGCCCCAGGAGTTGGTCATATGGCGCCTAAGAGAGCTACATAAGAGGCCCTTCGAGCTCTCATTCGCTTTTCCACGATCCCTGGACCGGGCCCTACCTCTAGGAGTCGTAGCCAAGATCAAAGATCTGGCTAACGAACTTGCAAACAAATGGATGGAAGAGAGAAGCATAATAGTAACCAGGTGGAGGCAAGAGCCACGAGAATACTGGGAAGACAAGGTCGGTCTGGTTCCCAGATCCGTCCAAGGCTACCAGGCACAGCCAAAATGGCGGAGGAGGATTTGGGACACCAATTTTGATGCCTGGACCACATTTTGTAGCTCCCTCCCCAAAGAGCGCAATGATCCTATCTACATGCCCTACCCCCGTAGGCATGGAGTGGATTACAACAGAGATTTGCATGGGGATTTGACTTCCCAAGAATCTATAATGTAAATGCTAGACTTTTCAGTTTCCTTGAAGAGTATGCTACAGGATGACCTTCCTGTATGAGCACACATCCTAAGGCAAGTGCGCTAGCATCAGTTACTACCTTGAACTCCTTACTGAGGTTTGGAAGCTTTAGGATAGGTGCTGATACCAACTTTTGCTTCAATCTGTTGAAGCTAGTTTGTTTGGGAGTTGACCATGCAATGGATGTTTGCTTCTTCAGTAAGTCCGGTCAGAGGTGTTGCAATCAAAGCATAGTTTTTGATGAAGACCCTATACCATCCTGTCAATCCAAGAAAGCTGTGTATTTCTTTGATAGATGTTGGTATTGGCCATTCTAGCACATCTCTAACCTTGGCTGGGTCCACTGAGATTCCTTCCGCTGATATTATGAATCCCAGATATTCAATCTGACATTTGAAGAATGCACACTTCTTCATCTTAGCATACAGCTTATGTGACCTCATTGTCTCAAGGACAATCCGAAGTTGGGGTTCATGATCTTCTTCATGTTTAGAATAGACTAAAGTGTCGTCGAAGAAGATGAGCACGAAGTCATCAAGATATGGCCTAAAAATATCCTACATTAACCTGTTGAAGGTGGCAGGTGCATTTGTAAGCCCGAATGACATAACTAAGAACTCAAAATGTCCATATCTTGTATTGAAGGCCGTCTTGGGGATATCTTCTTCCTTGATCCTTATCTGATAGTAACCAGACCTGAGATCAATCTTGGAGAAGATCTTCGCACCTTGAAGACGATCAAGAAGCTCATCTATTCTAGGAATAGGGTACTTGTTCTTGACAATTGATTGATTCAACCCTCTGTAATCAACACATAGTCAAAGTGTTCCATCTTTCTTTTTCTAGAACAGTACTGGAGCTCCCCATGGTGAATTGCTAGGACATAATCTAGCAGTTGCTTGAGTTGTTCCTTCAGCTCAATTGCTTCCGGTATAGACATCCTATAAGGTCTCTTTGCAATTGGCGCAGCTCCTGGTACTAACTTGATCTCATAATCCACTTCTCTTTGAGGCGAGAGTTCTGTCAACTCTTTAGGAAATATATCCGCGTATTCCTTTAGCCAAGAAGGTCCTTCACTAGACTCCTGCTTTTGATCTAACTTCTTGAGCTTAATCAAGTAGACAGGTAGTCCTTTTTTGACTCCCTTTATAATCTGAGATGCTTTGGCCAATTGAATTTTTGGCACTCTAGCCTCACCTTGAGTTGTGACCAAATCCCCTTTAGAGTTTCAAAAGAAAACTTGGTCCTTTCCACAATGAATGTGGGCGTCATTAGGTTTAAGCCAATCCATTCTAAGTAGACACTCATGGATACCTAGGCTCATGACTCTGAATTTGACCAAAGTCTTCTTTCCTCCTAGAAAGAATTCCACCTTAGCAGTTTGCCTGGTACAAGTAACCTCACGACCATTTGCCAATTCCACAAGCAAGGTAGGTGCTTCTACTGTGGCTATTTCTAATCTTTTTGCAAAGCTGGTGAGATAAAGGAATGTGTACTGCCACAATCAATCAAGGTCTTAAAACTTTTACCTTGATAGTCTGATGGCTTCTGAATCACCGAGAACTGGCGATTCATCCCTTTCTTATGAAGAGCAGCATGCACTATCACCCTTTCAAACTCTGCTTCCATGGTCGGATCTTCTTCTTCTTCGCACATTTGCCTATTGGCAACGCAGGCGGTTTTTCCTCTGCCTCGGGTAGCGGCTCCCTGACCACGGTCCATTCCTTGGAAAGATGCTTGGTGATGTCCCCCTCCAAGCTTGGGACATTGCCTCTTGAAATGACCGGGCTCGTTGCAGTGGAAACAACAAAGGTTTCGGCCATTGCCTTGAGTAGGAACAAAGTTGTTAACATTATTAGTCCTTGCTTTCTTTCTTTGTCCTTGATTCTGACGTTGAATTCTCTTCATTTGAGGCCTGAATGCTCCTCTGTTCAAGTCATTATAAGACCAAGTTTTGTTACCCCTTGGTCTAGCCTGCACCTCCTGAATTATAGGCGTGAGAGCGGAATTTTGGTGCCGAGAAGTGCTTAAAAATTAGCTAAAATTTACGAATATCAAGGGAAAAATATTCAACGTCGAAGGCGGCGGCTCGATCTAGGACGATTTTAAGCGTCAAAGTGCTTTAAAGGCGCCCGAGCGACACTTGTTGATTTTTCATAATTTTTCAGACTGTCGTGCAGGTTGACAAGAGTTACCGGCCAATGCGGGATGCCAAGCCGGATGCTGTCGTCGCGTTAAGAGTTGAAGGTCTACCACCGGGGCTTTTAGTGCAGAAGAAGAGTTTGGGATTCAAGATTCAGAAAGGAAAAATGGATTGGGTTTTAATAAGATTCGGGAGTTAGAAATAATTTAGGTACGGAAGTGGAATTCAAGCCTTCTCACTTTGTACTTAGTATACATGAACAGAAGGGATAAGACTAACTTGAATACATCAAATGCTTCATGATACATACATCATTTCATAAAGGTTATTTTCAGATTTCCAATTCATTTATGAATGTCAAATGCAAGCTCTAATGGCATTTATTTCATGTACAAAGATGGATTTCAATCCTTTAGGTCAAGTATATTGTTGCTAGAATCAAATACATCCAAGATTTGGGCCAAAGATACATGAAATGAATGGGAAAAGAATAATTTTAGCTTCAGCCCTGTTTTAAAACAGAAAATTCCAGCCCATAAACAAATTCAAAATGAGTGCATAAAGTCAAGAAGAAGCACTTTTGATCATCTATGAACAATGTCCTGAAGAAAAGAGGTCATTTTCCTCTATTACAACCATAAAAAACCCATGTTTGTTCATAAAAATGGATCAAAATAGTGGATTGCGCTGTTTATGACTGTTTATTCCAGCCCATAACAGTCCATAAGTCTTCAATATCCTCACCCTTTGCTTGCCCCAAAGTCACTCAAGTACTTGGGCACAAGTCGGGCTTCATTGGACCAAGAATAAGGTAGAGAAGATGAGAGAAGTCGTGTATAAGAGCAGGCTGAATACTCTTCTCTCAGATTTTCCCTCTTTTATAGACAGTTTCAGCATGCATTTTCGTCATACCAAAGAGGCAGAGAAGTGGAGCTCTCACCATGTTTACATCTTCACTAGTTGGACTAGTTAATCTTCAGTTTGCATGCTCCATTCCATGCATCTCAGCTCTAGCTTTCTCCCAGTCTTCCTCAGGCAGTGCAGCCCGCATTTTGCGCCAAAAAACGCGGGCTGCTCTCTGCTCTAACCTGGTCACTTTTTGACCAGCCTAGGTCACTTACTGGTCACCTAAGTCAATTACTTTTGGTCCCATGTGGACCTAGTGGCCTTTTTGACAATTTTTGGCAACATTTTTGGGTTTTGTCCATATTTTTGTACCTGAATTAATGTGATTTATCCAGCAGACTGTCAATTACTTCCAGATGTCTAAGTTATAGGTTCCCTCAGACTTATTTTTCATAAATGTACATGATATAATTGCAAATTATATGTTAAATACAAAAGAACTTGTATAACTAAGGTAGATATTGGATAATAATGCCTGAATTTTGTATGCAAATATCTCATACAACTTCCAGTGAAACTCTTCTGTGTTTATAAGAATCCCATGATTTATATCATGAACAGTAAACTCTTTGACAACGCCTAGGATTTTTCAGAGCTCAATTCGGAGTCTGGACGGGGAAATGGCCAAGAAACCGGTCAAGATGCGAAGGGGTGGACAAAATTTGGCCAAAATGGGCAAGTGACCCTTGGGAGCCCAAAATTTAAATGTAGCATGAAATTTTTTATGAGAGGCACGAGAAAAAAACGTGGAGAGAGCAGGCGCACTTTACGTGAGAAAGGGATGTCAATGAGGATATTAACCCCCCTACACCGAAAAGGGTGGGGATGGAAGAGGTTAAAGATCTTAAGAGGCTGGACCCAGATCATGATGAATATGAAGATTTTAATGACCCGGTGTTGATCCCAAAAGGGAGGACTAAATGTCCTCCTCTTTATAGGGATCTCCCAGTGTTTTATGGGTTGCCAAATGAGGATCCAATGATTCATTTAAGAGAATATGACCTAACTTGCATTGCAAGTGGGTTTGACGATATACATCGGATGCTTGTATTCCCTAGTACCCTAAAGGGAGAGGCAAGGAAATGGTACTGGAGCCTCCCAAGAGGAGCGATTAGATCATTTGAGGAGTCTTGTGATAGATTTCTCTATGAGTATGAAAAACAGCTCCCTATGATTCAGGTCTTAGGGCAGCTTATGCAGTTTAGACAGGAGTCTTATCTTTCTGTTAAAGAGTATGCTAGAGCCTTTGATAGTACTCTTAGGCTTTGGCCAAGAAGAGCCATTGCAGATGATGTGCTATGAGAGCTCTTTGTGAATGGCTTAGAGATTAATACGCAAATCCAAGTGGGACTACGGAATCCTAAGTCGTTAAGGGAAGTAAAAATGCATGCCATCGATTATGAGGGTCATATTCAGAAATGTTGGGAAAACTTTTGGAGTTCTCCCTGCTCAGTACAGGTGCATCCCAGCTTCCAATCATTTCTGCAAGGAGATAGCTCACTTGTTGATACTAAGGCAGCCTATGAGGGGAACCTTGGTGGCCAAAATCTCAAAGTAGAAAATGGCCATCCTATGAGTAGTAATGACATGCCTCTCAGTGAACAAGTTCCAAGCCATGTAAGACCCATTAGGGCTTGCAACACTTCCACGAGAGATAGTTGTGATGGAAATATGGATCGCACCAATGGGCCTATGAGTGTTGATAAGAATTCTGTGTGTGGTTCTAATTTTGTTGCTAGTAAGGCTCTTGAGAGACCTTTGGTGTTGGAATCATGCTTCCAGGTGGATGTTGTTCCCTCCAGTGAAAGCGTGGTTCTTATGGAAGAAAATTTGCAGTATAGACATAAACAAGTAAAGACATCTTTTGTAAAGAGGATGCAAAATGCTAAAAGTCCACCTGTGCTTCACAAAGTTCATAAGGATGTGAGGCCATTTGGCCATAGGGATAAGTTTGCATTGAGTTCATTAGAGCAGTGCAACAAATTGAGGGAGTGCAAGAATATTAAGGGAAATGTGACATGGGTTTAGAGACCCAAAATCTCCAAAAGTGTGGCAGGAATGTCGGATGCAAGGCCAAGGATCCCATCTGGATATATTCTGTTGAACCCCCAAGAGGATAAGACTGGATATACATTTGACAATGTACACTGCCTTGGGATACACCCATGTGATGTGCCTAGGCTTGAAGCTCTATCTAGTTTGGGTCGCAGCACTGATTTATGTGAAAACCCAAATAGAGGAGGTTTGAATGAGTACAAAGCTATGATTATTTCTCCCAAAGGGACCACTCAGCCACTTGAAGGAGCAGTTTATTTGAATTACAATAAATGTAGGACATGTGAGCCCACTGAGGCCGTTCATTTAGCTCATAGTGCCCAAGAAGGGATCGGCCTTATTGATGAGTTATTTGTGGAAAGGCTTGGACTTGTAGCTCTACAAGAAGAAAACCCTAAGATAAAAAAAAGAAAAAAAATACAAGATCAAGCTTTTAGCCAACTTGTATAAGTAGCATGGGGTTAGTCGACCTATGATATGCTATCCTTGGCACCCTAGGTAGTTTGAGAGGGTGTGATGTATATGCCAAGGACATCAGTATTACGTGGACTAAAATGACCTATCTAGTTTTAAGCTAGGAAGGCTAGCTGCTTTGGAGATTACATCCAGATCTCGTTAGGCCAAGAGGGCCTAGTGCAGGTGTGGTTAATGGTTTCTTGTTTTAGTTGTGTGCTAGACAGGTTCAAAGAAGAGCTTGGAAGGAGCCTTTTGTTGCATAGAAGTTTATCGTGGCCCTATCCAGGTGATATCTCTCCTTTACGAGTAACGTGTTTTCATGATATATGTGTTTGTGTGCTTGTAAGGGATTTTTCTTTTCTTGTTGGTGACCGGCGTCCAAGGCATAAAGTCCCGGGTTTAGGTTCAGTATGTTTGAGGGAGGTCTGAGTAGTCATTGCCTCCTGTAAAGACATTGCCATGCATCGAAAGACCTATTTTAGAAGTAGTCATAGTGACCCTGTTTTGCTAGCCTACTAGGCAGCCATTCTAGGAGGTTTTGCTAGTTGTGAGGCCGTTAGAGAAGCCTTCCAAAAGGGAAAAATAATGATGATAAAGGAAAAGAAACCCTGAATATCTTAAAGACAACAAATAAATATACGAAGATGTGTAAAAAGGGGTTCTAACCCCTATAAAACTTGAAGAGGAAAACAAAGGAAAATGTATACACAATTGATCATTGCTTTACAAAGGCGTGGTAGGTTCCTGGGGATGAGTCAGACCCGGGGCCGATGCCTTGTCTTCCTAGGGGTGGCTTCTTGCTAGAAAAGAAGAAATGAAGAAAGGTTGGAGCGAAAATAAAAGTGAGCGTCAGAAAAGGATTAAGTGTCGCCTTGCGAGGGCTTGGTAGGTTCTTGGGTACCAAGACAGGACCTGAGGCCGATGCCCTGTTCTCCTTGGGTCACTACGCTCAACTCCCTCCTTTTTACATACCCGAGTATGTCAATAAAATAAACCCTTAAAGAAGAGATGTGTTATAAGAAAATACTTATTGATCAGGCTATAGGAGTCCTCGCCTAGAAGGAGCTCCTAGTTGTGTTGTCCTTAGTTAGGTAGGTAGTTCAGAACACCACTTGGGGCAACCTCTTGAGTAGTTTTTTAGTTTGGTCGTGTTGGAGCAGTTGGTTAGTGACTAGCTTCGGAACCTTTTATCAGATTATGCTAGACCTACTCCTTGTGGATGTCATGCCTTGGTTCTGTTAGGGGATAGGGTGAGCATTGTGCTGTGCTTAGTATGTATCTAGTTTGTATCAACTTGATGCTTCCTTTGGTTGTTTTTGTGCAGATCTATTGTGGGATTCGACGGGCTGAGTTGCCCTATCCTATGGTCGCCAATGAGAGCGGAATTTTGGTGCCGAGAAGTGCTTAAAAATAGCTAAAAATTACGAATATCAAGGGAAATATATTCAACGTCGAAGGCGGCGGCTCGATCTAGGACGATTTTAAGCGTCAAAGTGCTTTAAAGGCGCCCGAGCGACACTTGTTGATTTTTCATAATTTTTCAGACTGTCGTGCGAGTTGACAAGAGTTACCGGCCAATGCGGAGGCCAAGCCGGACGCCCAAGATTTTTCAGAGCTCAATTCGGAGTCCGGACGGGGAAATGGCCAAGAAATCGGTCAAGATGCGAAGAGGTGGACAAAATTTGGCCAAAATGGGCAAGTGACCCTTGGGAGCCCAAAATTTAAATGTAGCATGAAAATTTTGATGAGAGGCATGAGAAAAAAACGTGGAGAGAGGAGGTGCCATCAACGTCCAAAATTTGTGCCTCCTCCTTGATGAATCCATCATGCTGGCTGTGAGCAACCCCCCCCAATGATTATGGGGCTTCAATCCCCCCTGGATGCTGACTCTATCGCCGCCTCTCGCCCGAGAAATGGTGGTCTCTATGAAGAATTTTGATTTCAGTCTTTCTCTCTCCTCCCTCTCTCTCCCCTAAAGGCAGATTCATGTGGTGAAGAGGAAGAAGAAGAATGGATGATGGATGCTTGTCCAATGAAGACTGGATTGCCCCGTGGTGTAAGAAGATGGAAGATTGCTGATTGTGGACTATCATGAGCATTAATGGTAGCTAGAAATCAGTCCCGAGATATGGCAAATAAAAACTCACAACCCGCAAAGAACGATAATCTCGTTTTTACAAAGGAAATTGGTGTTTTTATGCAATTTACTTCATGAATACTTGTTCCCATGGGATGATTATGCATAATAATGTTGTTTGCAATGTCTTTCAACTATTTATGCTCAGAAAATCATAAGTGTTGTGAATGAAATTAATAGTATAAAACTCGTAAAACATGCAAAATAGGAAAAAATTGGGTGTTTTTGAGATATCAAAGAAAAATGTAATAAGACACACCAACTAAACTTGTGTTTTTTTTTGCAAATGAACCTAAGGGCCACAACCCATAACTCATTTTGTATTTTCAGTTATTTAATATTGCAAAAAATATAAGAAAAATATGGTAAAATGGAAAAAAATAGGGAAAAATGGATTTTGAGTGCTAAAAATTAAGGAAAAATAAGATTCATGTTTGTGGATGTATGGGGGGTCTAAAGTATGAGATTTAGCCTCAAGTTAGCCCTACCTCTATATTTTAGTGAGTTTTTATGGCTTTTTATACAATAAAAATGTGGAAAATGAGCCCTAAACCTATGCACCATGCACAACCTTAATGAGTGAGGGGGTAGAGTATATGAAAAGTGTTTAAATGCTGAATGAAATGATGAAAATATTTCTAGTTTTATGCATACCATTTAGGTTGGTCGATATTTAAAAATTAAGAACCTAGTTGCACGAGGGTTTCTCGGTGCTAGGTTCATGCAACGCAGCATACGAGCGATAGTTAAAATCATTGAAAGAAATGTTTTCCACATGTGCACCAATGCTGATTTTCTTAATTGTTTGAGCACATGGACATTCACAATTTGCATAAATCATAAAGAAGTTTAAAAGGTGTCAGACAATACCTCTTGGATGCATGGCAATTGCTTTTTAGAGACATGACCAACGTTGAGTGAGTAAGGTTGTCCAAGCTGTAGGCTAGGCGTTGGGTCTAAGGGAAAAGAAAGTGAGGAAGCATGGTATATCTCCTAGAAATATGCGAATCATAAAAGAGAGAAGTTTGTGTGCGAAATGTTATATATGTTCAGCGACGCATCGAGGGGCCAATCCCCAAGGTGTAGGAGAGTCGCACTGAGGTAGCGGCAGTCAGCCGTGGGAGGACCTCCTATGTTTGTACTTCGTGCTATTTGGCAATGTGTATGGACTCCCTTTGAGGAGTGTTAATTGGGTTAGAGTTGGACTACGAGACGTGCTACAAATGCAAGATGTTTAGGAAGATGATGTATGTGTCATCCATGCTCCTGGCCGCGAGGCCGTGGGGTTGTTGAGCGCATGATAGAGGTCCAGCTAGTGCATGAGCCAGTGCCGGCCCGTTTTAGGTCCCATCAAGGCACAGCTCGAATGAGAGCATCCTGAAGATCTAATGGACGCATAGATTCGAGACGGGTATTTACTGGTGGGTTTAAACCAGCACAAAATTTGGACATTTGCTGTGTCATGTCCATCTGCGGCGCATACTTAAGAAGTGAGACAAATTTAGAATAGTATGCGTCAAGAGTGAGTCCCAACTGTTTTAGCTCGTAAAACTCATTCATTTTCTGCGTGCGATATGTAGGTGGTAAGTATCTTCCCTGCACGGCTTTCTTCAGCTTCTCCTAGGTAACAGATCCTTCCGTGATCCCTTGATCTCTACACCATTGCTTCCACCAAAGCCTGGCTTCGCCGATGAGCTTCAGCTTGGCGAGCATAGCCTGATTGGCGGGTGCAGTACCGACTACTTCAAAGTAATCCTCCATGGATTCAATCCAAATTTCAGCATCTTCTTGGACGGACCTGCCTCTCCCGTCAAATTCGGGCGACTTAATCTGCTTGAGAAGAAACTTCTTTTCCTGGATTACAGCAGTACTTGATATAGGACGCGAACTGGGATTTGGTACCTGGGGTTGTGCCTGAATAAAAATTTCTTAATGTTATTACTCGTTAAACGCTGTGATTTGTATTTCGTTTCCATTTCAGCTATCAAATCCAAGTAATCTAACCACTCAACTTCTTATCAATTCTTATGCACAGACATTTGATAAAAAGAAGTCTTATTGTATTTATATGGGCATAGCCCTTTCGGAATACAACATGTCTTGGGATGATAAGCCAACCATTTACATTTAGTTTGGGGAGAATAATGTTGTATTACATTTATCTACAGGAACTGGATAATAGTATGGTTTTGGGTCATGGATCTTCAGGAATCGGCAAGTCATTGGAAGTTCAAGGTATCCTTTCCTTTGGAACCCATTCTTCTCATGGCGCCCCAATACTTTAATCTTGTCGGCGGGGATTACACGAGTCACTTCCTCATATACATATGAGTTCAGTTCAACCTTCCGACCTTGAATATGTAAAGTTGAATTTACGTGAGCTTCCACAAAAATGAATAGCTTCACGACTTTTAGGTCTTCCAACCACTTGATCCTTTTTAGGTTGATCTGTAGGTATACAAACCTATATAGTAGATTCTTGAGGTACCCCTCCATCTTCGTTCCATGTACAAAGGCGATGGATTATAGATACGTTCTAGGATGTTCATCATCTCAACCCTTTGTTGATAATGCGGGGAATGCATCGCAGTCATAAACATGACTCGAAATACCAAGAACATGTTCCATGCTTCATAGTTCTGCAAGACAACATTGAAATTAAGAAAATGTTTGGACAACAACATTTGCTTTACTTTATCTTATTAAGATTTCATAAAAACAAATCCTTCGTTGGTTCGCTCTGATACCAACTGTAACGTGTCCACCTGTTATCTTCAAGACATGTCTTAGCAGTCCATCGGAAAGGATATCTAGAAGGCTCTGCCTGGCACTCCCATGGAATGTTACGAGGTTTGCGATCTAGGACTTTCTAAGTCTGCCACGTAGTGAAAGTATTCCGACCGTTCCCAGTTAGGACCGCCAACCTGAATTAGGGTTTTCCCTATTGGTCATTTCCTAACGGCAACTAGCGTCGAACCCGAGCGAACTATTTTACGCAGAAACGCCAGGTCCGAAGCGAATTCATGCTGCACCTGGTTCAAGGAGAATGGGAAACGAGAGGGATGGGAAGCTCAACCTCTCTACCATAAGGCATAGTCCCATTCTGTTCCCCTAAAACAGCGTAAATCGGGATCAATTATAACTCTAGGTCAATGCTCTTGTTGTTCGTGTTCTTTGAGCGATCTTCCTGCTATCCATCTTGATTGAGAAAAGTTCTCGGCCAACCAGAACCACCCATCCGTAGGACGGGTGGACCTATGGCCACATCCACCGCACTTTCCTCAAGTTGTTTAGTTATTTAATTACCTAACACATTTAGTTGGACATGTATCAATCAACTTCCTTAATTAGCCCGTTAGGTACTGGTTCCTTCACATAATCATAGCACTTGTCATAGAAAAGCAATGTCAAATAAGTTCCTTTTTAACAGGTTATCATATTTATCTTTGAAATACATAAAGTCCAGCCCGTAGGCTTATCCACAATCCGCTCGAAGGCTATCCAGCAATCCACAGGGATCACTAATCCAAGATTCCGCCCGTAGACTAGTATGCGGGCCTTGAGATCCAATCTCGAGTCACATTAGCCTCTTGTGCAGAGCTCGGAAGGCGAGGGATTTACGCGGCCAAAGCCCCCCCTGGCACCCAAGCATCCTCCTGCTCCAAGTAGCGCTCAACGAAGAGACCTCTTGCGGCAGGTTCGGTCCACCTTCCCGGCGTGGTCAACAACCCCCTTGGTTAGGGTCAGGCAGTAGTCGGGGCTAACTAAAGCTGCCTCTCCCTTCAAGCCTTCAAACTGAAGCATTAGATATCCATTTATCCTTTAATTCATTGATCAAACAAAGCAAAACAGTGCTCTTAAATCTGTAACAAGCACAATCATTTCCATTGGTCGTTATTGTTGGCCAACTGCTAAGGAGTGAATCCTTCTTTCCGAATGCATCCAACACTCGATCCGGGATTACTTCTGACTTGGCAAGATCCCCTATATCCCAGGTTAGGGCGTACCCTATTAACCCGACTTGATCAATACCTTAAGTTCATATGTTATTCCAATTTATTGGCTTGTCCTTTGCTTCCAAGTAATTATCTTTACCCCAGAAAGATACTATATTAGGACAATTATTCATCCTCTTGCAAGATAACTTACGTAAGAATCTGCCAATCTCATTCCGAGGAATTTGGCCAATCCCTTGTGATCAAATCACAAGATCATGCGACTCTACCACTTGTTGCACAAGTGTCGCATCAACTATGGGACTATTTACCCATCGAATGGAGTCACGAAATAGTATGTTCCTGATGGCATTAGGCCGACTTGTCAGTCCTAGGGTTTCGAGTTTTCATCTTTTTAATGAGAGATTCTTAAGAAAACCCTAGATCACTTCTCGCAAGTAGGTCCTACTGTCCCTACATTCCGTGAATCTGGGCAAGTCTTTAGGGTATCGGGGGTTTAGCTCTGGTAAAACGAGCGACTAGGTAATGTCTCCAATGTGCCAACCCTAGCCAGTTCCTTGGGATACGTTGCATTGAATTAGCCCTTTTCTAAACGAGCACTCTGCGGGTTTAGGTGTTTAGGTTTATGTCAATTTAACCTATCTATTTTTGAAGATAATTACGCTATCATTTCCATAACCACATGACTTATTATCTATGCGTAAGTTGATTTTCAAACCCTAACTCTTCAGTTTAAGATCAAGCATAGGTTAGGTTATAGCCTAATTCCAATTAATCATTCTATAACTTGCGAATAAGATTCATGCTAACACATGCAACCTTTTACTAATAATTATGCAGTTGAAAAACGATATTTATACCAATTGACTAGAGTTATGCAACTTAAGAATCATTTCATGCCTTACAATTTCCTATGGATTATTAGCATTTCCCATAATGACTCATTGCGAAGAAGATATGTCCTAATAATGTGATATGCAATTTATACTCCCATGCCTAAACGGAGTGCACTATCTTAATTCTGTTTTGTAAATATGGACATTAATCTAAGTTCAATTCATTGAAATTCACAAAAGCTACTTGCTAGAAATGCATATCAATTTTCTGCTCACTTTATTTTGTTCGTTTTATTGAAAATACTAATGGCCAAATTTTTCCGTCTCGTGAGCTAATTCTTTCAAAATTAACCAAAGTATTTAAGACGAAAAATGCATCCTATCTCCCAAAAATCATCCACGCATGATTGAATTATAACAACGTAAAATACAAATTAGGAAGGAAAACCTAGACTTGTGGTGAGATGTCCACGTGGATGCTAGGAGACGATCCTCCTACGGTTGTGCCTTGGGCTTTCTTAGGAGCCATCGTGGATGCAGCCTTTCCGTCTTGGATGCGGCTTTGCGAAACTCCCTTTGTAATTCCACCACCCTTTATGAATTTTCTTTTCCTTCCTTTCGTAGAAGCTCTTTGAAGGGATATTTCTGTGGAGGAGGGAAGGAAACCCAAGGGAAAAGGTTTAAATCCGGAGAAGGGGGTGTTTTTAAAATCCTCCATGAGTAAGGCCCATTAACATCACGGAAAAAGGCTTAATGGCCTTTTAAAGACCCACAGGAAAAGGGAAAATAAAAGGTGTAAAAGACCCTTACGAGGGATTTTATATGGGGGAAAAAGGTGTGAAGATCCTTAATAGTGGATTTTGTGTGGGGGAAAAAAAGGGGGGGCTTAAAGAGGAATTTTGTATGAAGGGGAAAAAAAAGGCTTAAGGACCACATGAAGGCCCTTTAAGGAAATTTGGTGGGGGGGGGGGGGGGTGTTTATGAAAGACCTTAAGTAGGCCATATGAAGGGGGGGCTTCTTAGGAGCTATAGAAGCTTCCTAAGAAGCTTCCAAGCCCTCTGGAAGAACTATGGAGCACATGTGGAGGGAAAAGGAGGCGACTTCACTGTGAGCTAGCAGTAGACGGCATGACAAATGGCAGAGAGGGCGGCATCTGTCAATCTCTCCCTCCTTCACGACTGCCCACAAAGTCTCCACTCTCTCCCTCTATGTAGTCCGACGGCGTCCTCTTCATGCTCTCACGGCAGCGCCTTTTCCCCCTGGCTATGGCCCATACTCCTTATATAGGTGAGGGGAGGGGGATCCTCCCTCCCCCACGCATCAATGCGCATGAGCCTCCCTCCTTCAAGCTCCAACAAGGATCTTAGTGGGCTTGCTAAACCCTTCTCCTCCAACACGATAGTCGGTTGGAGGAGAGAGGGATTATTTTTAAAAAATTTGCTATTATCCTAACCTAAGAGGGCATTCATATGCAAAATGCGTAGTTAGATTGGGGAATATTACAACCTAGATGCAAAGGCTCAAGCACCAGCTCCCAAGCACCCAAAAATGTGCCACCCCTAGTAGCCAAGAGCAAGGGGAGCAAGGGTCTAATCAACCCCATCCCACTTATCCTCATGCCCACCACTCTAGAAAGTGCACCCACTGAAGGCTCATCCACTACGGTGAATGCCAACAACATTGTGGCCTAGGTGCAGTTTCTGGTCAATAAAGAGACAACTCAAGGCACAAGTGGAGAAACCCCCATGATAGGAGCAAAAAGACAGGTAGCTATGGATTCGGAATCTAGATGGGACCCCAAAAGGTAGAAGATAGAAGCATCTACAACCATTGCCCCCCCCCCCCCCTCACCCACTGCCATTGCCTACAAAAAACTACAATGACTATGTGTAGGAACTCTTGTCATAGCTAGAGTAGGTGAAAGAAGATAAGAAAATAGTCATTGTTGAGCTTGAATTCAAAAAGGAGACAATGGTAGCCTCTCAATTAGAAAGAACCCATCAAGTGGCCATGTATTAAAGAGAGATCAAGGAGATCAAGGAGAAGCTCAAGGCTGAGGGAGGAGAAGAAGAGAGGTGGCAAGCAAAGCTCACTGTAGAAACCCAAAGCCTCATGAGCCTACAATGCCATTATGATGAGCTGATAGTGTTGTATAAAGACCTACAAAAGGAAAATGAAAATATATACAAAATGCCATGGAGCAGCTATAGCAATAGCAGAAGAAGAGAGAAGGTGATGGCACCAAAAGCACATAGAAGATCTGGAAAAGAGAATGGCCTTGGAGCTTGAAGAGGACAATGCTTGCAAAGAGAAATCAAGGAACAAGAGAGGAGCCTAATGGCATTAGCCTACAGGAACAACAAAAGCCTAGAAAAAATGAAGAAAAATGCAGATGAATGGGTGGATAGGAGCAAAGAAAGGGTGAGAGACTTAGCGTGCTAGCTAGCCCTTGTAGAAGGTGACAGGGTGTTAGTAGAGAGCACGGTAGAGGCTAGAAAAGTGACTTTGGAAGCCCAACAATGCGCCTTCCTCCACACTCTCTTGGATGCCACGCAATTTGAGGAAGAGGAGGCCATTGAATCATTGAGGAGAAAGCTGGAGATCACCTGCAAGGCTCTAAGACACGAGGTGCATGTCCAACTGCAAAATGCAGGGCCCAAAGAAGCAGAGCCACCAGAGCACAGAGGAGAAGAGAGGCAAAGGTCGTAGCAAGACGTGGCTCCTTAGTAGAAGGTTCTTAAGATAAGGCCCTACTTTGCAAGAATGCCACCTCTCGCCACTCTTTTTTTATATCAATGTCGGCCAAGATATATGTGCAATAGCTAGGTCAATGATATGTGTGGCCCTCTTACAATCCTCGTTGTAGGGCCTTTTTAAAAAAACACACAAGGAGAGCAACCAACAAACTCACTCCATGTAGGCCACAGTCAGTGCACCTAGGGGTCCTCAAGTTAGACACATCCTATAGCTTCGGTCAGCTGGCTCCATCTGTAACCCCCAACCCATTTTTCTTCTCCACATCACACTTAGGGCACATCAAGGATAGGGCATACCTAGGGGGGTCATCCTCACCTACGGTTAGACTTGTCTCCCTAAGCCACATTCACACTACTAAAGTTGCATCTCTTGGAGGCTGTCATTATTTTGTCACCTTTATTGATGACTATAGCAAAAAAATTTGAGTGTATTTTATGAAAAAGAAAAGTGAAGTTTTTGGGCATTTCAAAACTCTTAAAGCTATGGTTGAAAAAGAATCAGGCCTGCAAATAAAATGCCTAAGGTCAGATGGAGGGGGAGAGTACCTCTCAAATGAGTTTGCAAGGTTCTTGCAGGAGCATGGCATAAAGCAGTAATATTCATGCAGTCATACCCCACAGCAAAATGGAATTGCAGAAAGAAAAAATAGGCATATTGGAGAGGTATCTCGTGCCATGCTCAATGAAAAAGACCTGCCAGATTTTTACTGGGCTGAGGCAGTTGCTACAGCAGTCTACATAATGAACAGGACTCCCACTGCAGCAATACATGGCATGACTCCAGAGGAGAGGTATACTGGTAGGAAACCAAATATTTCTCATTTGAAAATTTTTGGTTGCATTGCCTATGTTCATGTGCCAAATGAGTTGAGATCCAAGTTGGATCCAAAAGCTGAGAAGTGCATCTTTATTGGTTACTCTCTGCAGCAAAAAGGGTATAGATGTTATAACCCTTCTACTTGTAAGTTTATAGTGAGCAGAGATGTTGTTTTTTATGAGACGAGTAGCATGGTATAAACAAGTAAATGTGATTGATAATGTAGATGCACAAAATGGTAATGCTGCACAAAATTCACAGCAGCAGTCACAAGATATTAGTGGACCTGGAGCGTCCTCTAGCAGTGGTTCACATTCTTCGCCATGGACAGGCAGATTGAGATTAGGAGAATCTTCTCAAAGCAATGCAAATAGTGGTATGCAGGTATCACGAAAAGGAAAAGAGAAGGTAGATCAGCCCATATTTGATGTGAATGCAGGTCACTCTTATGTGGATGGTGAATCTAGTGGCTCAGAACAGAGCATTGATGATGAGTTGGGTATTCCTTCTATTGTTACAACTGGAGTAAGGAAGACCATGGATGTTTTGAGAGTAGCTAGGAGTGAACCTACTTTGCGCAGGTCTACCAGAGCTAGGTATCCTGTGGATAGGCTGAAATATGATGGATTTACAGCCATTCACTATGCCTATATGGTCAAAGTGATACAGGAACCAAAACCCACTTCTTTTGAGCAAGCCATGGGAAAATAAAAATTGGAGAAAGCCATGGATGAAGAAATGGATGCCTTGGAAGAAAATGCTACATGGAAATTGGTACCTTTGCTAAAGATAAGAATGCAATTGGTTGTAAATGGGTTTATAAGGTGAAGCACAATGCAGATGGTTCTGTGAATAGATACAAGGCAAGATTAGTAGTCAAGGGGTATACACAAACATATGTCATTGATTATGAAGAAACATTCAGTCCGGTTGCAAGGATGGCAACCGTAAGAGCAGTCATTGCTATGGTTGCATCAAAGGGATGGTCTTTACATCAGATGGATGTAAAGAATGCCTTCTTGCATGGTGATTTGCAAGAAGAGATCTATATGGAGCAGCCACCAGGTTATGTGCATGTTGTTCATCCTAAGTTTGTTTGCAGGTTGAAGAAAGCCTTGTATGGCTTGAAGCAAGCACCTAGAGCATGGTCTGACAAGATAGGACAGTATCTTGTCACTATTGGCTTTCAGATTTCCAAGGCAGATTTCTCACTTTATGTGAGAAAAACAGAGAAAGGTATTATGCTACTTGTCATTTATGTTGATGATTTCATTATCACAGGTGATAGTGATGAAGATATCCTTCATGTGAAAATGCTATTGAAGCAAAATTTTGAGATGAAGGATTTGGGAGAGCTGCGTTATTTCTTTGGCATTGAGGTGATTAGATCACCAAGTGGGATACGGCTCTTGCAGAGGCAGTATGGATTGGACATGCTGTCCAAATATGGGATGACAGGCTGTAAGCCTATTTTAGTTCCTTTGGAGCAGAATGTGAAGCTGAGCGCAGATGCAGGTGAGCCTTTGGAAGACCCTACTATGTACAGACGCATAGTAGGAAGTTTGATTTATATGACTATTACCAGGCTAGATTTGAGCTATGTTATTGGATTGGTAGGTCAGTTTATGCAGGCTCCAAGGAAACCACATTTGGATGCGGCTAGACGCATACTCGGGTATGTGAAGTCCACATTACAGTATGGACTATTTTATGAGACTGGGATTCAGATACAATTGCATGGATACACTGATGTTGATTGGGCTGGTAGTATTTCTGATAGACGATCTACCAGTGGATATGTGTTCTCTTTTGAAAGTGTTGCAGTCACTTGGAGTAGCAAGAAACAGCCTACAGTTGCCTTGTCAAGTATAGAGGCTGAGTACAGGGGTGCAGCAATGGCTGCATGTGAGATAGCTTGGTTGTATAAGCTACTTTATGATATGCATCAGCCTACAGATGGGACAGTTGTCATTTATTGTGACAACATGAGTAGTATACACTTGGCAAATAACCCAGTATATCATGCTAGAACAAAGCACATTGAGGTGCATTATCGCTACGTGCGGGAGATGGTTTTACTAGGTCTTATTGATCTAGTTTATGTCAGCACAGAGGATCAGGTAGCTAACATATTCACGAAGGCATTGGGCGCAGAGAAGCTGCACAAGTTCAGAGATCTGCTTGGTGTGCAGGAATTGGGATTGAGCTTGAGGGGGAGTGTTGAGATATCGAGCTCCACTCGTGATATGCCAGGGTGACTATTGTGCATTTATGTCACTGACTTGTTAGTTGCAGATGCGGTTGGTACACCGCCCATGAATAATAGCTAGATGACATCTATCCTTATCTACTCTAGTTCGTGGCTCAGTTAGTATGCCACCTTAGTTAGTTGAGTTTGGTTTGAGACCCATATATAGGGTTCTTCTACTTCTTTGTACTAGAGTTCTTTTTGGCTTACACAACTAAGAAGAGGAAAACAGTTTTCAGCCTCCACCTTTGTGTGTATTCCCCCATTGTGCAAGCGAGAAAGTTACAAGTGAGACTCCTTCCTTCTCTCCCACAATCTTGACAAGAACAGTAACTATCTAAGCTTAGGTGCATGGTTTGGGATCAACTAGGACCAAGTCAAGAGGTGGGTGGCCTTGCTACATGGTCCACTCCAAGTTTCTTTTAGGTTGTTGATGGGATGTGCTTCATAAGGTACTTGACCTTGGCATCCATATCGGCCCAAGAGTTGGTGGTGGTCACTCTATAGGGCTTCAATACATTCAAGGGCCTCATCCCACTGTTGTTCAAGGGCCTCGTAGTTCTCCATGAGCATTTGAAGGGGAGCTACAAGCTCTACTCCGAGACCTACGGACCGCTTATTGGTCAAGCGTTTCAAGCCAAGTGGCCATGGCTACCTCTCACATAGCTGACGCGCCATGCCTACCTTACGAGTGTAGTGAGATTACCTTGATGCTCAATCGAGTACCCTCCTCTCTCTTGCACACTGGTAGCTCCATGATCCTTGTGGCAAGCTCAAGCAACCTCAATCCCTCTCCCATGAGCTCCATCCTCCATAGCCATGTGCGAGACAAGGGAAGAGAAGAGAAGAGAAGAAGATGGAGAGATGAGATGGAGAGCTTCTTCTCCACGATCCCTCACTCTCACACACTCACTCCCTCACCCTCTCACACTCCCTCACTCCCTTTCTCAAGCACAAGCAAGAAGGCAAGAAACAAGAGAAGAATAATAAAAAGCTTTAGCCACACACAAGAATGAGCTTCTCATTCACTTTTGAACTTTATATACATGCCCTCCCTTCTTTGGGCAGTTATCCCCCTTTTTTACATGGCTGGCCATTGGCCTAAGCCCATTTCTCATTTCCCACCATTCTAATTTATCATATTCCTAACTAATGCATACAATTTGCACAGGAGCAAGCCTGGCATTGTTTTACAAGGATTCGGGAGTGCTTCCACATTTAATGGTGCGCTTTTTACTCTTTTGCTTTCTTGGGGCGACACTGAGACTTTCTGGGGGTCGTGCCCGAACATTTAAATTTTTGAGGGTCTGGTTACCGGTCAAGGCACCTTTTCCTTCTTTTATCCTACGCCTTTTTTGCTATTTCCATTTTCCCGCTCCTCTGCTCCATTTTTCCACTCCTCTGTGCTACGGTAAACATGGTAAACATTACCCCCCTCCTATCCAAGTGCCAATCCCATGGCACTGCGGTGGGAAGTACTAGGATAGTTGGGTCTGCTGCTAAGCGGAACTGGTTGGTAGATGACACTGATTAAAAGGTGAGGGTGTGAATGAGAGGTGATGGAGTTTAATGACGATGACCAGGAGAGATTCCGGTGTGCTTTAGGCTTCATGAAGATTCTCGGCATTTCTCACACAGTTGTGGCTTCCATTTTGCGACAGCTAATAGGGGTTCCAGTTGGCTGGTGAAAAATATGTAGCCGATCATCCCTTGAGCATCAGAAACGCTTGATCAATAAGCAATCCCTTAGGAGGATGGTGTTGGAGAGATTTATCTTGGAGCTTCGCATTGAAGATCTGTGTCTTTGATTTGAAGATCTTTGTCTTTTATTTGAAGATCTTTGTCTGTGATTTCAAGATCTTCAGTGCTGCGTTGAAGATCTTCAACCTTGCATTGAAAATCTTCAGGCTTGTGGAATCAATAAGCGATCCGTAGATCTTGAGGCATTAGGCATGCACCTTTGGAAGATGAGGTTCCAAAATCTATGCCAATGGCAGATCTATTTCTGAGTACTCCTTTTGCTTGATTTGATTCAGTCATGGTAGCCATCAGCAGGCAGATGGTTGGCGACATGAAGCATGTTGGTCCGTCCAATCCAATGCAGAAAAGCTCGTGAAACAACAGCAATGGTGTCATGTCCGACACATGGAAAAAGTTTTGGTCATTAAAGGATGCTGTGGATGATCTTCTTTAGCTGAGTAGCCAGTTCTTGAAACACGAACATAACCTGCAAGAAAAGCTGTGCACTCCCTAAGGGGTGTGTCTCCCTCACCGTGTAGTGCATGGTGCCCGTGGCAGTGGAACTGGGAGATGGGTCTAACCTTGGGCAAGCCCTTGGTAATGTCCCACACTTGAGGACCTAGTTCGTGTGTCATTGGAGGTGCGGTGCAAATCTTAGGGTGACAGGTCTGAAAGTCCTGCCCTTGATGTGCCCTAAGTGTGACATGGGGAAGGGGCTAGGGAGAACCCTAGATGCAGTGACTGTGGTGCACAACAAGGCAAAGGGAAGTTGCAAGCTCATCATGTGAAGTCTTCTCTCTCTTATCTTTGCTTAGTAGTAGATTCATCCCTTGGCTTTGCTATTCTTTTCTGTTGTCTCTTCTTTTTAGTTCACCTTTTCTTTTGTTGCCTTGTGGTTTTTTTTTTCCTTTTTTTTTTTGAAGAGATTATACATAGATGCATGTGATACAAGGGCATGATGGGAGTTTAATCCTCGTCATCCGAATGGCAGGTAGGGGATGGTGGAGACTGAGGGGCTTTGTTAAGGAATCTGCGGCTCAACATGTAGCCCTTGAGATTGAGGCGGGTCTTGAGAGTGGTGGTGGAAAGGAAAGGGTGGTTGCACTGTGTGAATTTACTATCGCTCATATCTTCAAGCACTGCAATACAGAAGGATGGCAAAAGAGTAGTGCGCATCATGAGGCAAGTCATGGTGCTGCTATCTATGGCATTGGGGTCAAAGTAAAGGGGTGGAAGGTGGCGTTCTTGAGGTGCAAGCTCTTGGTAGATTAGGATCCTAATTAGTCTAAGATAATTACAGGTTGTTATGAAGGCGGGGTCAGGACAGGATGTGAACTCACTAAGGAATCTATCTATGGAACAGTACAAATTAGGGAGGATAAATACAAGGATATCTTTATAGGAGGTGCTATTGGTGTTATAGATGATAGGGAAGTCAAACCTACCGTGGATGGACGAATTAAAATCCACGCCTACCCTTCGAGGATACGGCATGAATTGTCAAGATTGTGGGAGAGAAGGAAGGAGTCTCGCTTGAAGCTTTCTTGCTTGCACAATGGGGGAAGACACACAAGGGTGGAGGCTGAAAACAGTTTTCCTCTTCTTAGTTGTGTAAGCCAAAAGAACTCAAGTACAAAGAAATAGAAGAACCCTATATATGGGTCTCAAACCAAACTCAACTAACTAAGGTGGCATACTAACTGAGCCACGAACTAGAGTAGATAAGGATAGCTCTCATGTAGCTATTATTCATGGGCGGTGTACCAACCGCGTCTGCAACTGACAAGTCCGTGACATAAATATACAACGGTCACCCTGGCGTATCACGAGTGGAGCTCGATATCTCAACACTCCCCCTCGAGCTCAATCCCAATTCCTGCACACCAAGCAGGTCTCTGAACTTGCGCAGCTTCTCTGCGCCCAATGCCTTCGTGAATATATCAGCTACCTGATCCTCTGTGCTGACATAAACTAGATCAATAAGACCTAGTAAAACCCTCTCTCGCACATAGTGATAATGCACCTCAATGTGCTTTGTTCTAGCATGATAGACTGGGTTATTTGCCAAGTGTATACTACTCATGTTGTCACAATAAATGACAACTGGCCCATCTGTAGATTGATGCATATCATAAAGTAGCTTATGCAACCAAGCTACCTCACATGCAGCCATTGCTGCACCCCTGTACTCAGCCTCTGTGCTCGACAAGGCAACTGTAGGCTGTTTCTTGCTGCTCCAAGTGACTGCAGCACTCCCAAAAGAGAATACATATCCACTGGTAGATCGTCTATCAGAAATACTACCAGCCCAATCAGCATCAGTGTATCCATGCAACTGTATCTGAACCCCAGTCTCATAAAATAGTCCATACTGCAATGTGGACTTCACATACCTAAGTATGCGTCTAGCCGCATCCAAATGTGGTTTCCTTGGAGCCTGCATAAACTGACTTACCAATCCAACAGCATAGCTCAAATCTGGCCTGGTAATAGTCATATAAATCAAACTTCCTACTATGCGTCTGTACATAGTAGGGTCTTCTAGAAGCTCACCTGCATCTGTGCTCAGCTTCACATTTTGCTCCAAAGGAACTGAAATAGGCTTACAGCCTGTCATCCCATATTTGGACAGCATGTCCAATCCATACTGCCTCTGCAAGAGCTGTATCCCACTTGGTGATCTAATCACCTCAATGCCCAAGAAATAACGCAGCTCTCCCAAATCCTTCATCTCAAACTTCTGCTTCAATAGCATTTTCACATGAAGGATATCTTCATCACTGTCACCTGTCATAATCAAATCATCAACATAAATGACAAGTAGCATAATACCTTTCTCTGTTTTTCTCACATAAAGTGAGAAATCTGCCTTGGAAATCTGAAAGCCAATAGTGACAAGATACTGCCCTATCTTGTCAGACCATGCTCTAGGTGCTTGCTTCAAGCCATACAAGGCTTTCTTCAACCTGCAAACAAACTCAGGATGAACAGCATGCACATAACCTGGTGGCTGCTCCATATAGACCTCTTCTTGCAAATCACCATGCAAGAAGGCATTCTTTACATCCATCTGATGTAAAGACCATCCCTTTGATGCAGCCATAGCAATGACTGCTCTTACGGTTGCCATCCTTGCAACCGGACTAAATGTTTCTTCATAGTCAATGCCATATGTTTGTGCATACCCCTTGACTACTAATCTTGCCTTGTATCTGTTCACAGAACCATCAGCATTGTGCTTCACCTTATAAACCCACTTACAGCCAATTGCATTCTTACCTTTAGGCAAAGGTACTAACTCCCAGGTAGCATTTGCTTCCAAGGCATCCATTTCTTCATCCATGGCTTTCTCCCATTTTTCTTTTCCCATGGCTTGCTCAAAAGATGTGGGTTCTGGTTCCTGTATCACTTTGACCATATATGCATAGTGAATGGCTGTAAATCCATCATATTTCAGCCTATCCACAGGATACCTAGCTCTTGTAGACCTGCGCAAAGTAGGTTCACTCCCAGGTGCTCTCAAAACATCCCTGGTCTTCCTTACTCCAGGTGTAACAATAGAAGGAATACCCAACTCATCATCAATGCTCTGTTCTGAGCCACTGGATTCACCATCCACATAAGAGTGACCTGCATTCACATCAAACATGGGCTGATCAACCTTCTCTTTTCCTTTTCGTGATACCTGCATACCACTATCTGCATTGCTTTGAGAAGATTCTCCTGATCTCAATCTGTCTGTCCATGGCGAAGAATGTGAACCACTGCTAGAGGACGCTCCAGGTCCACTAATATTTTGTGACTGCTGCTGTGAATTCTGTGTAGCATTACCATTTTGTGCATCTTCATCATCAATCACATTTACTGGTTTATACCAGCTACTCATCTCATCAAAAACAACATCTCTGCTCACTGTAAACTTACGAGTAGAAGGGTTATAGCATCTATACCCTTTTTGCTGCAGAGAGTAACCAATAAAGATGCACTTCTCAGCTTTTGGATCCAACTTGGATCTCAGCTCATCTGGCACATGTACATAGGCAATGCAACCAAAAATTTTCAAATGAGAAATATCTGGTTTCCTACCAGTATACCTCTCCTCTGGAGTCATTCCATGTATTGCTGCAGTGGGAGTCCTGTTCATTATGTAGACTGCTGTAGCAACTGCTTCAGCCCAATAAAAATCTGGCAAGTCTTTTTCATTGAGCATGGCACGAGATACCTCTCCAATATGCCTGTTTTTCCTTTCTGCAATTCCATTTTGTTGTGGGGTATAACTGCATGAATATTGCTACTTTATGCCATGCTCATGCAAGAACTTTGCAAACTCATTTGAGAGGTACTCTCCCCCTCCATCTGACCTTAGGCATTTTATCTGCAAGCCTGTTTCTTTTTCAACCATAGCTTTAAGAGTTTTGAAATGCCCAAAAACTTCACTTTTCTTTTTCATAAAATACACCCAAACTTTTCTGCTATAGTCATCAATAAAACTGACAAAATAATGACAGCCTCCAAGAGATGCAGCTTTAGTTGTCCACACATCAGAGTGAATTAATTCCAATGGCTTCTCACTCTCTTGAACATGTCTAGGAAATGGTTTCCTTGCCTGTTTTCCAAACTGACAGGCTTCACATACCTTATGCATTTCTGCAACCTTGAATTTGGGCAATCCTGCAACAATATTTTGGGCCTGCATTGATTTAAGTCGCTGTACATTAACATGACCAATGCGTTTATGCCAGATATCAATATCTGCAACTACACCGGTCCCATGTGCAAACATTGCTGCACTCAATTCAGACATGTCTGCATCCAATGTAAACATTCTGCCCTTCTTCTTTCCTTTTGCTATCAAGCGACCTTTATTTTTCATATCCTCAACAAAGCATCCATGAGGATTAAATCTGACCTGCAAGCCCTGTTCAACCATTTGACCAACTGAAACCAGATTCTTGGTGATATTCGGGACATGAAATACATCGGACAGGTATTTCTTTTTCCCACCCTGCATAGACAAGGGAATTTTTCCAATCTGCACAATAGGATGTGCAGTATCATCACCAGTCTCCACAAATCCTGGTTTTTCCATTTTCCTTGCATCCTCCATCCATTCTGCATGACCTGTCATGTGGTTTGATGCACCTGAGTCAACATACCATACATCATTGCTTTCTTCTGCACTTGTCATAGAATTGTTCATGTGCTGCACCATAAACAAGTGCTCATTTCTGTCATCACCCTGTCTACTAGAAGATGCATAATTCCCTTGTTGCAGTTTTCCATTCATGATGTCATTCTGCTTTTTATAGCAGTCTTTAGCCATATGACCCATTTTACCACAGTAGTAGCATTCAACATTACTGTTTGCATTTTGGCCTCTTTGCCATCCACCACGACCTCTTTGGCTCCCCCTGCCTCTAGAGTTACCACGTCCTCCTCCATAGGACTGGTTTTCTTGAGTCTGTTGCATATTCTGATTTCTGCCACGGCCTCCAAATCGGCCTCCTCTACCTCTGCCTCTACCTCTTCCAGCATTTGAGTAGAAGACAGCTTCTTTTGAAGTTCCTCCTGAAGAAGATGCACCGCCATTTCTCTGTTCCTCAGAAATTAGAAGAGCAATCAACTCCTCAAAATCAGGAAATCTTTCACGAACTGAAATGGATGTCCGAAACTGTGCATAATCCTTTCCTAGACCATTCAAGGTCACGGAAACTAAATCATCATCTTCCACTGGCGACCCAATGGAAGCAAGTGCATCTGCAATCTTCTTCACCTTCATGTGGTAGTCGTTGATGCTCATACTTTCTCTTTGCACATTATGCAACTCTTGCTTGAGCTGCATTTTCCTGGCTTGCGTATTTGTGCTATACATTTTTGACAAAGTATCCCATGCCTCCTTTGGCGTACTTGCATCCTGAATATGCACAATCATAGAGTCTGAAATACTGATAGACAGCCAATACATAACTTTCCTGGCTCTCTCATGCCATGTTTTAAATGCCTGCATTTGTTGTTGATTGGGAACATCAGGAAGAACTGGTTCTTCTTCATTTCCTGCAACAAATTCCCAATATCCTTTTCCCATAAGGAAATTCGTCATTCTAAACTTCCATGCCTGGAAGTTGTTCTTGTCAAGCTTTTCAGTGACAATCTGTGAAAGAGAATCAGACGCCATTACAGAATACTGCAAGAAATTCTGTCACTGCAAAAAACACAGCTTCACCCTCACAAGGGCAAATCTGCAAAACTGGCGAAAGTGGTATTTGACCACACAGTCACTTCCTAGTGACGATTTTGCATAAACAGGAACCAAGGATGATTCTGAAACTCCCAATGTCTCTGCGCACAAGCATACGATGCAATTTCTACAGTAACTTTTCACCGACCTGTAGAACAGTGGTCGCACAGCATAAAACTGAGCCTTTTCTTGAGTGCGTGCAGAAAACTTCCGTCTGCAAAACAGGCCCCGAAATGGCCTCAAATCAAAAAAACAAGGTCGCCGAGGGCTAAAGCCCTCACCCGCAGCATATACTGCCCTCTTGCTTCACCGCGAAGGGCGTCTCAACCTGAGACAATGCACTCCTGCAATTTCCGGTTGTGCTACCTGCAGAGATCTGCTCCCAAAACAGGAAATGAAAGCAACACTGCTCCTCTTACCAGACCACCGCGAGCTTGGCTTGCTTTCTTGAGCTCCTTACCACGAACAAGGCTCTGATACCATGTCAAGATTGTGGGAGAGAAGGAAGGAGTCTCGCTTGAAGCTTTCTTGCTTGCACAATGGGGGAAGACACACAAGGGTGGAGGCTGAAAACAGTTTTCCTCTTCTTAGTTGTGTAAGCCAAAAGAACTCAAGTACAAAGAAATAGAAGAACCCTATATATGGGTCTCAAACCAAACTCAACTAACTAAGGTGGCATACTAACTGAGCCACGAACTAGAGTAGATAAGGATAGCTCTCATGTAGCTATTATTCATGGGCGGTGTACCAACCGCGTCTGCAACTGACAAGTCGGTGACATAAATATACAACGGTCACCCTGGCGTATCACGAGTGGAGCTCGATATCTCAACATGAATGTGGGGTCGTTTCTCTCAGAAGAAAGGTGTTACAAAATGCCATCCAAGCGTCAAGGTTGACATAAAAAATGCATCTTCTCCAGGTGGGTTGGCAATTGTAGCCCTCCACCGATCTAGGCACCTGGAAGACTTTATCATGCCAAAATTCGCGGTCCTTGGTTCCCCAAGCAGTTGGGTTGGCCTCTCACTCCGCTAGCCACTTGTCCTTGAGCCTTGCACCCATAGTGATTACATCGTTTACAACTTCAATGGGCATTACTCTATTTAGTTTAGTGGAAAGCTCGAAGCTCAAGTCGAAAGGGTTGCGGGCACATTCTTGTTGTTCCCAGATGATTAGCTCTGCATGGAATCCAGCGGCGGGGAGGTCCTTAGGGTGCGGTCGGAGAGGAGCAGGTTGCCTTGGGATAGGTCTAATGTTCAGCTTCTTCCTTGCCTTCTCCACCATTTCTCTTCTGCGCTTAGCTAGGGCTGCTTTCCTCTTAGCAGATGTGTCAGTGGGTTGCACTTCATCTTGTCGTGGAGGAGAGGGTGGTGAGACGTAGTCCTCCTCCTGAGGTCCCAGATCAAACTCTGGTCCACCCCCTTCTGCTTGCACTTCTTCTTGCACCTTCTCTTCTGTGAAACCAAGTTTGTCAATTTCTTGCACCGTCAAGCCTACCTGTGTAAGGTATTTTCTTTGTTCCTCCAGGCTCTGCGGCGGGCTCCTAGTTGCAGTGGTATATTCAGGCCTGCTGTTAGGGCTCTGCATGCAATGGCTAGCTTCTTCTGAAGCTGATCATTGGCCTTGTTTTCTTTTGTTTTGGTGGAGTCAAGCAGCATGTTGAGGAAAGTGTGCTGCTGGGCCATCATAGAGAGCTGGGCAACCTCTGCCTGATTTTCAACCAACACTCTATCTCCTTTTGCTTTGGCAATCGGCGTGCCAAGTCTCGTACCCTCCTTTCGTTGTGATCAGCCCATTCCTTCGCTCTCTTCTCCATATCTTCCAGGCTCTCCCCTTGATGGAGGGTCATAGCCATGAGTCATTACTCTTGGTCTTTGAGCTCGCGGTGTAGGCGGGACTGCTCCTGGTCTTCATTGGCGATCTGCGCACCAAGCTGATCCAGCTGCACCTACATTCTTTGCACCTGCTCTTCTCTTAGCTTTTCTAGCTCTGCAGTCTCCTGTTTGATCTTCTCAAGCTAGTTTTGTGCCTTTTGGTTGACTACAATGAGCTGGTTGTTCTTGCACCGCAAGTGAGTAGTGGTCTCCCTCTCTCTGTTGAGGCGATCCATTAGGATTTTTCTTCTTCCCTCCTAGGCGCATCATGTTCCTTTAGGGTTTTTGCTTCTTCTGCATCTCTATTGCTGGCTTCCTCCTTTAGCACAGCAATCTCCTTTTGGTACTCTGCTATCTGTTTAGTTTTCTCCAGCTGGAGAGTGGCTCTTGATTCTTGCTCTGTTGCCAACTCTTCCATGGCAGTTCTCTTTCCTTTCTTGGCCTTTTCTAGCTGCGAGAGCAGCTCTTTAACATACTCATCGTACTGGCCTGCTGGAGGTGGGGGATGGGACATGGTGGCAGTGGTGGTAGTAGCTTCTATTTTCTGTCTTTTAAGCTCTGGGCTTGGCTCCACATCAGCCATGGCTGCCCTCTTCACTCCTAACACTAGGCGGCTACGCCAACTTCTCTTGCTAACTCCCTTTCCACCAGGAACTGCAAGCATGTGACCATATTGCTCTCATCGACCTTTGGCAAAGTTCATGGGGCAGGGATGGTTATTACGGAAGCAGCAGGGCTAGTTGGCACAAATCTGGTAGGGACAGGTGTGATGGCCTCCTTGCCCTTGCCCTCTGCGACGACTGGCGGCGGGATGGGATCTGGCACATTCAAGCTCATGTCTGGGTTCTCATCCTCCTGGGGCGGGGTTTGCTTTCTTTGTCATTGATGTTGTTCCACAGATAGGCGAGTTGCAAGTTCTATATCTTCTTGTTCCTTCTTCCTCAAGGCTTCTTCCTCCTCCTCAACCCTTCTTTTCCTCTCCTCTTCTGCCTTTCTAGACTCCTCTTCCACTCTCTGTGCGTCCTCTTTTTCTTTCCTTTTCCTCTCTGTTTCCTGGGCTCTTGACACTCTTTGCGCTTTTTGCAGTTCTTCTTTCTCTTTCTTCCTCCTTTCTTCTTCCCTTTGCTGTTGGAAGCGCTTAGTGCGCTGCTTTCTTTGCTGCTGCTGGCAATGTTCTTCTTGCTTTTCTTCTTCATCACTACTCTCGTCAGTTTCTGTTTCCTCGTCAGAGCCAGAGGATTCTTCGTTGTGTGGTGAGGGTGGCGGTCTCTCCTGCTCCTCCTCTACTGCTCCTGCCTCCTTTACTGCTTCTTCAATTAGGGTGGTTAGTACACCTCTATATCCAATGAATGATGCTTTGGAGGTGGCCTTCTTCCTGTCTTTTGTTGCTGGGGATTCACCTCCAGCAGGTTGGCTTCCCAGATCAAGCGCTACGGCAGCCTTCTCGATTGCGTGTCTTACATAATCATTCCAGTCGATCTCTTCTGGTGCATTGGCT
Organism: Lygodium microphyllum; assembly: GCF_053477565.2. Lineage (NCBI taxonomy): Eukaryota > Viridiplantae > Streptophyta > Polypodiopsida > Schizaeales > Lygodiaceae > Lygodium > Lygodium microphyllum. The sequence continues at coordinate 135,750,274 of NC_141151.1, read as the reverse complement.
GCGAGGCTTTCGAGCACAGGCACATTTATTCTGCCCATATAGAAAGTGTATCGATGGCTGGAGAAGAGGGTGTGCATGACTTTAGCACGCATGTGGATTTCGTCATCAGGGATGTCCTGGATATTGACTCCATCATTGGATCGCACCTGGCCCCTGTCCCTTTTTAGCATGGCGAAGACATCCCTTTTTGGTCTCTTTACGGCCCTTGATTCCAGGCCCAATGCCTTTTCTACTAGTTCCTTGCTTAAGGTACCCTGACTTGCCTGGCAATATCCCCCTTTCTACAGTCACCGTGGCACTCTTGGAGGCAGAGTCGAAAGTTTGTAAGAACTCAACACACCTTACAGGATCCACATTTTGCTCCGGCTTCTCCACATACTTGGCCATATTGCACTTTTCTATGACCTACTTAGATGCTTACTCCATTTCCACGACCCTGGATAGGTTGTGGACAGTTCGGAAATTCAGTCGTCCGTAAGCTTAAATTTGCAAACTCAACATATATTTTTGCTTTTCTTCGTTCATGAAGGGAAGCTTATGAGTGCGATCTTGATGAGCCATCTTGGGTTCCTGCCCAGCAAAAATACTTGTCATTAATCACAAGTGGAAAAGGAAAACATGGCTAATCAAGCTTACGAACTCAACATATATTTTTGCTTTTCTTCTTCCGTGAAGGGAAGCTTATGAGTGCGACCTTGATGAGCCATCTTGGGTTCCTGCCCAGCAAAAATACTTGTCATTAATCACAAGTGGAAAAGGAAAACATGGCTAAATGAAGCTAAGCATGAAAAATACGCAAAATAGGAATGCAAAGAACTTGAAAATTTTTGCTAACTAATTTTTATTTTTATTTTATTTTATTTTATTTTATCACTGAGTTCAACCTTTCAACAATTATTTATGCCTTCTTAGCCTTATTCCTCCCCCTTGGAAAGATGAAAATCCTTCCTAGGATTGAACGAAGTGGTGAGGATATCAAAGGTGATTGTGATGGGGTGTTCCGGCCAACAACCACTCATAAAATGCAAGGTTTTGCATGACGATCAAGTTCACAGGGTTGTACACAAACTTGGGAGATATAGGTCAAGACATCGTGAAAAATATCTCCGGTATTAAGGCGGCTTGCAATGTGCAGTTCTTCTTCTGTAAGGAATTGGTCAATGTAAGGATGGGCTAGGACCTGGTCATCTAAGTGTTGGTTCCGGGTAATGGCCAAAACTCTAAATGAAAGAGGTGCCACATAAGTAGGATCATACTCAATGGTCTTGATTGCCCTCCTTTGTTCAATATTTGTCATGATACGACAGCCTTTCTTTTCCCATTGGGTCCACAAAGTGAACCATTGCTGTAAAAACAAGGAAGTTGAGCTTGCAAGTTGCGTGAGCTCATGTAATTCTTGTTCGGGAGCAGAACGAGGAGGCTTATGGTATGAGGTGATTAGGGTTCTGAGTGCATAGTCACGGAAGTATTCAACTCTTTTGAGTGAGGTAAACTTGAGGCTTTTAGCGATTGCTTTGGTTGATAAATTAGCTGGGACTTATTAGTCACAGCCAGTAGTGGTTTGCTAACTACGGCCCGGGCGCTATGTTTGCAAGTCTCTCTCACTGGAGTGAGGTTGCTTGGAGATGAACCTTTAGACTTGCCATTCTTAGGCACCCAAATCCAAGGGTTGCCTTCATAATAGCCTTGCGCTTGCAAGAGATCTTTGGGGATCCATCGCGGCATGGTTGTGTGCCTACGTTAATAGCATCCAAATTGCCTCTTAGGCCATGATGACTGATTGTTTTGGCATTTAGAAGCATGTTTGGGTGGTCTACCCGAAGGTGGTCTTTGCCGCTTTGGCACCCATATAAGCTTAGACTCCTTGGCCTTGTGAGCACTCTTGGTGGGTTTGGGTCTAGGGTCTAGAGCTTGGCGTGAGACCTTAGTGTCCTTCTGTGTAGATTTGAGCGTAAGTGCGGTCGTAGTGATTTCTACCGGTGGCTTCACAATGTTGTAAGGGTCAGAACAGCCCTTGTGCTGAAAGTCGTCACTATGCGCACATTGCCTATAGCAAGATGGATGCGATCTAGATTATAATCCACATTACAATTCGTCTAATAGTGACATATTACCGGCCCCTTTTGTGTTAGGCAACACGTGAAAAAAAGCTGGTATACAGTCAGACTCGATAGAAATGACCACTTTGCACTTCCCTAAGAGCGTGTAAGCATTGCTCCCAAATGGGGTGAGTTTGGCATTGGTGGGCTGCAGTTTAGGTTGACCAATGCGTGTCCAATGGTCATGCATCAAGATATTGTAATCGGCACCTTCGTCAATCAAAGCATCAAAAGAATAGGTCTTTTCTGTAGTGACGGTGATTTGTAAGTAGGTGGGTGCCACTGCTTCTTCATCTTGATCTATTATTTCCGTAATAGTAGCGACGCAGACGTTGACAGGGGCTTCCAACATAGGTGGCTCATGGGAAGGAGGATAGTATTTTTTTATGTAGCTGCCATTGAAAAAGCCGATTCCTTCACCTTCGAGCGTCTCTAATTCAACGTTGCCTATTCGACTAATTGCACGTACTTGGAAAGGTCCCAGTCCACGAAATTTCATTTTCTATTTGTGACCCTTCACAGAGTATAGCAGAACGAGATCCCCCTAATCAAAGTCACATTGTTTGACATGCTTGTCAAACCACATTTTCCTCCGTGCTTTCTCACAAATCAGTGCATGGGTGGCCAAGAGCCGGGTTTCCGTGAGACGTTCTAGCTCTACCAAGAGATTTGTCCAAGCGTCTCTTCCCTCCCAGTGCTCCTGCATTGCTATCCTTAAGCTAGGGACAAAAAAACTGTAAGGGCAGAATGGCCTCCGTTCCATAAGTCAGCCTAAAGGGCGTCTGGCCTATAGCCGTTTTATAAGCCGTACGATAGGCCCACAAGGCCACCATTAACTTGTTGTCGCAGTCACTCTGAGATGTAGATACCACTTTTGTGAGTACATTGACTAGGATTTTTTTGGTGGATTTTGCTTGTCCATTAGCCTAAGGGTAATAGGGCAAGGATTTTCTGTGAATGATTAGAAAAGTAGAGAGTAGATGCGATATCACCTCATTAATGAAGTGTGTGCCCTGATCACTGACTAATTCTATTGGAAACCCAAACCGTGAAATGACCTTCTCCCACAAGAACTTTGTAGTGGTTCTAGCGTCATTCTTCCTTGTAGCTCTTGCCTCCGCCCACTTCGTTAGGTAATCAATTGCCACTATGATGTAGCGAGCCTGAGAGTACTGTGCCGCGAGACTAATAGGTCCAATAAAGTCGATGCCCCATTTTTCAAAGGGTTGTCGAGCTATGACAGGGGTCAACTCCATTTTATCTTTGCACACGGGCACCTTGGTTCTTTGGCATTCGTTGCAGTGCTTCACAAATTTAGCAGCATCACGGAATAGGGTGGGCCACCATAGTTGGGATTACAGCACCTTTCAGGCTATTGTATCCCCGCTAAAGTGTCCTCTAGCTATTCCGCCATGTGCTTCTTTCAATGCATCATGTATCTCGTGCTCACACATGCATCTGTGCAACAAACCGTCTTGTCCTAACCTATAGAGTTGGCCAGCTATCAATTGGTATGGTTGGATTTTCAAAATAAGTCTCCTCAGTCTGGCCTTCTCAATTGGTCTCTCAGGTAATCCGTTTTCCAGCACCTGAACTACATCATCTACCCAATATGGCGTCAGACCAGCTTTAAACAATTCTCTCTCATTAGACAGGTTAAAGAGATGAGCATCCGGTAAATCGTCAGGTATGCCTTGTCCAATGGCTTCTCCTGTGGGCATGCGGGACATATGGTCAGCCATGTAATGCTGCTTTCCTTTGCGTACAACCATAAAGAAGTCAAATTCCAATAGGAGAAGTAACCATCTAGCTATGCATCCTGTAGCGCAAGGCTTGTTCACAAGATAAATCAAGGCTTGATGGTCAACAAAGAAGACAAAGGGAGTGGCCAACAAATAATGTCTAAATTTCTTTACAGCAAATACCATGGCCAACCCCTCCCTTTCTCTGGTGGAATAATTCATCTCGGTCTCTGTGAGCTGCCTGCTGGCAAAACTCACTGGATAGTCTAAGTTATGTTCACCAAGCTGGCATAGCACGGCCCCAATAGCAAACTTAGAGGCGTCTATGTGCACATGAAATGTTATGTTCCAGTTTGGGGCTCATAAGATTGGTGCAGTGGTAAGAGCCTGCTTCAACTCTTCATATGCGCGCTGGCATTCCTCAGTCCACTCGAACACAATCAACAGCTTGTACAATGGTCTAGCAATCAGTGCATAATTTAGTATAAAGCAGCGATAGTATCCAGTATGTCCTAAGAAACACTGAACTCCCTTGTAGTTATTGGGTGGTGGAAGGTCGACAATGACTCTAACTTTTGAAAAGTCCGTGGCGATGCCGTTCTTTGACACCACGTGCCCTAGGATACATCCGTGTTTCACCCAGAACTGGCACTTCAAGGGGTTCAACAAGAGGTTGTATAACCGACACCGTTCAAAGACAGCTCTCAATTTCTCTAAGTGTTCGGCCCAAATAGAGTGTATGCATAAGTCATCTACAAACACCTCTGGTTTGCGCCTAAGCATATCTTTGAAGATAGTGCACATTAAGCATTGGAAATTCGCAGGTGCATTCATCAGCCCAAAGGGCATGACAATGTAGGCGAATACATCCCATTCCGTGGCGAAGGCAGTCTTGTGCCTTTCATCGGGGTGCACTTGCACTTGATTGTAGCTCAAGAAGCTGTCCAGAAAACTGTAGGTCTCTTTACCTGCTACCCTCTCAAGCATGTGCTCGGTGTATAGTAAAGGGTAGTTATCCCTCTTCGTAGCAGCATTAACTTTCTTGTAATTAACGCACACTCGGATTTTTTTGTTCTTCATCACGATCACAATCAGTGATACCCAATCCGTGTGCTCAATCTCATATATGAATCCCACCTTCATGAGCTTATCAATCTCCTCTTTTACTGCATGGGCATGTTTGGGATTCATGGGGTAAGGTCGTTGCTTTGTTGGCACTGCATCAGGGACCATTGGGATATTATGAGTCACAACCCTAGGGTCGACCCCTTTAAGTTCTTCCAATGTCCAGGCAAATACATCAATATACTCTTGCAAGACTGCAACAAGTTTGGTCTCCTCATCCTCGGTCAAATCATCTGCAATGAATACAGGTCTTGGCTTTTCGCCCTCCCCAACCAAGTTGACTTCCTTGACTTTGGCGGGGTCCTTTGATCGGTTCACTAGTTTGGCCCTGCCTCTTCGCACCTAGCAGAATCACTACTCTATCACCCTTTTTAAATTTTGTAAACCATTTGGGTAGATCCTGCGGTTTCTTTTGCCTCTCTACTCTTCTGAGTCCTTCGCTCGCGTCTTGGCCTCCTCCTTTAATCTCCTGCGCCTTAGGTGGACTGGCAAGTCCCCTTTTGTACGTTTGACCTTAGAGGGTTGGGGTATTTCGGGATCACTCTTAGTGCTGACTTCGACTCCGAGTTAAACTCACATCCCTTGCTCAAGGAAGGAGTTTCCCCAGGGGGTCGTAGTTCAGTAGGTGCATCCGTCTTGAGCACTGGGATTACCCATGGTCGTGCTACTCCGGCTTGCTTGTAATCCATGGCTCCTATGTGTTCTAGCCAGGATCTATCGCACTCCATCCGCATGACTCCTTTTTCACTCCAATTCGTCTTTTCCTTCCTGGGTCTTGAGTCTGCCTTGATTTGTTCTATCGTTCTCCCTTCTGTGTCATATTCTATTGTATCTATCTCTTCCTCACTTTCATCTCCTGTAGAGCGGCCGTCCTCATATTCCTCGTCATCAGAGTCTTGCTCTTCAGACCATTCATCATCGCCTAAGCTTTCCTCTTTAGTCTCCTTATCATCAGTAACTAAAGCCCAATTGTATAACAAATTCAGATCATGGACTTTGGTCCATTTCCATTCTGGCTTAGTCAACAGATCACGTACACACTTTAGGTTGGCAGCCAAGTTGCCCTTCAGTGTGTCTGTCAGATACTCTATGATTTTCTAAAGCTCTAGCTTATTGCTGGGGATATGGAATGAGACAGGTTTCCTTGGGTTGAATGAGCTTCTTGCCATCATGTAGAGTGTCACAGTTGGCTTCTCTATTGGCATGGTTGCGGCTTTAGCAGCCTGCCGATATAGTTCTTCCTCATTTGAGAATGGTAGGTCAATGGTTGCCAAGACGTGCATCCAATCCCGCTCATCCTCAGGGCAGGGAATATATTTAGTGAGTGATCCATAGGGTTTGGTCGTTTGACTATCGCCTTTCAGCATGGCTGAGATGGCATTTAGGTCAACAGGGGTCGTTTTCCAAGTGTCCATCTCTACCCTTACTACTTTAGTTCTGCTCCCTAGGAAGATCAAACCATTCCCCCAATCTTCAATGACTCAAGCGTTTCTCATCCAAGGTCGGCCCAGCAGTATGTTGTAGTCCACTCCCTTCATGACAATGAAGTTCACGGAAAACTGCACACCTGCAATCTTTACTGGCCAGTTCTTTAAGACTCCGAATGGCCTTACCTTCATTCCATTTGCTAACGTGACATTGAACCCGGCAGTCTCTACAGGAGGGTTTCCCCATGCCTCTAAAACTGCATGGCTCAGTACGCTAGCACCGGCGCCTGTGTCTACAATTCCTTTCCGCATCATATCTCCTAAGGCTAGAACAGGTAGGACTGCATGCATTTCAATGCCTTCCCAGAAAGCATTGATGTGCAATGACTTAGGAGTTGAGTGTAGAGTTAGACTTGGGATTTGCGTAACTGCATCATGATCTTGCTAATCAGCACCCGTAAGTCCTGTGTGTCCCTCCACCAAATCTTTTAACTCCTTCCATAAAGAAGGATTCTGCCTAAGTAGGTCTTCTATGCTTAGAGTTACTGGGGTGGACAGCAAGGTTGCAAGGAGACTATTGGGCTCTTGTCCTCCCCTAAGGCTAGCACTCCTAGGCCATGCATTCTATCTGCCCTGGTAAGTCCCCCTTTGGCCTTGCTGCTGAGTTGCCCCCTATGGCAAGGATACACTTTTAGTTTGTGGTTTTGTGGGTGAGACTAGTGTGCTCACGCTGGAAAAATCATCCATTAGATCTTCTAGTATGGGTTCAGCATCCTTGAGGTGCTCCTGGGCATCCTTGACCCACTCCTTGACTTTGGCTATAGCTTCGAGTTGCCGTTTGGGATGGGGATATTCCCCTACCTTGGCACTCCCTAGCTCAGTTGTCTTCGGGGCTGAGGTCTCTACCTCTGCATCTGTGACTTTCTTTCCTGTCACTAACGTTGTGGCTTCCTCAGTTTTAAGGGTTATCTTCACGTCTGTTCTCTTTTTCCTTCTCCTTCGGCTTTTCTTTCCTATTGAGGCTGCGTCAAGGTTACTTAGTCCAGGTAAGGAGATACCTGGCTGCCTTGTTTGAGCTCGTGTTATAACCTGTAGTGGGATAGGTGTGTCCTCACTATCAAAGGTTTCCACTCCAAATAGCCCCAGAGGCACTGACGGTACGTTGGCAAAGCTAGCTGATGGTTTCCACCTAGGACAATCAGGAAATAGGTGAGTGATCCCACATTCTTTGCATCGGAGATCCGCTTTGTCCTTGTTGGCATGTTCCTTCTCTGGGAAAAGTGATGAAATGTGGCCTGGATGGCTGCACGTCCAGCATGTGATTGGATCTTGGCTTGGCCCTCCAAAGCCTCTGCCTCTTCGTCTACCTAATGCCATCACCGGCACCGGGGTTGCCCTCCTCGTCATAAGATATGTACAGATTGACATATGTCTCCTCTTCACTAGGCTCTTCCACATAGTGAACTGGAGCATCTCTCAGTGGGTGGGTTAAAAAGGCCCTGGTGGTCTTGGTATACCTGTTGGGTTCATCTCCAGCCTAGGTACGGTAGGTCTTGAGTCATTTGGTGCAGGGAGTGCCAATTGGGCTCCCCTCCCAAAGAAATTGGGTGGTCTATTACCTAAGTATGGAGGATTGTACTACTGTGTGTATGGGAATCTCCTCGGCATCCTGCAATGCAATGCATCATGCCCGAATCTACCACAATTTGAGCATGGCCTAGATCTAGGATCTTGGCATTCAGCTGGGAGGTGATTGCCGCCACAGTATATACACTATACATGCAATCGCGCAGGTTTCCTTATCAGTTCATGCAGTCGTGCAATCTCCATTCTCATCTCCGCCATCTCCTGGCCTTGGTCCATACTCTTTCCCTTTTCCTGCACACTAGCGGTTGCTTTTTCTCCTGAAATAGTTGATCTCTCTGGATCCCTCTGATTTGCACTTTCTCGGCTGGTAGTCCTCATGCTTCCTTCCCTAAGCTGATTAGCTACACATATTGCCTCTTCGTAAACTCTAGCTAGCATGTCTCATTGCAAGGTAGAGTTACTGGCCAAAGCCTTGTAGAGCTCCTCACTCCGAATTCCGTTCTTGAATACTGTAGACACTGCCCTCTCAGTAGGTCGTTCATTGGCAGGGATCCTTTTGAAGAGGCTACGCACATGAGTGACGTAGTCCCTGACGTCTTCCTTCTCCCTTTGGCTGATATTCATCAATCGGACAATGAGGTTGTCAGAATACCCTGCCTCCAAGAATCTCTTGATGAAGAGGCCCTTAAGGCGAGCAAAGTTTGTACGTTCTGCATCATCGAGGCTAGAATACCAAATTCTCCCCTTATCGCCTAAGCACAAGCCAAAAGCTTGAGAGTGTTGCGCAAGGTTAGTAAGACCGTTTGCTTTGCATACTTGCTCGAACTGCTCCATGAAGCTGTATGGGTCACTGCTAGGCTCATACTTCGCTAGTTGTTTTGCTGCGATAGGGATTCTAGCCTGCCCTTTAGCCCCTTGCGTGACTCCCAATCCCGAGAGTAGTGCGGTGGCTAGGGCTGTAGCACTCTGCTCAACGAACGTATTGTCCATGAGTCGCTTGGCTACAAGTTCACTCAATGTCATGTCAACTTCTGCTGCCCATTCCCTCTCTTCATTCGGTCCAGATTTGGCTACCCTAGCTAGGTCTAGCACCCTTCTAGCCTCATACATATCTACGTCTTGCTGTAGCTTTCTAGCCCTTTGCTCGTGGTTGTAGACAATTATGCCTTCTAGTGCTCTCCTGATTGCTCTTCTCTCTTCTTCGAGGCTTGCTACCACTTCTTCTACAGGTCTGCCCTGGATCACGGTCCTAGTAAGTAAATCGTAGTCATGGACTAGTTCCTGTACTGAGACTGGGAATTCTCCTAGGTCTAGCCGGTCCTCTCCTCGGTCGCCTCTTGATCCTGACATTATTTCTGCCTCCAATTCCACAAGTCCGTCGATCAGTTCGAGTAGTTCTGGCAGCACCCGATCCTCTATGTTGTCGTCTTCTGGATCCTCGCATCCACTTAACGTCCTCGTGGGTCCTAACCCTGTTTGTCTACTAAGTCTTGGGGTTCACTCCTATTGGTGGGTTCCTTGAATGATTATGTTTGAGTGTATTCCTTGTTATTACAACCAATCCTCAAATTATGTACATCAGTGTGGTGTCTGTGCATTCGGTGCGAAATCAGGCTTTTTGCTCTTTCAATGCACAACCAATGTGGCCTACTGTGTGTGTGGGATTACGGCACTCAAGTGCAATGTCAATGCTACCTTCAGCTCTTGGCCATTGGGTATGAGGTCAGCACACAGCTGCCTGGTTAAAATCTGGGTCTCTACTACGTCTCTCAAGTATGTGGGGGTCTGATGTCTAGTCTGCTGTTGCGACTAGGCTACGACAACACACTCTGCTAGGTTTCCTAGCCACACGACCAAGTTTTCTATGATTTTCTTGCACCTACAGGGTCGCACTAGTGTCGGCAATGCGGGTCTGGACTTAAATTATTCAAATAATATCAAAAATACATTTGGCCAAAATTGGCCCGAATGGCAGGGTCCAAATCCCAAAATCGGAGTCTGAACCGACGAAGTCCGAATGTCTCATTCGGCCGAGCCGAAGCCCAAATGGCTGAGTCCGAGGGCCGACGAACTCAAGTTGGGCCGAATGGCCGGGTTTTGGCGGGCCGATTCGGCCATCCGAACACCGAATGGCTGAATCCCGAATTCAGAGGGGCCGAGTCGCCGAAGCCCAAATGATAAGGTCCGAATGGCTAGATGGACCGAAGGCCCAGGCCGAACTCCGAAGCCCGAAGGCCTTCGTTCGGGCGGTCGAAGCCCGAAGCCCAAATGGCACATGGCCAAATGCCCAAAGGTCGAACGCCGAACCCTAGGTTTGGGGCAGCCAACTGCCCAATTCTGGGGTTCGGACGTCCGAACGCGTCGGGGTCGGCGCACTTCCGACAATGAAAATGGTGACAAATCTAGTGTTATGTTGATGATTAGCTATTCTAGGCTGTTAAATACACACAAGGGCATGCCGGGGAAGAGATTTGTATACCTGTAGCACCCCGGAAGTGTGATCGAAGGGCATCCGCTCCTCTCCTGTGCCTGTAGCTCTCTCACTCTCTCTTGCTCTCTCTCAACTAAGTCAGAATGCAAATGAGCTCTTCTCCCCTTACCTCAGCCTTACATAGCATTGCCCAACCACTCTCTAACCTTAGAGCCTTTCCCTGTTATGATTTCCCCCTTACAAAACACGATTTTTGCCTTCTTTTTCTTATTGCAACCAGATTTACAGCAGCAAAAACCCTACCATTTCAGTTTCGAATCTTAATCCTATCCTACCTAATGCTACAAAAAATCGCAAAACCAAGCATGGGTTGTATTTACCTACTTAAGCACTCCTCAAAAAACTCAAAATACTTACTTGTTCCAACGATTAAACCTCCTAAATCTCCTATCTATCTCAAGCACCGTCTCGGGCAAGGGTCCTACTCCTATTCTCGATTTGATGAGCGCAGCGCTCAAGGCTCGATTCCGTCGGTCCCGGCAATGGAACCAAAATGAAGGGAAGCTACAAGCTCTACCCTGAGACCTACGGACCGCTTATTGATCAAGTGTTTCAAGCCGAGCGGCCATGGCTACCTCTCACATAGCCGACGCGCCATGCCTACCTTACGAGTGTAGTGAGCTTACCTTGATGCTCGATCGAGTACCCTCCTCTCTCTTGCACACCGGTAACTCCATGATCCTTGTGGCAAGCTCAAGCAACCTCAATCCCTCTCCCATGAGCTCCATCCTCCATAGCCACGCGCGAGACAAGGGAAGAGAAGAGAAGAGAAGAAGATGGAGAGAGGAGATGGAGAGCTTCTTCTCCACAATCCCTCACTCTCACACACTCACTCCCTCACCCTCTCACACTCCCTCACTCCCTTTCTCAAGCACAAGCAAGAAGGCAAGAAACAAGAGAAGAAGAAGAAGAAGCTTTAGCCACACACAAGAATGAGCTTCTCATTCACTTTTGAACTTTATATACATGCCCTCCCTTCTTTGGGCGGTCATCCCCTTTTTTACATGGCGGGCCATTGGCCTAAGCCCATTTCTCATTTCCTACCATTCTAATTTATCCTATTCCCAACTAATGCATACAATTTGCACAGGAGCAAGTGTGGCACTCTTTTACAAGGATTCGGGAGCGCTTCCACATTTAATGGTGTGCTTTTTACTCTTTTGCTTTCTCAGGGCGACACTGAGACTTTCTGGGGGTCGTGCCCGAACATTTAAATTTTTCAGGGTCTGGTTACCGGTCAAGGTGCCTTTTCCTTCTTTTATCCTATGCCTTTTTTGCTATTTCCTTTTTTCCATTTTCCCACTCCTCTGCTCCATTTTCCTGCTCCTCTGTGCTGCAGTAAACATGGTAAACAACATTAGACATTTGGGGTCTTGAGAGGAGGTGCCTGTGGTGAAGTTGAAAAATTCCTAGTCAGGGGTTGTGGAGAGGGTCTCATCATCATTGAGGGGAATGACCTCCTCTTGAAGGATAGTCTTCCCTTTCCCAAGTGCATCTAGCATGTTGGTGGTACCAAGCTATGTAGAGGGTTTTTGTTGAGCATGGTCTCTTTCTTCGAGCCACTAAACACTAGGGATGAGGAGGGTTTCGAGGCTGCCCCTACAACAAGCTATAACATCAATGGAAACCAAGATGGTAGAAGGGGCTACTTGCATTTTTCCAAGCTCTATGGGAATAGTTGGGGAATAGGTGTGGGGGTGGAGATTGCATACTTTTCCTGGAGTGTGACTGCCAAGCTCTTGGTAGACATAGAAGGCATAGGTGCAAATGTAGATGGTACTATGGCACCATGGTTAGTAGTAGCTCAAGTAAGAGTCAAGAGGGTAAGTTGTGCTAGTGTTGGGGATAGACATCAGCATCCGAATCATCATTTAGATACAAGATAGATGACATCTAGGAGCATGGATCCAAGAGGAAACTTGGAATCTCCAAACTACTTCTTTCTAGATATCACATAGGTCTTCTTGGAAGCTAACCTATAAGATATGCATCATATCTAGATTGATAAATACAATTCTCTAGGTATTTAGATGCAATGAGCCCTCTATGCAGAAAGGCGTACTCTACTCTAGGTTGCTAATATTGGTCTTAGAGGGACTCTGCCCAAATCAAAAGGGTCTTCTCAATATAGGGCTGGAGGTGCTATCATTGCTGCCTGTCGAGCTCCTCTTGTTGTTGTTGAATCGAAGTGCCTCATTGTCTTGTTCCACCTATTGTGATTCAATTATAGGAATTGCATCTATTGCTACTGTCGTAGTTGGTAGCATTGAATTCCTTTTTCCACATACTTGAGGCAAAATAGGGTGGTTTTTGGAAAGAAATATGCCATAATGATGAGTTCTTGTGTAGAGATGAGGGTTCCAAGGTTACTAGGATAACGGCTAGGATAGCCATAGTGCTAGACTTAATGAAGTGACTAATGAAGTGACTAGGATAATGGATAGGATAGCAAAGCAATGTGGGACTTTAAGTCCAACTTGTTGTGGTTAGAAATAGGGGGACTTGATTCTAATATGATGTGGATAGGGTCCTTGAGAGTCCCTTGGGTCACAATCTTGCCTTCTATAATGATTGGCTCAAGTTTGTGTTAGTAAAAGTGCTTGCCATTTCCTCCTATATTGTATTTGAATGTCCATCTATGAAAACTTTGGAAAATTTTATCGCGATGCAAGGGAGGGGTGTGAAATTTCCATGATACAAAGGAGTAGGTGCTACAATCATGGGGGGTGGAAATAGGAAGGTGTGAAATTTCCATGATACAAAGGAGTAGGTGCTACAATCATGGGGGGTGGAAATAGGAAGGTGAAACGCTGACCACACATTATGTGCAAGGACTTAGCATCCTTCTTGCATTGGGTTTCATGTCTACATTTAGTGTAGAGGCTCTATAAGAATATATTGGCCCAAGAGATGGCGGGGGTATCAAGGAGAAAGAAGAGGGAGGCTACGTACCATGATACATTAAAGGCTTTGTCTTGTATGTAAAGAGCCTTGAGAAGAAACTTAGGTACCTCGAGATTTTATTTGTGATTTCCTACAATGGAGTTGAGGTGGTACTCCTTTTTCTAGACCAGGGTGAAGAGGGCTTGTCTCCTTGTTTGAAAGCACACTAGGGGTGTCACGTGCAGTATCTATAAGATGGTGAAGGATCCCCTACATGCACTTAGGATAAGGTCGTATTCTTAGAAGCCTAGGTGACCATTTTGTGGCTGAAACAGGATGGCCTCTACATCAAAATGTACGAGGATTAAATCCCATGCCATGGCAAGGAAGGTGCTTGAGGTGTAGGCTATTCATCCACAAAATGATAGGCTCCTTGGCCTCAAAAGTGAGATGGGGGACTCTATCAAGACAAAGGATGAAGGAGAGCAATTCCATGGATGGAAAGAAGGAAGAAAAGGCAAGGAAAATACAAGTTTGAGAGGACACTAAAGTTACAAAGTGTTGAGAATAGAAGACATAATGAATAGAAAGTTAACCAGAGTTTTACTTATGAGAGGGATGAATGCATGATAGATGGGTGGTTTGAATGTGGCTAATGCATGTTTGCCATATCAATAGATATGGGGCCATAAGGAATAATGAGTGGGGTGCCATTCTTGATTCATCATACCATCACCTATAATGAAGGGCATGGAATGGTATGATAAGGATTGATTAAGAGGGGCCACATCACTAGAAAAATAGGGATTCGGATCACTTCCAAGTAGATTTGAGCAATCTTGGGAATTCAAAATTGGGTGAAGAGCTCACGGAGGAATGTGCAAAAAAATAGTGCAATAGTTTTGGCACGGCACTTCTGAGTAAGTGGAAAGGGGCATACCGATGTCGTGACACTGTGTGTCGACCACTGTGAACATGAAGGCAGAGTTTTTTGCCAAGAATTTGAACACATTAGTCAGCATCATTAGGAACTTATTTTCCATTGTGTGTGTCTTTTTTTTTGCATTTTGCATGACGCACGAGCACATGTAGATAGGCTAGGCACATTCTCTTCAATGAATTTATAATTTTTTGTGTGGAAGTATCATTTGAATGATTGCATTGCATGTATTTTATTTTGCAAATCACATGAATGATTGGGCATGAAATTCTCTTCCAAAGCATATTCTTGTTAGGGCACAACGCATGGAAAAAGAGGTTCATATGATGGTATCCATTTTGAAGACTTAAGGGTCATAAGTTTTACATCATCACACCTAACAGACATTGAGGAACATGGAATTTACCCTCTTACTCAAGGAGAAAACTAGATATGTTTCTATAGCCCTAATGCAAGCTGTATTGTGATGATGACATAAATTCTAAGAGGGATAATTAACAAAGGCTCTAAAGTTCTTAAGGAGGTTGCTTGGTCATCTTTGATGAAATTCATTACATAAGAGATAGAGAACAAGGTGTTGTGTGGGAAGAAAGTATAATTTTTCTCCCTTCAACTATAAAAATGGTGTTCTTGTTAGCTACAATGTCCAATGCAGTTGATTTTTCAGAATGGATATGTTTTTGCACAAATAGCCATGCCATGATGTGTACACTAATTTCAAGCTAACACCACTGCAGCATTATGCTTTTCCTATAGAAGGTTTAGGATTGTATCTTATTGTTGATGAGAAGGGCCCATTTAAAGAGGATAGCTTTAACAAATTAGTCACAACATTTTCAAAGGAAGCTGACCAGAAGGATAGCTTGACCTCTCCCAATGGAGGTGGAAGAGGAATGGGAAGGGGGACAAGGGGTGGAAGGACAGGAAAAGGAACGTGGTGTGGACAACAGCTCTTCCTTGAAAGAATCTCTTGTTTCCTTCTCTATGCCATAGCTTGCTGTGAACTATATGGCCCTCTTCAGACATACGAACACACCATGTTCACACATGGCTTGGACTCTAACAAGAGCTTGCATACATCATAGGGGTCAATTGTATAGGTCATATATCATAACCCTCTTCCTTGTTGTTGATACAGTCCAAGCTATGGCTATGGCAAAGTCCAAGTAGTTGAAGTCCTGCAACTTATGATCATAGTGCTACATCATTAACTGTTGGGGTAAAGGTGCCTCTGTCGTGCCGCCCCGTGTATTACTACACTGATAGTACCCGCCACTACACACTGCAGGTGGCGGGCGCCCGTCACATCACTTTATTCTTTACATTCATTTTAGTGACTAGTAAATAAAGGAAGGCCCAGTCACACATTGTGACTGTTGGAGTTCCCATTTCTTGTCTCTCTCTTTCTTGCTCTTGCTCTTGCTCTCCCGCCATAGCTCACGTGCAAGCTTCGTTCCTTCTCACCTTTCAACTGGTATCAGAGCTTGGCTTCCTCTTGCTCGAGCTCGACTTGGTGCTTCTCTACCTTCGCATCGACTCCCTTCACTCATTGGATCTCCATCCCGGCAGCCATATCCAATCTCCCCGAGCTCCCATCACTCCCTGGCTTCCCGAGCACCTTCCCAGCCTATTGAGGCACCTTTAAGGCATTGGTACTGAGGTATTTGATCATTCTTTCAGGGTTTTATTTCAGTCTACAAGATGCAAACAGCAAGGGCAGCCATGGCTTCAAACTCTTGAAGCTTATTCCCCTCATATTGTGCCTTACACTTATCAAGGCTCAAAGAGGATTGTCATAGGCCTTTGATAGGCCCTTCTTGAGCCCCCCATTACCCCCTTTCAGCCCATGTGGAGCAGCAGTAAGTTCACCACCAACAGGGCAGATTGCGCCATTTTTTCCAGGCTGTTAGCACTCGTCTACTTAGCTCCACACTTGGCCATTGCTTCTTGCTCTCTACCTTGATCAAGAGGGCTATTAGACTTCATGTTTGATGTCATTCAAGCTTTGGGCATTGGTCTTGATCATTCAGGGCTGATTTCTTCAGATTTGGGACTATCATAAATTATCATAATAGGCTGAAAACAGGGCAGCACCATTGGCATTAGCATTTGTTGCTTACACTCCATTGTCGTTGTGCTATTTGATGCCCGTATGCGGTCTACTTGATGCCCGAATGCCTTGGGAATGTATGCACATGATTATGCCATGATTTTGGCCTGAAATATTGGCTGATTTGGGACTATCATTTACTGTTATACAGTGCTGGAAACAGGGCAGCCACACTTGGCATTGGCATTTGATGCTTATACTCTACTCCGGTTACCTTGTTTGATGCCCATATGCGGCCTACATGATGCCTAGAGCCTTGGGAATGTATGCACATGATTATGTCATGATTTTGGCCTAAAATATTGGCTGAAATTTCTCAGTTTTGACAGTCAAACTTGGCTGTAATAATAGTGGGCTGAAGGTACTTTGGATGCTTTGTCACTTACCTATTGGTACCGAATGTATGCTTTGGGATTTGCCATCATGTATCTGACATTTGGGGATGACTTTGAGCTCATGTTTGAATCTATGGAATGTATTTGAGCTATGCATAAGCTCCATCTTGGTTGGTATTCACTGGCATTTGGACCGACTTGGCATGCTCTTGGACTGCTTATGCCTCATGTCTATGCTTAACAGTTAGGCTTCATACATTACATGCTTTGGTTCGTGATATATGCCGCTTGGTTTGTCTATGCTTTACCGACATTGAGAGCTTTGCCTTGGATGTATTTGAGAATTTCCGACTCAGATTGATCATTTACTTGGTTGCTTCCATTAGTTGCTTCATGTATGTCATGCTCTTGGGATGCGTATGATGCATTGACTTGGTCACTTGTCACTGGTACTTTGTCTTGGGTTGCTTGAGCCCTTGAGCTCGTTTGTATGCCTTTTGTGCCAGTGGGAGCATCTTGCATGCTTACTTGACCTTGAGCAGGGATTACATGCTATTGGAGCAGTTACATGTATTGGAGCAGTCTATGTCATTGAGCAGTTATTACAGATGTATTGAGACTTTGGGATTATACTCCGACAACTGGATGTTGCATTGAATATATGTCTTGGTTCACAGGATGCTTATGAGCTGAGTCTCAGTTTTGGATCTGCTTTCCTTTGAGCAGACACCTATTTGTGTCAGGTTTTGGCAGTTGCAGGTACATTTTGCCTGGATTGTCTGGGGGTGTGCCTCTTACTGGAAGATGCTATTTGACATCTCTTGGTGTTATGCTCATGTATTTTCACTGTCATTTGGCTTTGCTTTGTCCTCTTCATGCCGGCTTTGGACCTAGCATTGTTTAGTTGACATTAGATCCAGTTTTGGGACAGTTTGCTCTCATTATTGCAATTCTGAAATTTATTACAGTAAGCATTTATTGGTGGATAGAGCAGTATTTTTTATGCTGAAATATCCTGATTTGGTGTACCGCACCTAGTACTAAGTGGGCAGCATCTTTTGGCACACTTTTCTCGCCATTTGGAGCTCATTTTAGTGGATTTTGAGCATTTTCTGCAGTAAAACAGCCAACAGTTTTACATTGTTTGTGCATTTCCAGCATGCACTATGGCATCCTCTTCGACTGATAATGCCATATTTAACATCACCAAGTTGGATGGTACCAACTACTCTTATTGGAAGAGTCAAATTTGGCAGGTCTTGGTGCAGAAATCTCAGATTAAGCCACTTCGATTTAGCGGGGAGCAGCCTGAAACTATGGACAATGATGACTGGCTTGAACTTGATGAGCTATGCAAGTCCACGATTGTATTGTCTCTCACTGAACAGGTACATTATAATGTATTTGAGGAAGCACAGAGTGCATGGGATCTATGGAATAAGATCAAGAATCTTTATGATAAGAAAAGTCTGGCGAGTCAGATGTACTGGTTGAAGCAACTTATGGATCTACGCATGAAGGATAATGCGACTATGTCTGCTCACTTGAGCCAGTTCCATGCTATACTGAAGAACTTGACTTCCCAGGATATCACCTTTGGAGAGGAAGTAACTCCTCTTTTCTTGCTTGGGACTCTGAATGAGTCATGGGATGTATTCCACACTACCCTATGTGCCTCTAGTGCTACTCTGAAACTGAATGATGTTGAGAGTGCTCTTCTACAGGAAGAGATTAATCGCAAAAACTTGGATGCCTCTCGTGTTTCACATGCTTTGACAGTTAGAGGCAAGAATGATAGGAATGATCGTGGTCATGGCCGTGGCCGTGACTTGCAGAAGGGATGGTCTAAATCTTATGGAAAGTCGCGTAGTAAGTCACGTGGGCGCAGCGCTAATGTCACTTGTCATCATTGTGGGAAAAAGGGCCATATCAAACCACAGTGTCATGAGTTGCACAATGAGAAGCGCAAGGATAAGGGGAAAGAGAAAGTGCAGGAGAAGTCCTCTGATCGCAGCATAGTACTTGCGAAGTCCAGCGTCAAGATTGAAGAAATTAATGTCATGCAGGCCGAGGATTCTGATGGTAGTGATGAGTTCATACTTGCAGCTAGTTCTTCTCATGCCTCACACTTGACTGAGACACCTAGTATGTATGCACACTGCTGGTTATTGGATTCAAGTGTGTCCTTCCATGTGACGCCTTATCGTGAGTGGTTTCACTCTTACCGTACTGTATCTGGATCAGTCAGACTTGGAGATGACAAGTCTCTTGATATTGTGGGCTGTGGAGATATTCAGTTGTAGTTTTCCACTGGCAGTTCCTTTTTGCTCAGGGATGTACGTCATGTACCTGCGCTTACACGCAGTCTTATGTCTGCAGGACAGTTGGATGATGCAGGGTTTCATGTCTGTTTTGGGGATTCTGCCTGGAAGATTACCAGAGGCAGACTTGTGCTTGCTAGAGGCGCCAAGGCTAGCAGCCTCTATCCTCTTGTTGTATCTGGGTCTTCTGTAGACCATGTTTTGGCAGTGGGCTCTATCCCACATGTATCACTTTGGCATGCCCGTTTGGGGCATATGTCTTTGAAGGGAATGAAAATGTTTTCTGGTTTGCAGTATCTTCCGCCTTTGGACTATGCACATTTTGACTTGTGTAATCATTGTCTTTATGGTAAGCAGAATAGATCTATGCATAAGAAATCGGGTAGGCCATGCACGAGTGAGCCCTTGTCTTTGGTGCATTCACATGTTTGTGGGCCCATGCCGTGTATGTCTATGGGTGGCGGGAAGTACTTTGTTACCTTCATTGATGATTTTTCTAGGAAAGTGTGGGCTTATCCCATAAAGCAAAAGTCCGATGTCTTGGCAGTCTTTCAGCGTTGGCTTGCTCTTGTTGAGAACCAGACTGGGTATAGACTGAAATGCCTTAGGACTGACAATGGGGGAGAATATGTCTCACGTGCTTTTGAGCAGTTTTGTGATGACAGGGGTATTAAGCGTCAGTTGACCGCCCCTTACACCCCCGCCCAGAATGGTTTGGCTGAGCGCATGAACAGGACTATTCAGGAGCATGTCCACTCTATGCTTAGCCATGCAGGCCTACCATAGAGCTTTTGGGCTGAGGTAGTTAGTACGGCAGTGCATGTCATAAACCGATCGCCTTCTAGTGGATTGGATTTCCAGGTTGCAGAGGAAGTTTGGGCTAGTAAGCCACGCTCTTATGAGCATCTCCGTGTCTTTGGATGTGAGACGTTCTGCCATGTGCCCAAGGACAAGAGGAGTAAGTTGGATCCAAAGAGCATTAAATGCATCTTTCTTGGTTATGGTGATTCAGGAGAGATGGGCTATCGCCTATGGGATCCGCAGGCGCGGAAAATAGTACGCAGCCATGATGTAGTCTTCCATGAAGACAAGATGCACAGGCAGCCTGAGAAGGTGGTTGAGATCCGTAGAGTGATATTTCAGGAGGAGCCTAGAGCTCCTGCACAGCTAGTTGGATAGCCTACAGCTGCAGCAGATGCTCATGGTCAGGGTGTTGGATAGGCAGCTGGGCAGGCAGCAGAGCCTGTAGTGAGACGGTCTGCTAGAGACAGACGTCCACCTAATAGATTTCAACCCTCTATGCATTATGTTTTGGTTACAGATGCAGGAGAGCCTTTCACTTATGATGAGGCTATGTGCAGGGGTGACAGTCACTCCTGGGAGAGGCTATGCAGTCTGAGATTGACTCCTTGCATAAAAATGAGACTTGGGATTTGGTTGCCTTGCCTAAGGGCAAGAAGGCTTTGCCATGCAAGTGGGTGTACAAGCTGAAAAGTACCCCTGGACACCCCAAGCCGGCATACAAGGCTAGATTGGTAGCAAAGGGTTTTAAGCAGGAGTATGGTGTAGACTTTGATGAGGTCTTTTCTCCTGTGGTTAAGAGGACCACCCTGCGCTTGGTCTTGGCTTTGGTTGCTCAGCTTGACTTAGATCTATATCAGATGGATGTCAAGACGGATTTCTTACATGGGGACTTGCATGATGAGATCTATATGGAGCAACCTAAGGGCTTTGCAGAACCTGGTAGGGAGCACCTAGTGTGCAAGCTGAAGAAAAGTCTGTATGGCTTAAAGCAAGCACCTAGGGAATGGTATCATAAGTTTGATGCCTTTATGCAGTCACAGAGCTATAGCAGGAATGCTATGGATCCGTGTCTTTACATGAAGAAATCCCGTGATGGTTCATTGCTTATTTTGGTACTCTATGTGGATGATATGCTGATAGCAGGGAAAGCTCATGATGAGCTAGATGCTCTTAAATCTCAGCTAAAGAAGAGCTTGGAGATGAAGGATTTGGGACAGGCCTCTCACATACTTGGTATGCGCATTAGACGCGACAGGCATCAGGGACTCCTCTACTTGTCACAGAGGGAGTATATTCATAAAGTCCTTGAGCGCTTGCGCATGCAAGATGTAAAGCCTATTGGCTGTCCATTGCCTTCTTATGTGAAGGTATCACAGGCCGATTGTCCGCAGACAGATGAGCAAAGGGCCGAGATGGCCCAGATCCCTTATGCTTCAGCCGTGGGTAGTTTGATGTATGCCATGATAGCCACTCGTTCAGATATTGCCTTTGCAGTTGGTGTTGTGGCACGCTATATGGCTACACCTAGTAGGAAACATTGGGATGCTGTGAAGGGTATCATGAGGTACCTGAACGGCACAACAGATATGTGTATTTGCTATGGCAGCCAGGACATAGGGGTTGTGGGGTACACTGACTCCGATTATGCAGGACATGCAGGTAGTAGGAAGTCCACTTCTGGCTATGTATTCACCTATGCTAGAGGTGCTGTCTCTTGGATGTCCAGGGTTCAGAAGTGTACGGCTTTGTCTACCACTGAGGCCGAGTATGTTGCATCCACTGAGGCTTGCAAGGAGGCCATATGGCTAGGCCGTCTAGTTGCTGACCTTGGGATTGATGCTATACCTACACTGCATTCGGATTCTATGAGTGCCATTCAGTTGGCTAAGAATCCGGTCTTCCATGCGAAGACGAAACACATTGAGGTGAGGTATCACTTCATACGTGGTGTCATGGAGGACAAGTCTGTTGACCTTGTCAAGATCTCCACTGATGAGAATCCTACAGATCTGCTCACGAAAAGCCTCACTACTGAGCGCTTTGCCTTCCTCAGGAGATTGATGGGCATTGGATGAGATGTTGCCTTTCCTCATCCCTTGTACCTATGTACAGTTGTACTGTCTTTTTCTTTTCTTTTCTCTCTCACTGGGGTAGATTCGCCTTTAAGTGGGAGGTTGTTGGGGTAAAGGCGCCTCTGTCGTGCCGCCCCGTGTATTACTATACTGACAGTACCCGCCACTGCACACTGTAGGTGGCGGGCGCCTGTCACGTCACTTTATTCTTTACATTCATTTTAGTGACTAGTAAATAAAGGAAGGCCCGGTCACACATTGTGACTGTTGGAGTTCCCATTTCTTGTCTCTCTCTTTCTTGCTCTTGCTCTCCCACCATAGCTCACGTACAAGCTTCGATCCTTCTCACCTTTCATCGACTACTGAATTAAAGGAGTTTCAATAAGAGTTTTGCAGTTGATAGCTAGTGCATGGCTGATATTATTGGAATTGAAGAAGGGAGAGTATAGCAAACTCTGAATGGAAATCTTGCTAGGAAGCTTGCGCACAATTGAAGGAAGGAAAAGAACTTTGATTTTATCAAACTAGAAGATATTCTCTACGTCAGTGACAAAGCCGTAAGCTGAAGTTTGAAAATCAGAGAAAAAGAAGAAGAAGCTGACATGAGCTCGTGAGGTGGATGAATACAATGGAAGCAAACTGGTTGGCCAAAAGCTGGGGAGAGAACAGTGTCTCTCTCTGTGTCACAAATGCACACATTCTCATATATTTTCCTTTTCTTTGTGCCATTAGAGATTCTCTACAATTCTCCATTCTAAGAGAGAAAAAGAGCAACCCCCTGCTTTAGAGCACCTTCCATAAAGGATCGATTTCACTGTGCAAACATGTTCGCATTGTTGTACATGTACCTGAAAGTTGAGTAGATAAGGGTTTTTGGGATTTGAAAAGGAAGAAAGGGGAAAGAAGAAAAGGACCAAAGCCTGAAACTCTGATACCATTTGTAATGAATGAAGTTGAGAGGAGAGAGGACAAGAGTTGAAGAGAGAGAAAGAGAGCAAGAAGAAGAGAAAAGAAGACTAGAAGAGAAGAGAAAACGACAGAAAAGAGGAGAGAAGGAAGGAGGAAGCCATGGAAGCAGGAGATGAAGGTGAAGAGTATGATCTTGATAATAACTGGTTGCCCTAATCTGGGGTTCTTGCACCTTATATACCCCGGTCAGTGTGACTAGGTGTATAAACCCTAGTCGGTGTGTATCCCGCTTGTTACATTAATTTAAAAAAGTTGTGTTTTATTCAAGAAAAATTCACATATAAGGATATTTATAAATAGGCCTTGAATGTACATAAAATAGAGGATATATATGTAGTGAACTCCTGGAGTCCATTATACACTACTATTTCATTAAGTCAAATAAAATATTGTTAAACTCGTCATGTTCATAGGAAATAGTTTTTCCAAGTTTGGTTCCTTGTACCTCCACATGATCCTTGTAATAAAAAAGCATTATCCTCTTGACTTTTCAATTGATGAATTTTGTATTCATTGCATAATTCTAGGTTGAAATGGACAAGGCAAGACCATATGTTTTATCTTATTCCAAATTGGTGTGTTTTCTACCATTTTATATATGGCCTCGAGACCGTGTCAACTAGCCCCAATTGTATCACAAGTTGTTTGAACTTCTTCCACCAATAAACTACTAAGAACATCTATAAGAATCTCATTTAAATCAACAAGTAGAGTGCTTGAAATCAAGGTTCTCTCAAAATTGCAAGTAGATTTTTGCACTTTAAGAACACATTTAGAAGCTCTAATTGGTGACGTCATCTTGGCCTATGGTATCGTCAAAAAAAATTTCTAAAAAGGAGACACATTGTCAGGAGATCTTCTATTGACTTTCAATGGGAGATTACAAAGCTCAATGCTTGCACATTTCTTTTTTGTGCATCACCATTCACGGATAATGACAGCATTGGTATAGTCGATATTTTTTCATTTTAGCCCATGGTACTTGCACCTTTTCCACTTTGCCTAGACAATGTTATTATCCTTGTCCATTTTCTTTAAGCATTCTCATCCTCCAAGGTCGAATTTCTTTGCAAGCCCTCTACCCTCTCTTATTTCTTATATTTAAATTGCCTCAAATTTTCTTCAAGCTTGGGCACTTTATTTCTCATTTATAAATCTTTTTTTGCAATAAATTTAAAGAACTTGGGATTGTAAAAAAGATTGATGAGTATTATGCAAGATTGTTTGATAATATTGATGGATACAAATATTTCCACCTAAGAATTTGCAATAATCTAGTAGGCATTGTTTATCATTCACAATAAGTGAGCAAGGAAGAAATGGATTTAAAAGGTGGATTTAGCCTAGTATTAGTGTCATTTGAATACAAGTAACAATCTACCCAAAGATCAATATTTTTCTTTTTGAATACTAGGAAGAAATTGTTGCATCTAGGCTGCATTTGCTATACGAAGTCTTTGTAATAGCATACTCTTCATCCAATGAACATGTGAATCTACTTTCCTCTTGTAATTTCTTATGTTCTTAGGTGGTTTCATTGGAAAATATAAGGTAGGAGAGAAATTTTTGTGGAATGATTTTGTCAATGTAATGATTATTTATAAGTATTAGAGAGAAGCATAGAGTATGGAAAATGCTTAGAGAAACATACAATATGGTTAGGCACCATTAAAGATGGAAAATATATATTTTTGAGAGCAAAGGAAAAAAAACACTTTTTGGAGTAAAATTATTCAACCTTGCTAATGTAGTACTTAGGAGAAGCATTGGAGAATGAAGAGCATATGTATAGCTACCTTTGTAGGATCCCAAGCACCACATTTTTAGCGGTCCATCAAGAGACGAGTCTAAGTGACGCCACCCAGCACTCCCATGGAATGTCATGGGGTTTGTCGCCTAGGGTTTCCCGAGTCCACCTCGCAATAGAACGTCCATGGCCGCAAGCCCACTAGGATCAACCTGAAATTTGGGTTTCCTAGTAGACAAGTTCTCCTGACAGCATCCTAGTGTTGGATTCTGGACATCCTACTTTACGTAGAGATACCCAATCCGAAGCAAATCCATACTGCACTTGGTTCAAAGAGAATGGGAAATGAGAGGGATGCACTGCTCAGCCTCTCTGCCTGTAGGGCATAGTCCCATTTTTGGTCCCCTACAACTGCATGAATCGGGTTCTAACTTAACCATATATAAGGGTTGAATGATGGTAAAACCTTGCGAGAAGCCTCCCAGTTCTCTAGGACCACCCTGCCATAGGACAAACCCATCCGGGTTCTCGCCTCCCGCTTCCATTGATGGCTTTAGTTTTCTAATTAGGTCCTACCACTTTTATGTGCGCACTTAAAATCAGCTTCCTTAATTAACCCTTTTAGAAACAGGGTTCGTTCGCGTAATTTACAAAACCCATAAGAAAACAAAAACAGGCAGCTCTTTTTACAAACAAGTTCCTTAACTTATCTTCGAGTTAATCTTTGTCTCCTACTCATACAAGAGAATTATGTATCCCTTCTGTCCAACAAAAGTCCCGGTCCAAATCACATGGCACCATAATTTTTATCCAGTATCTAGAATAGGATCTTCCAATGCCCCAGATGTTGGGCTCACGACAATCTACACCTTCGTGGCAAGGGGTGTCTAGAGCTCCATTGACCCCAAATGAGCTAGGAGTGAGACACACTTTCCATGGTTGGCCTTTTCACTACTTGACCTTCGGCTCGTGAATCGAGCAATGCCCTCTCAAGGTAACCTTGGAGATGATCCACCTGCGCAAAATATCATTCCTTAATTATTCCAATTAAGAATCAAGCACAATCAAGGCAATCAGCCTAATATCATCTTCCAAGAAAAAAATTCCTTTATTCCCATGGCACTTGTCATTACAGACCCTTGCCATGCATTTACCATCAAACACAAGCACTTGAAATAACTATCTAGATCACATTCTAACAACCAGTTTAATGCAAAAGCATTTAGAAGGTTATTCGATCAATCAACAAAAGCAATGGTGTCTTTTCCAAACATTGCAGGGATAGTTGCGATAACTATCCATCGCATATTGGCTCTCTCCCTTGGGATCAAGAGCGATTCCATATAAAAATTATTTTTAACACATCCTTATTTCAGCTAATGCATTTGTTAGGGGTTTTAACACTATACAAGACATAAATTCCATTAGTCACTTATATTAATCGATAACCTAGCTTTCTCTCGAAGGAGTAGTGGTCTTTCACTATGACTCGATCTTCTCGATCCCTTGAGCTCTCTACTTCCCTTTGGGGGCCATAGCCATGTTCGGATCTAGTCCAATCCAAATAGGATTGATAAACATAGTCACTATCGAACAGCGGATCTCAGGGCATCATAGTTATAATCCTAATGAATGTTGTTTGTACTAGCTATGCAACTTCAGGATCCCAATGACTAATAGTTCGTGATATTAGCAAGGCTTTAATGCAAGATCAATTTGTGTACCATCGAAGCATGTGTCATATAATCTTTCCCATGCATGTACCGCCTATGTGTATCTGCGAGCCTTAACAATATTGTCCTAGATACAAAATAACAAAGGATTTATCAATGCTTAGTACTTTAGAATTACTATATGCTGCTTGCATGGATTTGTCACATACCAACTAGGGCCATTAACTTCCCTTGATACAAGCACTTTGCAAACTTCATCATCGAATGTTTATGATGGACTTTAACCTTTTAGTTAACCTAATCTTGCATGGTATAGTACGGCTTAATGCACTTTGATGTGGAAATCAAAGTAAGAAGTCCTTTAATTCAAAAATATATTACCTACGATTGGTAATACCACGGTTGGATTGGCAAAGATGTCCTCGCTTGAAGCTTTTGTTGTGAGATTGCCATCTGGCTGTGACAACTTCCACTTGGGTGCCATCCTTGGTCTCTCCTCTTTTAGTCGTACTTTGCAATCAAGGATGGAAGGCTACGAGGGCCAGTTGAGGAGTGAGATGAGCTTGCAATCAAGGGACAGTCATGCAGAAATGGGGTTTTGGTCCGCTGCCAATGGGAGAGAAGGTATGCATGTGGACACCCTCTACGAAGGGGAAAGGCTCCTTGTCCTTCTTCTTCTCCTCTTCTTCTCCCTCTCTCTTCCTCTCCCTATCCGTCTCTCTTCTTCTTCTTCTTCTTCCCTTCTTCTCCCTCTCTCTTCCTCTCCCTATTTCTCTCTCTTCTTCTTCTTCTTCTCTTCTTCTCCTCTCTCTCTCCCTCTCTTCTCCTCTTATTCTCCTCCTCCTCTTCTTCTACTCTCGCTCTCTCCCTCTTCTTCTTAACTGAGTAGTAGCAGGTCGCCGCCCTCCCAGCCTTCCATCCCCTTGATGATGGGGGGGTTTATATAGGTATTTGGGTGAGGGGGGGACATGGAGTGAAGGTGGAGGGGTGGTCTTTCCCCACCCACCACCTGTCATGGAAAGAAGAGAGGGGGAAAATAGACCTGTGGCCTTCCTCCTCCCACGTTGCCTCCTCGTCAGCTCCACTAATTGACATCATCCCAGCCACCTGTCGGCTCTCTCATCTTTCCCTCCTGCCGTTCTTCTCTTTCCCCACCATGTCCTCTTCATCGTGCCAACTCCCTCTTCTTTTTCCCACTCCCGCCACATGTTGGCGACGACAAGGGGTTTCTGTGCTATGATAGAATGTTACATCCTCTCCCCCTTAGAGAACTTGAGATGTCCTCATCTCGGAAGAACTGGGGAAGACAAGCATCAATGGGGCTTAAGGCCTATCGGTTAGGACCCACCATGCGTCCACTGTGCTACTCTAATCACTGATAAGCGTATGATCATTTGAAACACAACTTATTGTATTAGATATATCCAAGTGTGGATTACAAGAGAAATTTTATTGTAATTACATCTCATGAACATCCTCTAGGTTTTTTTTCCTAAGTATCTGGTATATTTTGGATCACTGGAGCTTGTACAATTTCATTCATTATAGGTTCTCTTTGAGTCATGTTGGGACACTTGGCGTGGTTATGTCCAATGTTGTAGTGCTCAGAGCGTCGTTGTTTAGGGTGCTTTGGACATTCCCTTTTGAAACGACCTAGCTCCTTGCGATAGAAACAGCACGAAGCTTTATCACTTGGAGTAACAAGATTTCCGGTCGTCCTTGGCAGGATTTTCTTCTTTAGGCCAAATTGTCTTAGGATTCTTTCAACAGACTAAAGTGGTCCTTTGTTGCGAAAACTTTGTTTTCAAATTCTCCTCTTTTTAGACCTAGACTGCGATCCATGGTGAATCGGCTTTGCTTGTAGTATTAAAGAATACTCCCAAACTTCAACATTCTAGAAAGACTTGATCTATATTAGTCGAGACAAGAACACTCAGGGAAAATTCATTGCAAATTATAAGTGTCATTCTTGGCTAGAGTTTTTCCAATCATTTTCAAATTCTAGGCTCAGAATTGATGCAACTTATATTACTCGGGTTAACTGTGGTTACAAGAGTAAATTTTGTCCCAATACAAGTTGTATCTCATATCGATAAAAATTCCAAGATTTCTAGTCATCCTGAAGAGGTGTAATGGGTTCTAAGTCTTTGTCTTCATCTGATTCCTCTATATATCCAAAGACTACACTTGTGTGGCTTCGCTTCTTTCGAGGTTCAATCTCTTCCGAACTTAAGTTAGGACAATTTGTTTGGATGTGTCCTAGCTCATTGGCATGGAAGCATTGACGGTAGGGACATCTCCTATGGATGTGCCCTATCTCTCCACACATGTGGCATCTCTTGCCTTGATCTCGAGAAACCTCTTTGTCACAATTTCCTGATCCAAGTTCTTGGACGATTGACTTTGCTCGAAATAATGCATCTTGTCAGTCCATTGGGCACATTGCTTCCAAACGATGGTTCAGAGGAGTGTTTAGGCCATGGAAAAACTTAGCTACTTGTTGTTGTCAAGAATCGCATGGTGGGGGGACTTGCTCAAGATGCTACACCGAACACACACAGAATGCACAAGGAGAAGCTCACTCAAGAGACAAGAAGAGAGATGGAGGTCAAAACGTTTTCTTGCTGGTTTTTTTCTTCTTCTTCCACACTCTCTACAATGTACACAAAGTATAGATAAGATACAACATAAAGGAAAGTGGCCTACTAAGTCAAACAATGCATAACCGACTACACTAGTTGACTGGCGCTATAACTATGCCAGTTGTAAATAGGTGTAACAACCTCAATATAATAAGTAATGAGTCAATGGCCATGTGAGAGTCATAATGACCACCGACATGCTAAGTGTAGACGTGTGGATCCATCTAACCAGGCGGTCCATCATCAATGTCCGCATGTGTTGAGCTTGTCATCTCAACACTCCCCCTCAAGCTCAACTGCATCTCTGCAACTCCAAGTAAGCTTCGAAACTTTTGAAGCTTCTCTATACCCAATGCCTTCGTGAAGATGTCAGCTATCTGATCCTGTGTGCTGACATACACTAAGTCAATCTCACCTGCTAGTACCTTCTCTCTCACAAAGTGGTAGTGTACCTCAATATGTTTTGTCCTGGCATGGAACACAAGGTTCCTAGCCAACTGTATACTGCTCATGTTGTTACAATAAATGACAACTGGTCCTTCCACCTGCACATCCAAATCAGCCAATAACTTTTGTAGCCATACTACCTCACATGCTGCAATAGCAACACCTCTATACTCAGCCTCTGTACTCGACAAAGCAACTGTAGATTGCTTTTTGCTACTCCAAGTAACTGCTGCACTACCAAGAGAGAACATGTATCCGCTGGTAGATCTTCTATCAGACATACTACCAACCCAATCTGCATCTGTGTATCCAAACACCTGTACATCTGTACCTGCCTCATAGAGAAGTCCATAATATAATGTGGACTTCACATATCTCAATATACGTCTGACTGCATCCAAATGTGGCTTTCTAGGTACTTGTATAAACTGACTCACAAGACCAACAGCATAGCTCAAGTCTGGCCTTGTAATGGTCATGTAGATCAAACTCCCCACTATTCTCCTGAACATAGTAGAGTCTTCTATCTCATCCCCAACATCAGCACTCAACTTTACATTCTGCTCCAACGAGACTGAAAGTGGTTTGCATGCTGTCATACCATACTTGGACAACATATCCAAGCCATACTGTCTTTGGAACAGCCATATACCATCATCACGTCTGATCACCTCAATGCCAAGGAAGTACCTTAGCTCACCTAAATCCTTCATCTCAAACTTCTTCTTCAAAAAATCCTTGACTACAGCAATCCCACTATCACTATCACCTGTAATAATCAAGTCATCCACATAGATGACTATGATGACCAAACCTGCATCTCCCTTTCTCACATAAAGTGAGTGATCAGCATCAGAAACATAAAAGCCAACATTGACAAGATACTCTCTAATCTTGTCACACCATGCTCTAGGTGCTTGCTTGAGCTCATAGAGCGCCTTCTTCAACCTGCACACATACGTGGGATGCTCTAAATCTTCATAACCTAGCTGATCCATATACACTTCTTCTTGCAAATCACCATACAAGAAGGCATTCTTCACATCCATTTGCTACAATCTCCAACCTTTGTCTGCTACCAAAGAAATCACACATCTGACAGTTGCCATCCTAGCAACTGGACTAAAGGTTTATTCATAATCTATGCCATATGTCTGGGCATAGCCTTTTGCAACCAGCCTAGCTTTGTACCTACTAATAGAACCATCTACATTGTGCTTAATCTTATAAACCCACTTACATCCAATAGCTTTCTTGCCCTTCAGCAATGGTACTAGATCCCAAGTCTTATTGGCCTCTAATGCAGCCATCTCCTCATCCATTGCTGCATCCCAATGAGCATGACCAACAGCCCCCTCAAAACAAGTGGGCTCAACATCCTCAACTAGTTTCACCATATAAGCATAATGGTGAGCTTCATAACCTGCAAAACCAAATCTTTTAACAGGGTATCTGACCCTGCTAGATCTGCGTACCACCAGATCACTCAATGGAGCCTTTACATTACTATGAGCTCTCTGTACACCTGGTGTCCTGACAGAAGGAATACCAAGCTCATCATCCAAGCTCTCTAAGTCACTGGAGTCTCCATCAAGAACTGCATCAATGCCATCTGACACTTTATTCTTTCCTTTGTCTTTACCTGTAGTGCTACTAGATGCACCTGAAGATGTAGAGGTACTCCTTAGTTTGCCAGACCAAGCACTACTAGATGATGTCTTTGGTCCACTAAGAGTCCGTGATTCTTGCTTTTCAACCTGCACATGAGTGTCATGATCATCATCATCATCCAATGCATCACCACTAGATGCATACCAACTGCTCATTTCATCAAAGATGACATCCCTGCTCACTCTGAACTTACATGTGACAGGGTTATAACAGCGATACCCTTTCTTCTCTAAAGAGTATCCAATAAAGACACACTTTTCAGCCTTTGGATCTAGTTTCTTCCGCAACTCATCTGGCACATGAACATACGCAATGCAGCCAAACACTTTCAAGTGTGAGACATCAGGCTTCTTACCTGTAAAACATTCTTCGGGGGTCATACCATGAACTGCAGCTATGGGAGTTATGTTCATAATATAAACAGCAGTATGAATAGCCTCATACCAAAAATGCTTAGGCATATTCTTTTCAGCCATCAAGGCACGTGCAACTTCTGCAATATGCCTATTTTTCCTTTCTGCAACCCCATTTTTCTGTGGGGTATACCTGCATGTGAACTGTCTCTTTATCCCATGAGACCTCAGAAAATCACTGAACTCATTCGAGAGGTACTCTCCCCCTCCATCTGACCTCAAGCACTTTACTTTCAAGCTTGTTTCTCTTTCAACTGCAGCCTTGAAAGTTCTAAAGTTCTCAAACGCTTCACTCTTTTCCTTCATAAAATATACCTACAGCTTTCTAGAACAATCATCAATGAATGTGACAAAGTATGAACTACCTCCAAGAGATGCATTTTGTGTAGGCCCCCAAATGTCTGTATGCACAACATCAAGGATATTTCTACTTACATCTCTGTCATGTGAAAAGGGTTGTCTTTCATGCTTACCAAACTGACATGCTTTGCATACCTTATGAAATTCTACAACTCTAAATGTAGGCAAACCTGTAACCAACCCTTTGGACTGCATTAATTTCAGCCTTTGTATATTTGCATGTCCAATGCATTTGTGCCAAATTTTAATATATGCAACAACACCTTTTCCTTTAGCATACATAGCAGCATTCATAGTAGGAATTCCAGCATCCAGAGTAAACATACGTCCAACTCTACTTCCCTTTGCTACCAACCTGCACTTGTCATTGAAGTCTTCTACAAAGCAGCCCTTTGCATTTAATCTGACTTACAGTCCTTGCTCCTACCATTTGACCGACTGACACCAAGTTCTTTGTAATAGATGGCACATGTAATACATCTGAAAGACTCTTTGTCTTACCATCATGCAAGGACAAGGTAACTTTTCCAATGTGTGAAATTGGGTGGCATGAATCATCATCCGTCTACACATAACCTGCATTTTGCAAATCCTACATCTCTCCAAACCATTCTGCATGGCTGGTCATATGATTGGATGCACCTGAATCAACATACCAAACATCATCATGTGTTTCCTTTCCTGTAACAGCATTCAGCATATGCTGCATAACAAACAGACGTTCATTTTTATCTTCATTCTATCGTGAAGACGATGCATAGTTTCATTGCTGCAACTTACCACTACGAGTATCATCTTTCTTAACATAACATTGGACTGCAATATGACCTGTTTTTCCACAGTAGTGACACACAATACCAGAGTTGTTAGAACCTCTGTTCTGCCATCCACCTCTTCCTCTAAAGCTCCCCCTGCCTCTAAAGTTACCATGACCTCCTGAAACCTGCATATCGCCAAATTACTGATTCAATTTGTTTTGCTAGTTGTCACTACCATGTCCTGTACCACAGCCTCTTAAAGAGAACCTACCACGTCACCTTCTTGAACTGGAGTAGAAAGCTTGGACCTGTTCACCACTTCTTTCAAATGTCTCACTCTGCATGTTGATCTCTTTAGTGATCATAAGGGAGACCAACTCATCGAAATCTGGAAATGGCTTTCTGACATATACGAAAGTTACAAAAGACTTCCAAGCCTTTTCATTGTTAAGTCCACCCAAGGTAGACGACACCAAATCATCATCATCAGGCATTGTATCAATCGCTGCCAATGCATCTGCAATGCTCCTTACCTTCAGTGCATACTCATTGATAGACATCTTCCCTTTCTTCAATGTATTCAACTCTTGCTTGAGTTGAATCTTTCGTGACTTTGTATTTACGGAAAACATACTTTCAAGTATGGTCCAAGCTCCATATGAATTCTCTGCATTTCTAATATGTCCCAGCATATTATTGCCAATTACTATAGATAGCCAATACATGACCTTCTTGTCTTTTGCATTCCATTCCTTCCATGCCTTTGTCTCTTCTGCAGTTGGAGGATCACTCACCTGTGCCTCCTTTTCTTCACCTGAAACAAACTCGTAGAGGCCTTTTCCAATAAGGAAGTTCGTGACACGAAACTTCCATGAAGGGTAGTTGTTCTTGTCAAGCTTCTCAATGATAGGGCTTCCACTGTTCTCTATCATTATCACAAAACTAATACCAAACAGCAAGCAAATCTTCTGCAACCCTCGACCTGTAGTGCACAGCAATACACCATACAGCCTTTTTCACTGTCTGCTCAACAATACCTGCAATCTGCAACCTGTTTGCAGATAAACCTTATGTTTTCTTCCTGCAAACACCTCAAGAATTACAGATTCACAATCTGTTACCTGTGCACCCACTTTTGGTCAAAACAGCCGAAATCATAGTGTACCCTGAAACTGCTGTCCGCAACCTTGCGGCTTTAAAACAGGGCCTGAAACGGCCTCAGATGCCCAAAATAACTGCGGTAAGCCCTAAAGAGCATATCTGCAGAATACACAGCACTCTTCGCGCACACCAAATCTCACTGCAGTCTGAGATTTTTGCTCTGCCCTGCTTCCAGTGCCTCCACAGGCACTATCCAAGAGAAAGAGTGGAAGGATGGGAGAGCTTCTTACCCGTGGCTTGCTTACTCGAACCTTGCTTCTTCTCCTTCACTTCAGTCTTCGAAATCAGCCTCTCTCAGTGGCACGGCTCTGATACCATGTCAAGAATCGCGTGGTGGGGGGACTTGCTCAAGATGCTACGCCGAACACACACAGAATGCACAAGGAGAAGCTCACTCAAGAGACAAGAAGAGAGATGGAGGCCAAAACGTTTTCTTGCTGGTTTTTTTCTTCTTCTTCCACACTCTTTACAATGTACACAAAGTATAGATAAGATACAACATAAAGGAAAGCGGCCTACTAAGTCAAACAATGCATAACCGACTACACTAGTCGACTGGCGCTATAACTATGCCAGTTGTAGATAGGTGTAACAACCTGAATATAATAAGTAATGAGTCAGTGGCCATGTGAGAGTCATAATGACCACCGACGTGCTAAGTGTAGACGTGTGGACCCATCTAACCAGGCGATCCATCATCAATGTCCGCATGTGTTGAGCTTGTCATCTCAACAGTTGTGTAATATTCATAGGCAGTGTTACAAACTTTGAATAGTATGCTTCCAAGGTTTATTCCAGTTGCTTGAGCTTGAATAATTCATTCATCTTCAAAATTTGGTAGGTCGGTAGAAGGTATCGTCCGCGACCACATATTTCACCTGAGCCTAAGTAACAACGGCTTCAGAAATACCTTGATCTTTGCACCATTGCTTCCACCATAACCGATCCTGGTCAACTAGCTTAAGTTTGTCTATCATTGGTTGATTGGTAGGAGCACTTCCCGAAGCAAAGAAATAATCGTCCACTGACTCAATCCATATCTCCGTCTCCGCTGCGATGTCTATTCCTTTTCCATCAAACTCAGATGCCTTACTTTACTTAAGAAGGAATTTCTTCTCTTTCATATCAGCATTTGTGGGTGCAGAAGATGCCTGACAATCAAGCCATACCATTTAGGTTATTCTCTTTACAATATGTCTATGAACCATATTAATCAATCATGTATGATTACAAAGTTTCACTTTGATACCAACTATAATGTGCTTGCCTATCGACTGTCCAGGCATGTTCTTAGCGGTCCATCAAGAG
The DNA here is from genome assembly GCF_053477565.2 of Lygodium microphyllum. Taxonomy (NCBI): domain Eukaryota; kingdom Viridiplantae; phylum Streptophyta; class Polypodiopsida; order Schizaeales; family Lygodiaceae; genus Lygodium; species Lygodium microphyllum. The sequence goes on along the minus strand of NC_141151.1, from coordinate 135,715,189 downwards.
ACGAGTCTAAGTGATACCACCCGGCACTCCCATGGAATGTCACGGGGTTTGTCGCCTAGGGTTTTCTGAGTCCGCCTTGCAACAGAAGGTCCACGGCGGCGAGCCCACTATGATCGACCTGAAATTTGGGTTCCTAGTAGACAAGGTCTCCTAATAGCATCCTAGCATCAAATTCTGGACATCCTACTTTATTCAGAGATACCCAATCCGAAGCGGATCCATATCGCACTTGGTTCAAAGAGAATGGGAAATGAGAGGGATGCGTCGCTCAGCCTCTCTACCTATAGGGCATAGTCCCATTCCAATCCCCTAAAATGGCATGAGTCGAGTTCTAACTTAACCATATCTAATGGTCGAACGACGGTAAAACCTTGTGAGAAGCCTCCCAGTTCTCTAGGACCACCCTGCCATAGGACAGACCTATCGGGGTTCTACCTACCGCTTCCCTTAATGGCTTTAGTTTTCTAATTAAGTCCTACCAAATTTATGTGTGACACTTGAAATCATCTTCCTTAATTAACCCTTTTAGGAAACAGGATTCGTTCGCGTAATTTATAGCACCAATACAAAAACAAAAACAAGCAGTCCTTTTTACAAATAAGTTCCTTAAACTTATCTTCGAGTTAATATTTGTCTCTTGCCCATATAAGAGAATTATGTATCCCTTTTTTCCAACAAAGTTCTCGGTCCAAATTACATAGCACCATAATTTTTATCCAATATCTAGAATAGGATCTTCCAATGCCCCAGACATTGGGCTCACGGCAGTTTACAGCTCCGTTTCGGACACGGCAAGGGGTGTCCAAAGCTCCACTGACACAAAGCAACCTAGGAATGAGACACACTTTCCATGGTTGGCCTTTCACCACTCGACCTTCAGCCCATGAATCGAGCAATGTCCTCTTGAGGTGACCTTGGAGACGATTCACCCGCGCAAAATATCCTTCCTTAATTATTCCAATTAAGAATCAAGCACAATCAAGGCAATCAACCTAATATCATCTTCCAAGATGAACATTCCTTTATTCCCATGGCACTTGTCATTATAGACCCTGCCATGCATTTACCATCAAACATAAGCACTTGGAATAATCATCCAGATCACATTCCAACAAGTTTAATGCAAAAGCATTTAGAACGTTATTTGATCAATCAACAAAAGCAATGGTGTCCTTTTCTGAACATTGCAAGGATAGTCGCAATAACTATCCATTGCATATTTGCTCTCCCCCTTGGGATCAAGAGTGATTCCATTTAAAATTTATTTAACACACCCTTCTTTTAGCTAAGGCATTTGTTAGGGGTTTTAACACTATACAAGACATAAGTTCCATTAGTCACTTATATTTATCGATAACCTAGCATTCTCGTGAAGGAGTAGTGGTCTTTCACTATGACTCAATATTCTCAATCCCTTGAGCTCTCTACTTGCCTTTGGGGTCCGGAGCCATGTTCGGATCTAGTCCAATCCAAATAGGATTAATAAACATAGTCACTATCAGAGGGATCTCAGGGCATCATAGTTATAGTCCTAATGAATGTTGTTTGTACTAGCTACGCAACTTTAGGATCCCAATGACTAATAGTTTGTGATATTAGCAAGGCTTTAATGCAAGATCAATTTGTGTACCATCGAATCATGTGTCATATAATCTTTCCCATGCATGTACCACCTACGTGCATGTGTGAGCCTTAACAATATTGTCCTAGGTATAATCCATCCCCACGGCTGACCCACTTTGGACAAAAGAACACCATTTCCATATTTTGAAAACTCTTAGATGTAAATGTTACAGAAATTCCAGTATTTCATCTAAGTCAACAATTCGATCATTTTGATTCATTTTGTTTCACGGAATAAAAGGTATCGATTGGAATATGAAATGACAATGTCTTGATTCTAAACAATCATGGAGTTACGAAGGTTAGTAATCTCGTTTTATAGAAATAATGTAGGGTGAGATACGAATCAGGAATAACAATTTGTGTCAAGACTTTATCAATGCTTAGTACTTTAGAATTACTATATGCCGCTTATGATATGCATGGATTTGTCGCATAGCAACTAAGGCAATCAACTTCCCTTGATACAAGCACTTTGCAAACTTCATCCTCGAATGTTTATGACGGAGTTTAACCTTTTAGTTAACCTAATCTCATGTGGTATAGTACGGCTTAATGCACTCCATTGTGGAAATCAAAGTAAGAAGTCCTTTAGTTCGGAAATATATTACTTACAACTGGTAGTACCGCGGTTGGATTGGCAGAGATGTCCTCACTCGAAGCTTTCATTGTGGGATTGCCATCTGGGTGAGACAAATTCCACTTGGGTGCCATCCCCAATCTCTCCTCTTTTAGCCGTAATTTGCACAAGACTTTGGCATCTTCTATTTCAATTAGCGAGGGCCAGTTGAGGAGTGAGATGAGCTTGCGGTCGAGAGATAGTCATGCAGAAATGGGGTTTCGGTCCGCAGCAAACAAGAGAGAAGGTATGCATGTGGACACCCTCTATGGAGGGGAAAGGCTCATTGTCCTTCTTCTCCTCTTCTTCTCCCTCTCTCTCTTTCTCCCTATCCATCTCTCTTCTTCTTCTTCTTCCCTTTTTCTCCCTCTCTCTTCCTTTCCCTATTTCTCTCTCTTCTTCTTCTTCTTCTTCTCTCTCCCCCTCTTCTTCTCTTCTCCTTCTTCTCTTCTCCTCCTCCTCTTCTTCTCCTCTCTCTCTCTCTCTCCCTCTTCTTCTTAACCGAGCAGCAGCAGGTCGCGGCCCTCCCAGCCTTCCATCCCCTTGATGATGGGGGGATTTATATAGGTATTTGGGGGGGGGGGGGGGGGGGGGGGGGGGGGGGGGGAGAGGGGGACGTGGAGTGAAGGTGGAGGGGTGGTCTTTCCCCCACCCACCACCTATCATGGAAAGAAGAGAGGGGGGGAAATAGGCATGTGGCCTTCCTCCTCCCACGTCGCCTCCTCGTTAGCTCTGCTTGACTGACGTCATCCCTGCCACCTGTCGGCTCTCTCATCTTTCCCTCCTGCTGTCCTTCTCTCTCCCCGCCACGTCCTTTTCATCGCGCCAACTCCCTCCTCTTTCCCCCCCTCCCACCACGTGTCGACGACGACAGGGGGGTTTCCATGCTGCGACGGAACGTTACATTTAGTGATGACTACAAAAAAGGAGGAATCCAAGATTAATATTTTCTAATAAATTTCTTATGGGGTTCATTTTTATTCTATATTTATCCTTATGAAAAGAATTCACAATCATTCTATAGTAGTAGTATGCTATTTTAAAGTATCCTAGTCATTATATTAGTAGTAGTAGGTTATTTGGAATATTCTCAACTTTAGTATCAAGGTAATTACACCTCTAGAATTTAAAGTGCAGAGTCTCCAGATTACTAATCATCTTTTTTTCTTAGGAATCTCTTTCATTTAGACTAGAAAATATTGTAGAGCTAGATGAGGACCAAATTTAGAGTTTCTACCTCTTGTACAAAGTGTAGTCCTAGTAAAAGCACCAAGTGGATCGCCTCTCCAAGAAGCGTGTCTTGGTCTTTTGCACAACTGGATGGGCAAGCTTCCAGGGAAATTGAAAATAAGTTGGTGCATGATCCTTATTACAAGTAGGGGTAAAATGTATCAAGAATAGTGCAACACTCATTATTCCTTATGGACCTATCTATTGATGGGGCAAACATGCATTGACCACATTCAAACCACCTACCCGCCATGTATCCACCCATCTCAAAAGTAAAATTTTATTTGCCTTTCTCTCCCCAGGGACTGAGGAGGTTGTCAACCCATGGATACATAGCCTACACCTTGATGCCTTCCTTTCTCTCCCATGGGAGACAACCCCTATGCACCCTAATGTAGATTCTATCATGTTTTAGTTACACAAAGGTCCCCATCTTCACATCAATGGCCATGACTACGAGCTTACCCCTCAACGTGTGTAGGAGTAGCTTCACCTCCCTATGGACGGTGTAGTAGAGGCTCCTAGCCTACTTCCAAACAAAGATATGAATGCACTCTTTGGCTTGGTGTACAATGGCAAGTATTACCTTAGTTCCATTGCCAACTACCACAAATCAAAGCTAGAGAGACTTTGTATCTATAGGCCAAAGCCTTCAACATCTTGTACAATGTCACCTCCCTATTCTTCTTGTCCAATACCTCAAACATCTCATGGGTAGGTGTCTTTCTAGTTCACATCGAGTGTAAACACATGGTCCAATGCTCTTCTAACACAAAATCCCTGTGGGTGATGTGCAGCCAATACTTCACTTTCATGTTTCCTCCCCCCACCATAGTGGACCTCACTTACTCCCTTTGCACTGCTAATGTTGACCACCACCCCCTTCATCCCTAGAACATTTTGCACAAATTTTCACAAATGAACATCCAAATGTAGTACAGAAGGAGGCAGCTTGCACTTTTGCAAAACATCCCCAATAAATAGCTACAAAAGATATGCCTATCACCCAAGAAACTATTGAAGCCGCCCCCCACACAATGTTAGACACAATCCCCTCAAGCTTCAACCAAAGCAAGATGGACTTTAAGTTCCACATTGCTCTACTCAGCCAATCTACCTAGGCCCAAAAGCACCCCAAAGAAGAGGAATCATAGGCCGCCATCTAGTCCACTAAAACTAGCACTACGACTACCATCCAAGAAATCCCTAGAACCGCCATGCCCCCACAACTCACCTCTACTAAAGAGATCATAATTCTGGCATAGTTTTTTCTAGAGACTGCCCTACATTGCTTGAAATATGTGGCAAGAGATCTAAAATACCACCAACTACATCTTCTATAGGTTAGATTACTATAGACTGAAGTGTAGCACATACAACAAGACAATGAGGCCCTACAGACCGGTTCAATAGGAGGAGGAGCTTCAAGAGCAACAGCAGTGTATCTAGGCCTATATAAAGCCTGATTCGAGTTAACTAACTAGGACTAGTTTTAGTGAGCAAAATAGTGAAATCCACATTCTTGTGTAGTATATAGATCATCTTTGGATGAGGAATCTACATTCTTGGTAGCAATAATGAAATCCACATTCTTGGTAGCAATAGTTTTAGTTAGGCCTAAATGATGAGCATCTGTCCAAAGAATGGACATTTCCTCACTCTATGTACACTATAGGATTCGCAAACCAACTTCCAAAGAAAACTATGGGATGCTTGGAAAGATGCGGTCTAAAAAGTTTGGCCTATCATCTTATATCCTTACTCCCAGTTTGCTACCTCTGCCATGTCCAAAAGATGATCTAGATGCCCATGTCCAAGCCCAACAACTCTCCTGAAAAACTCTTATTCTAGCCACGGCTAACCTCAATGCCACAATACCCTCTTCATCTACCCCTACAATCTCCCCTTCCACTACCTGTCATCGACAACCACACTTCAATAGTACATTGTAACCTCCACCCCAACCCCTATTCTTCAAGGTGTGCCTCTAGAGCTTGGCAAGGCACCAAGAGCCCCTTCTACTGCTTCAATAGACACAGATGTTGTAGCTTGAGGTAGAGGAGGGCTCAAACCTCTTCTCATCCTCAAGGTACAAGAGTAAGAAGAGAGGGAGCATTCCCTACAAGAACCCTACACATATAGCATGGAACCACCCTAGTGCCACCTACATGTGGGAAAGGCCATCATCAAAGAGGTAGTCATTCCCCTCAATGTTGATGAATCTCCACAATGAGTCCCCACCCCAAGGACTTCTTTAACTTTGCCACCAACACTTTCTCTCGGGATCCCCAGTGGCTCAAGGTTATGGAGCATTCCAATACCCTTGAGAAATAGTTTGATAAGGCTCTGGAGTGAGTGCAAGTGCTCTCCAAAATTATCATCACCAACAACTACTAGTTGCTGTAGATTCAAATGTCTTATACTTGTAACAACATATTCTACTGGCCATCCAAAAAACCTTGGATCATAGTGGGGTGTTATATCTTCTGAACTGGTCATAGCCATAGCCATAGTCCCAACAATATCCCACACCCAAGCTTGAACATATGTTGCTATTGGTATAGTCCACAGGAAGCATACCTTGATGAAAACATCCAAGGATGAGGCCAAAGACTTGAGTACATAGGAAAAAATATTCAGATCCCAATATGAAGCTACATGCCAAAGTGGGGTAATTGAAAGAGAGATTGACATAGTCTCTTAGGAGGTGCACCTATAAGAAATCATCTATATAATATGCATTCAAATGATATTAGGAATACCCTTTCTTTACACTATAAGGCCATAAAATGATCCCTTTTACTTTACTAAAATTACATATTTTTCTTTTAAATTATAATCTAAAAATCCCTTTTGTAAATATAATCATGTAAGTTTTACTAAATAAGATACCATTTCTTTTGAACTCATGGTGTGTCTTACATGTTCTACAAGGTGCACCCCCTAAGCATAGTTTGAGGCCCTAGCATCCAAGTGCATGATGTGCATCTACTCTCTTATAGATGGTGCTACTGAACAAGATAAACAAATTTATCTTTTTTCACAATAGCTCACAGTGTTGAGGATGGAGCAAGATCAGCTCTAGCAAGCTATGCAACTCAGTGCCTATTACTTGGAAATCATGGCAATCAAACTCTAAGCTCACCAAATCCCATAGCCTCCACATTGGGCTTGCATGGATCTCTTGCTCAAGCACAATAGTCTTTAATATTCCCCGAACTTGGCCTTTCTTCTTGTGGTTCCTCTTGACTGGTGCCTCACCTGGCTCTATCTCCTCACCCCTTTTGGATCTGCCTATCTCGCCAGATTCACCACTATTGATTCTAGTGGTGAATCCCAGTCCCAGCCCTACATGTGCATTACTAGACCCCACACAAGATATTCCCACCCTTGAAGGTGAAGGTACCATTGAGGAATGATACATGTGGATTTTATTCATCCATGTTTGCCACATGTCAAGTGCAAGATGGCCTAATTTGGAAACTTGAAATAGCATTCATGGGAAGGCTAGTAGAAGAGGCCATCAGTTTTGACAAGAGCAATGCAACAGTACAAGGTGATGGATTAGCTGACAATTATGGCTGGAGGACTTCATGGCAACACTAGCACCGCAAGCTATCAAAAGATCAGGGAAACAGTGATATGGTATTCTACTTCTCCACTCATCCTTACGTGGACTCTTCCCTAATTACCCCTTACATGTCCCTCTCCTCTTGACTTCACATACATCCTTCTTCCTTTTTACTTCCTCCTTCCACTCACTATTTGGGTCTTGATATTTCCTAAATCCTAACAATCTCCACTCCATTTTCATGTATTTCTTCTAAGTAGATGACTTCTGAGATGTACTCTATTTTTTTATCTCTATTATTAGACCATGTATACACTTGATGGAATATATGAGCATTTTCTTTTCTTGATTAATTGTTCTCTTGATAGTACAAATAATGGTAGTTAACTCTACTAGTATGCTCTACTATTAAATTTGTGATACTAGCATACTCCTACGTTGGGTCTACGTATGATAAATCTCTATTGTTCTACAAAGTTGGGCTAACTAGTTTGCACTTGGCGACCACATATGGAGCTTGGACTTGATTACAATAGTCCTATTGTATGGAAAATTTTATAATGTTGGGATGATGTCTATGGGACATCGTAACAAGTGAGGATGCATGTCTTGAGCTTCTTGAAGAGTCCATAAAGGAACATAAGAAGGCCTAAAAGATTGGACAAATAAAAGTAGGAGGGTTTTATATTGGATTTCTATGTGCATTTCCAAGACCTTGATCTTGCGCATCAAGAAAGCCAGCGCATGTAAAGATGCATGGGAGATTATTGAGAAAATGCGTGGCACTTGAACAAAGGCGAAAAAAATATACAATTAAAGCAAAGATTGCAAGGTACATGACATATCGGTGGAATTATTAGTGATATGTTGTGGAGATAAAGTAGATTGCAAAGGACCTTGCTTTGATTAATGCACTTGTGGATGATGATGACTTGGTTTTTGTTACTTTGAATGGACTTGGACCTACATACATCTCCCTTGATACTTCTATTTTTGTAAGAGGTGTGTATCTTAATGCATCTACTAGTGGGAAAAATACTAGTCAATGTAGTGTATTCTACCATTAGAGAGATCATGCTAGCTCATCAAGAGCTAGAGGATCTTCATATGGTTTTATAGATATCTCTTCTCATGGTCATAACTCTTTTGGTTGTTTGAGATTTTGTGGCTAGAGGTAGGGAAATATCCTTTTCTAGAGGTGAGGATGGTCTATTTCTCATAGAGATGGTTCTTGTCATTACTATGGATAGTTTGGCCATGTTGAGAAGAAATACTATCATAAGTAGAATGATATGTCTAGAGGTCATGGAAGGACTTAGTATGGTTATCATGTAGGTGTTGGTGGTGGCACAAGCTATGTTTCTAGAGGTGCTTCATCACCTAGAGGCTATATTTTTTGCTATGGATCATGTACTTGGTAGGATGACATATTCCCCTAGAGAGGATGATTGGTTTTTGGACTCAAGAGCTACAAATCATATGATGTTGCATGATATGGTTTGATGGGAAGAAATAAATGCATATTGAAGAGTATATTGCTATAGTAGATGGTGTATTGCATATGATCACTCACATTGATAGCATTCCATTGGTAACATGATGTGGGATCAAGAATAAGTTAGAATATGTCTTGTATTTACCTTCCATCACTAAAAATTTGGCTTCGATTAGACAAATGGTTAATCAAGGGCTACAAGTAAGATTTAATAATTACATTTTCTTCATTGAGCATTTAGAAATGGAAAACTTGGTAGGGCAATTGCTTGTGGCCAGAAGAAAGGTAGGTTGTTTGTATTAGATGCAAGTACTCCTATTATATAAAGTTATATATATGTGGTGATTGGACATGGACAAGACCTGATTATTGTGCACTCAAAGTCATCCACTTTGTGTTGCATTATATTGACATGGTATAAAAGAGAACTATCTCATGGATGCATAGCACTTGGTTTCAAATTATTTACCCACAATGAGTGTGAGGTTCCCTATGCTTTAGGTTTAGTATAATCATTTCCTTGGGGATTGATTTCCTAAGAAATATACTACCTCTTGGAACAAATATTGTAAAGAGTGGACTTTGTGCATATGTGTTATATGTTGAGACAGCACATCCTAGGGCCAATCCCTGAGGTGTAGGAGAGCCGTAGTGGGACCATAGTGATAACCTAGGGAGTGCTCCCTTTGTCTGTGTTACAAGGTGCTAGCCACCTATATGTTTTGATACTCCCTCCGCTTGGATTTGGGAAGGGCATCACATTGGACTATAATCTATAGATTGTATTTACAAATGCTTTCTTTCAATAAATTAGTTCATAGTGTCTATACACTCCCAGCCACCATGACGCTATGGGGTTTTTTTGGGTGAGTGTGGAAGGCTCGACTAGAGCCCTAAAGCCTGTGTTGGACCCATTTTTGGTCCCAACACTTGGCAATACCAAGAGTACAATGAATAGGCTATCAGAGCTAAAAACTTCGATCCAACAAAAGAAGGAGGCATTGCTCAAGTATGAGGGATTGAGTGCGGTGTCTGAGCGTATAAAGGTTAAAATTAAAGTGACTAAAGCATGCCGCCAAGAGCTCCAATAGCAAATTTTGTGTAATGATGCGAAGGTAAAGGAGGTGAAAGCTAACGTAGGAGTGAGTCAACCAATGTTGCAATGTCTCAGGGTTAGTGAGAATATAAAATGGCTTGGACAAGAGGTTGAGCTTGAGCACATATACTAAATGTACTTTGTCTTAGTTTGTCTCTGGTACTGCCTCTTAATCTTTTGGGAGCACTTAGTGGTTTTTAGATATATTTGGTACTCTTGAAACCCTTTCAATACTATCTAGTGCTCCTTGGAACTCTCTTTAGCTAATCTCCTTTACTAAAAATCTTATTAGTTTAAAATTTGTCTCTTTTTTGTATATTTTGGTGTTTCTTGTACTCTTTGGTACATTTGGTCCTTTGTTTGATACATTTGGTTCTCTTTGGTGCATTAGGTTTAGGGGTTGCATTTGACACACATGAAAATGTAGGGTGCATTTGGTGGTTTTTGGTACTCTATGATTATTGAACCTTTGGTAAAATTAGTACTTTATTACTTCTTAATCGTTTTGAAGCACTTGGTTGTTTTGGATACATTTGGTACTCTTAAAACCCTTTTAGTACCATTTGTGCTTCTTGGTACTCTCTTTGGTTGTTCTCGTCACTAAAAAGCTTATTTTTACTGCCTCATACTCTTTTTGAGATATTTTGGAGATTCTTATACTCTAGTATATTTTGAGCTCTTTGGTACTTGAAGTGTTTGCTAGGACTTGGTACATTCTTTTTTAACATTTATTCCAATTGGTGCTTTGCATTAGGTTTAGGGATTGCATTTGGTACACATGAAAATATAAGGTGCATTTGGTAGTTTTTGGTACTCTGGGATTATTGGACCTTTGGTGGAATTGGTTCTTTATTGCTTCTTAATCATTTTGGAGAACTTGGTTGTTTTGGATACATTTGGTCCTCTTGAAATCCTTTTAGTACCATTCGTATTGGTACTCTCTTTGGTTGTTCTCATCATCACTAAAAAGCTTATTTGTACTACCTCATGCTCTTTTTGGAATATTTAGGTTGTTCTTGTTCTCTTTTGTATATTCTAAGCTCTTTGGTACTTGAAATATTTTGTAGAACTTGGTACATTCTTTTTTAGCCTTTGGTATAATTGGTGGTTTTTGGAACCTTTGGTGCAATTGGTGCTTTTTGGTACTTCCTCTTAATCTTTTTATAGCATTTTGTATTTTTGGATACATTTCATACTTTTGAAATTGTTTCAATACCATCTAGAGCTTTTAGGTACTCTCTGGCTGTTTTCATCACTAAAAAGCTAATTGATACTACCTCAATCTTTTTTAGGTATATTTTGGTGGTTTTTGTACTCGGTGTGCATAAAGTTGTATGGTACATAAAGCAAGCTATTGAATTTGGTACATCTAGTACCGTTTGGTTCCTTTGGTACTAAATGTTTTCTTGTACTCTTTAGTACCTTTGGTGTTTATTTATACTTCCTTGTGCTATTTTTTGTACAAAGGTTTCCTTTGGTGTTGTTTGTAGCTATTATTGGTATAATTTGGGAGACATTTGATACATTTGATAAATAGGTTGTCATTGCAACAATGGTTGGTAATGCTATAATGGTTGAAAGTTTTGGTACTTATTGTTGCTTGGTTCCTATGACATTTTGTTTTTGTAAGTTTAATCCTCTTTATTTCTTTCACTTGACAATCATAGTATGACAAGCTAGAGGCCTCTTGCAAGGAAGGGTAGGTCCACATGAAATTTGTCAGCCAAATGACCACTGACTTGAAGAAGGGGAAGAGGTTCATCCTCTCCCTCCCTAAGCCACATATTGTAGGCACATCCATGTATTTTGCATTTGTGCTATGTGTGGGGAGTTGTTGGAAGAAACACACACATGTTGTGGGCAACTTCATGCGCTCGAGTATTGACATACCACCTCCTTTTCTTTAGCACAGTTTTGTATAGTGCTGGGTTTTTTCTGAAAGAAGGATGCAACATTAAAGTTCCTCTGGCAAAGGCATAGATCACTAGGCACTATGGTGTGAAGAGTAAGTTGGCATTTCTATCCATCATGACTATTTTACATGCAAATGACAATGTTGATTTAGTGTTGTCATGTGTGTGGGATTTCCTGTGGTTATTGTGCAAATGAGGAACATGTGGTTGAGGTCATCAAAGATGGAAAGACTATAGATAATGTGAAATATGATAGGCCAAGGCCATCAAAATATGTTATCAGTCCCATGTTTGAGGAGTCATACAATATGGAGAAGGTGAGAGATGTCCCATGGGACCTGAACCTCAGAGTTGGTGCTGCTAAACTTAAGAACATTGAGGATGATGTGCTAGATGTGGAGCACACTAGGGACAAGAAAGACTCTTCAATTGATGAGGTGGTGCCACATTCTATTGGAGTCAAGGGGGACTTGAATGCTATTGATATGAAAAGTAGAGAGAGGACCTTGCTAATGGATCAAAGAGGGGTGACATGGGGACTAACAAGAAGACAAAAGACACCATCAAGGGCATGGTTTCAAATAGTCATAAAAAGCTAGTGGATGAGGTTGCAGGACCAAAGGTCTATGAAGAGACTACTAAGGGAGCAAGTACAAACATAGGAACAGCCAACGGTGTAGTCGATAGCCTAGATGGTGATACTAGAGGAGTTGCCAAGGCATATGCTAGTCGGGATATGGCTTGTGTGATGACAAAATCTTCAGGAGATTTTTCCTTGTCAGAGCTCTTTTCTGAGGTAGGGAACAAGCATTCTTGTGGTCATTTACAACAATCCCCATGCTTGCAAACTATAACTAGTGCAACAATGTTGTCATTGATGTAATGCACATGGGGTTTTTATATCTCCTCTGTTTGCCTTGTGCACTCTTCTTGATCCTAGAAATAGACATTCAATTTCAGAATATAGTATCAAAGTTATGATGGGTTCTATAACAAAAGGCCATGTGGTTCTCACACTAGCCACCCATATTAGTTATAGCCAAGTAATAGGAGGGAATTTCACCAATGAGATGGGTCTCTCTAGCTTGATGGGGATACATGCGGGATTCACACCACATGTAAGACACCACCAAGCAATAACGAGCCACAAATCCCTTGGGAGATGCCTCCTTCGCATGGTGGTGACCCATTTGAAGCTCTCTATATACATGATTACCTTCTCAACATAATGTTTCCCAAGATACCATAGTCAACATTGATATTTTTAGAAGACCTAAGATCACCATCTATTTCCCCCCACAATATTGTATCACACTTGGCACTTGTGGTCCTCACCCTTGCCACCCATGAGGGTCACCACCAAGTGATAGGAGGGAACTCTATTGAGATTTACAATCACACCCAATGTGGCCTATTTGTATGAGGTAGTTTAGTAGGCTTAGGACATGCATGCAGATTGAATCCCATATGCACAGAAAGGGAAACTACTACCCATCCAACAACTATAAAGCATTGTACTTGACTACCACTTTAATATATGATGAATGCAATATCATGATGCTTTCCCATTTCAATTAGTGTCTTGGTTATTGTCAATATTTTACAAAGATTGTGTTTATGAGTTCAAGTCTCAATCTTGGAACCTAATTAACTTGTGTAACGGGTCAAGTCTTGTCTATGTCATCATGAGTTTAATCTTCCTCTTCGATCCACCAAACATGGTATCAAAGAAAAAATGAGCATGGCTTAGCATGTGTTAGCTCCATTTCACTCTCTACTCAGCTGATTTTGAGTGCTAAACCCCATTTCCAACTTCATTTGCATTCCTACCTTCAATGAAGCTTCCATGGCAGCCATAGTTAGTAGCACCCTGTCAGCTTGAAGCTTTCATATCTCTCTCCACATGTCAAATCTCTCTGAACTTCCTTTTGGAGAAGTGTTTCTCTGCTTCTAGGTCTCCTGCTTAGCACCTCAATCATTGACATTGGACAAGTATTGCTTCAGCATTGCCTCTTTTTAGAGTTGTTGTCATACTTGTGTCTATGGACAGCATCACCTACCCAACTTGGAGGAGTTGGATCTTACATGCAAAGAATATCTCTCTCATAGTCCTTCTATGAACTTACTCTCCAGTTCAAGGCACCCCTAGCTAGCGCAATGAACCATGAGATTAGTGCTCCACAGGCCCAGCATTGTTGATTTTGTAGGAAAAATTTTATATGGCTACTTCCAACAAAGAGTAACATTACTCTTGTTTCTCATTTCAAACACATAGAAGATGTGCTTGTCTTACTTGTAGGGAATGATAGAGTTGTGAGCATTCAAGTGCTATCACTATTTGAAAAAATGCCTCCTACCTTAGAGAAAGTGTAAGAGTTTGAAGTCATTTCCGTTGCCTCTAAGACGATGATATCTTTGCTTGAGGGGGACATGAATGTGAAAACTAATGCAACTAATGCAAGCAAAGTCAATAAAGAAGAAGACCACAAGAACCTAGAAGAAGAGGACCAAAAGATCAAAGTGGTGGACACTGAAGCTGCAAGCAAAGTGAAGAACAAGTACAAGATCAAAGAGAGCAAGCTGGACTACACCGACAAGAAGACCTATAATAAATTGAAGATGTATGCGAAAAGAAATACTAAAAACTGCAAGGGCTTGCCGATCCTTGACCCAATTTTTACTAGACTTTTTTAGCCCTAATGCTTCTGACATAAGATTGTAAACTCCTCATGTAGCCTTATACTACAACCTTTGTACACTTTGTTACAGCCTCTAGATGTCCATCATGTTTGTGGTACCCACACTTAGCCTTTTCTACAACAACCTCTGGTGTTTTGCCATGTTTTTGGTGTGCCCACACTTTGCAGGTGTTGCTTTCACTAAAGCCTCTACACACTTTGTACTTTCCAGTTGTGATTGAGGAGGGGTGTTGAGATTTACAATCACACCCACTTTGGCCTCTTTGTATGAGGCAGTTTAGGCTTAGGACATGCATGCAGACTAAATCCCATATGCACAGAAAGGGAAATTGCTACCCACCCAACAACTATAAAGCATTGTACTTGACTACCACTTTAATATATGATGAATGCAATATCATGATGCTTTCCCATTTCAGATAGTGTCTTGGTCATTGTCAATCTTATACACAAGATTTTGTTTATAAGCCCAAGTCTCAATCTTGGAACCTAATTCACTTGTGTAATAGGTCAAGACTTGTCTATGTCATCATGAGCTTAATCTTCCTCTTCGATCCACCATAGCTACTGCCATGCTCTAGATCCCGCGTCTTTTTAACAAACTCCACTACTTTGATGGAGCTCTCTCACTTGGTGGTGACCCATGTAAGGTTCACAACACACAAAGATCACCACCAAGTGATAATGGGTCATATCAGCATGATGGTCATCTCCTTAATATTAATCCCCAAGATACCATAGTCGACATTGACATTTTTAAAAGCTCGTAGATCACTATGTATAGTCACCCGTTGTAATATTTCCACGCAATAAAAGTTAGTTGGTTAGTTCGAAAGTTAGTTAGTCAATTAATAAGTTAGTAAGATTACTAACTAAAGACTAACTAAGGTAAAAATTGACTAGCATTAATAGCTAATAATTTTCATTCAATTAAAATATATTTAAAAAATTAAAAGTCATAAATCTGACATTTTTCTTGGATTGATAAGGACAGTAGCTATCCTTCACAAAAAGTACAATGTGAACAGAACTTATGAGCCATATTAATCACTAGTATTAATGTGTATAGTTTGAATGATCCAAAAATATAGATTCTTGGGGGGAAAAAAACTATTATATTTTAGATATTATCCCAAAAAGATAGAACTAAAAGTCATTTAAAAGAAAAGATAAGTGATGTTTTAGTTAGTTTTAGAGATTTTATAAAAAGAGAAATAAAGAAAAGTGACTGGCAAAATTGTGTGCACCGCGATCACAGTTTACAGACAGTAAATAGCACTTCGAATAGAGAAAAGAAGAAGGAGTGAACTAACAGCTTTCTAACCAAGTGTCTTGGAGTTTTACCCCCCCTTTTGGAGCCAATGCAACCATCAGATTTATGATCTGAGCATCAGATCACTGAGTCTTCTAAGAGCCCCTCCACTCTTGTTCTCAGACTTATCCCCTCCTCTCTAATTCATTATAAATATGAGGCATGGGGAGGTACAAGGGAGCATAAGGAGACCCCAAAAGGCTGCAAGAGAGAGGGAGAGAGAGAGTATACCCCTCTAAGACATTATGAGAGAGAGCTTGAGAGAGAGAGAGAGAGAGAAGAGTTACCCCAAGAGGCTGCACAATTTCCCTCTATCTCGATCCTCGATTTAACCATCTTCTCTTACGCTCTCCCATCTCAAATCTATTCACCTTCTTAATCTCTTGATTCTACTTGCGGACGATGGCCTCCAAGCGAAGAATGTCACGTGTAGATGACAATCCTACAACCAGCAAACAGACCTTCGGGCGAAGGCATCACTGTCAATCCAATTGCGGTACCAGTCGTAAGTAATGTATTTTCAAATTGATAGATGCTTGTTTTAATGCTCACAAGAGATGCATTAAGGCTCCCTACCTTGTGGTGCTAGAATAAGTCATTGAAAAGGATAAATCACATCTCAAATATTCAAAGATGAAGTTTGTGAAGTGCTTGTATCAAAGGGAGTTAAATTGCACCTAGTTGCTATGTGATGAATCCATGCATAGCATAAGCAACATATGGGACACTAAAGTATTGAGCATCAATGAATCTTTGATTAATCTTTACCGAGGATAATATTGTTTAAAGTTCGCAAATGCATATACACGGTACATACATGGGAGAGATTATGTAAACTTTACATCGATGACATGCGACTCCTTGCCTTAGGAGAAAGGAAGATAAAGCCAAGAAAAAAATGTTGCATAGTAGGAAAATGCTAAAAGATAATTGTCACTTAGAGAAGAGGCATAAATGCTCTTGCTAGATTGATTAATTTGCATTGGAATGATAGGACTTACCTCATGTATAGTATTGGAACCTTTAGCATATGCCTTAGGCTAAAGGAGGGAATATTAAGTAAATTCTACTCTTTGGCCCCAGGGGGGAGAGTGAATATGCGATGGAATTATTGTCGCGTCTATTATTGTATTGTTTAGGAAAAATACAATTAGTTTTATTGGTTGATTGAACAACACCCTAAATGTTTTTCTTTCAATCAAGGGATTGTTGCATTGTGATTTGGATAAATATTCCAAGGCTTGTGTTGATGCCAAATGAATGGTAGGGGCCTGTAATGACAAGTTGCCATGGGAATAAAGGAATGTTTTTCTAGAAGATGATATGAGGGCTGATTGCTTTGATTGTGCTTAATTGGATTAATTAAGAAAGGATATTTTGCACGTGCGGATCATCTCCAAGATCACATCGCGGATTATCTCGAGAGGGCAATGCTCGATTCACACGCCAATGGTCAAGTGGTGAAAAGGCCAACCACGAAAATGGCATCTCACTCCTAGACCGCTTATGGGTCAGGTGGAGCTCTGGACACCCCTTGCCTGTCCAAAATGGAGTTGGAGATCCCCGTGAGCCCAATGTTTGGGACGTTGGAAGATCCTGTTCTAGATAAAGGATGGAAATTTCGGTGCCATGTGATTTGGACTAGGTACTTCTGTTGGACAGAAGGGATACATAATTCTCCTGTATGGGCTGGAGACAAAGATTAATTTAAACATAAGTTAAGGAACTTGTTTGATAAAAGGACTGCTTGTTTTGTTTTTGTGCATGTGTTGTAAATTACGTGAATGAACTCTATGCCCTAAAAGGCTTAATTAATGAAGCTGATTTTAAATGTCGCACATAAATGTGGTAGGACTTAATTAGACAACTAAAGCTATCAAGGGAAGCGGGTGGACGAAATCCCCCGATGGGTCCGTCCTATGGCTAGGTGGTCCCAGAGAACTAGGAGGCTTCTCACAAGGATTTACCGTCAGATGACTTTAGGTATTGTTAAGTTAGAACCCGATTCATGCCGTTTTAGGGGACCGGAATGGGACTATGCCCTACGGACAGAGAGGTTGAGCGGTGCATCCCTCTCATTTCCCATTCTCTATGAACCAAGTGCAGCATAAATCTACTTCGACTCTGTTGTTCCTACTCAAAGTTGGTCATCTGGAGCTCGACGCTAGCTACTTCCTAAAGACTTGGTTGATAGGAAAGAAACCCTGACTTCAAGTCGGTCCTAAGTGGGAACGGCCAAATACTTCCACTTCGGGCAGACTCGGGAAGACCTAGATCGCAAACCCTGTGACATTCCTTGCGAGTGCCAGGTGGTGCTTTCTAGACTCTTCTCCCGATAGGCTACTAAGACGTGTCCCACAAGTGGTCAAGCGGACACGTTACACCTGCAACATTATATCACACTTGGCACTTGCCCTCGCCATCCATAAGGGTCACCAACAAGTGGTAGGAGGAAACTCCACTGCTATGATGGAGCCCTCTCGCTTGATGGTGACCCATGCAGGGCTCACAACACATGCAGGTCACCACCAAGTAACAATGGCCCATATCAACACGATGGTCACCTCCTCAATATAACTCCCCAAGATACCATAGTCAACAATGATACTTGTAAAGTCTTGGAGATCACCACCTATCGCCACCCATAATATTGTATCACCACATAATCACAACGTAATCATAAAATCTAGTGCCTATGTGGAAAATGAGGATTTTTAGTTCTTTGATTATCTCATGATGTTTGATAGTTCTTGTAGTGCATATCACAAGACCATTCATAACATTAACATTTATAAAAGCCTAGAGATCGCCATGTAGCACCACCCATAATATCACATCGCCACACAATCACCACATAATCATCATCACATAAGTTGCAAGAAGTTGAGGTTATGAGAAAAAGGAACGAAATTAACTATACCCAACTCATAGATCTTGTGGTTTAGCTAGATAAGGAAAAGGTAAGGATATCAGCTCATTAGACTCTTATTTGGGAGTAAAAATTGGCAATTGTTGGCATAGCAAGATAGAATGGGGCAAAGGATCTTTGTAGTCTAATGATATTTTTCATTAGATGACAGGTTTTTGGCACCTTTTTGCTCGACAAAGAGACATATGGATTCTTGAGATTGTGGGCCTTGGTGAAGGTTATGGTGTTCAAAAAGATCAAAGATGTGATGGCGAATGGTAAAAGACTAGTTGGGTTTCCAAAGGAAATCAAAATGATTTATAATGTGGATCTGTCATAAAGATGGTCACATCGCCAAAAAATCAATGGGGAGGATTTAAACCATTTAGATTGTGAGAGAAGCATAGGATGGCAGTTATGATTGAAGTAGATGTGCTTGAAGCACTTTCCGAGAACCATACAAATGTAGCTAGAGAGTTTGGTTAGGAATACGATTCAATATCATAAAATTGATATGGGTGATGAGGCCATTAATGCAAGGTGCTTTGTTGCCGATGACAAGATTCTACGGTCGTTAAGCTTTTCAAAAGCTCTAAGGCTAAAAGAAGTCATAATATTATTCGTTCTTCCCTACGCTTAAAGCTTTTTGAAGCTATAAATGAATTGAAAAGCTAAAAGTTTTTACAGCATACTGAATGTGTGTAAAGAGAACATTCCTATAAAAGGAGGCTGAATTAGAAGCAAAGGGCCCTTGTCCTTCCTTAGATATGCAACTTGTTCTCTCTAATGTGAGAGAAAGGAGGGTCCCATACATGAGTATGGTTTTTTTGAGAGTTCTCGAACCTTGTGAGAGTTTTGGATGCTCCTGAGATGACTTATTGTGTATCAAATACTGAGATGTATGAAGTGATGATTTGTTTCTCAACAGAAGATTTCATGTTTGAATGTTTATGTATGCTCTACCCAATGTCTGTCTTCAATGTTTTATAGAGCTACAAGAGGCATTATTGGTCATTTGGGGTCATGTGTGGGTTTTGTAGTGTTCATTAAATATTTAAAAATTTTATTCTAATTTTTTCATCAACTAAGTCGATTTCACTACCGGCACTCCTTTGTCTCGTTATTGTTGAGATATCGAGCTCCACTCGTGATATGCTAGGGTGATCGTTGTGCATTTATGTCACCGACTTGTCAGTTGGTAGATGCGGTTGGTACACCGCCTATGAATAATAGCTAGATGACAGCTATCCTTATCTACTCTAGTTCGTGGCTCAGTTAGTATGCCACCTTAGTTAGTTGAGTTTGGTTTGAGACCCATATATAGGGTTCTTCTATTTCTATGTACTAGAGTTCTTTTGGCTTACACAACTAAGAAGAGGAAAACTATTTTCAGCCTCCACCTTTGTGTGTATTCCCCCATTGTGCAAGCAAGAAAGCTACAAGTGAGACTCCTTCCTTCTCTCCCACAATCTTGACATGGTATCAGAGCCTTGTTCATGGTAAGGAGCTCAAGAAAGCAAGCCAAGCTCGCGGTGTTCTGGTAAGAGGACCAATGTTGCTTTCATTTTTCTGTTTTGGGAGCAAGTCTCTGCAGGTAGCACAGCCGAGAAGTGCAAGAGTGCATTGCCTCAGGTTGAGACACCCTTCGCGGTGAAGTAAGAGGGCAGTATATGCTACGAGATAAGGGCTTTAGCCCTTGGTGACCCTGTTTTTCTGATTTGAGGCCATTTCGGGGCCTGTTTTGGAGGCGGAAGTTTTCTACACGCACTCAAGAAAAGGCCCAGTTTTATGCTGTGCGACCACTATTCTACAGGTCGGTGAAAAGTTTCTGTAGAAATTGCATCGTATGTCTATGCGCAGAGACATTGGGAGTTACAGAATCATCCTTGTTGCCTGTTGATGCAAAATCGTCACTAGGAAGTGACTGTGTGGTCAATTACCACTTTCGTCAGTTTTGCAAATTTGCCCTTGTGAGGCTAAAGCTGTGTTCTTTGCAGTGACAGAATTTTTTGCAGTGTTCTGTAATGGCGTCTGATTCTCTTTCACAGATTGTCACTGAAAAGCTTGACAAGAACAACTTTCAAGCATGGAAGTTTAGAATGACGAATTTCTTTATGGGAAAAGGATATTGGGAATTTGTTGCAGGAAATGAAGAAGAACCAGTTCTTCCTAATGTTCCCAATCAACAACAAATGCAGGCATTTAAAGCATGGCATGAGAGAGCCAGAAAAGTTATGTACTGGTTGTCTATCAGTATTTCAGACTCTATGATTGTGTATATTCAGGATGCAAGTACGCCAAAGGAGGCATGGATACTCTGTCAAAAATGTACAGCACAAATACACAAGCCAAGAAAATGCAGCTCAAGCAAGAGTTACACAATGTGCAAAGAGAAAGTATGAGCATCAATGACTACCACATGAAGGTGAAGAAGATTGCAGATGCACTTGCTTCCATTGGGTCGCCAGTGGAAGATGATGATTTAGTCTCAGTGACCTTGAATGGTCTAGGAAAGGATTATGCACAGTTCCGAACATCCATTTCCGTCCGTGAAAGATTTCCTGAATTTGAGGAGTTGATTGCTCTTCTAATTTCTGAGGAGCAGAGAAATGGTGGTGCATCTTCTTCAAGAGGAACTTCAAAAGAAGCTGTTTTCTACTCAAATGCTGGAAGAGGTAGAGGCAGAGATAGAGGAGGCCGATCTGGAGGCCGTGGTAGAAATCAGAATATGCAGCAAACTCAAGAAAACGAGTCCTATGGAGGAGGACGTGGTAACTCTAGAGGTAGGGGGAGCCAAAGAGGTCGTGGTGGATGGCAAAGAGGCCAAAATGTAAACAGTAATGTTGAATGCTACTACTGTGGTAAAATGGGTCATATGGCTAAAGACTGCTATAAAAAGCAGAATGGCATCATGAATGGAAAACTGCAACAAGGGAATTATGCATCTTCTAGTCGACACAGTGATGACAGAAATGAGCATTTGTTTATGGTGCAGCACATGAATAATTCTGTGACAAGTGCAGAAGAAAGCAATGATGTATGGTATGTTGACTTAGGTGTATCAAACCACATGACAGGTCATGCAGAATGGATGGAGGATGCAAGGAAAATGGAAAAACCAGGATTTGTGGAGACTGGTGATGATACTGCACATCCTATTGTGCAGATTGGAAAAATTCATTTGTCTATGGAGGATGGGAAAAAGAAATACCTGTCCGATGTATTTCATGTCCCAAATATCACCAAAAATCTGGTTTCTGTTGGTCAAATGGTTGAGCAGGGCTTGCAGGTCAGATTTAATCCTCATGGATGCTTTGTTGAGGATATGAAAAATAAAGGTCGCTTGATAGCAAAAGGAAAGAAGAAGGAAAGAATGTTTACGTTGGATGCAGACATGCCTGAATTGAGTGCAGCAATGTTTGCACATGGGACTGGTGTAGTTGCAGATATTGATATCTGGTATAAACGCATTGGTCATGTTAATGTACAGTGACTTAAATCAATGCAGGCCCAAAATATTGTTGCAGGATTGCCAAAATTCAAGGTTGCAGAAATGCATAAGGTATGTGAAGCCTGTCAGTTTGGAAAACATGCAAGGAAACCATTTCCTAGACATGTTCAAGAGAGTGAGAAGCCATTGGAATTAATCCACTCTGATGTGTGGACTACTAAAGCTCCATCTCTTGGAGGCTGTCATTATTTTGTCACTTTTATTGATGACTATAGCAGAAAAGTTTGGGTGTATTTTATGAAAAAGAAAAGTGAAGTTTTTGGGCATTTCAAAACTCTTAAAGCTATGGTTGAAAAAGAAACAGGCCTGCAAAATAAAATGCCTAAGGTCAGATGGAGGGGGAGAGTACCTCTCAAATGAGTTTGCAAAATTCCTGCAGGAGCATGGCATAAAGCAGCAATATTCATGCAGTCATACCCCACAACAAAATGGAATTGCAGAAAGGAAAAACAGGCATATTGGAGAGGTATCTCATGCCATGCTCAATGAAAAAGACTTGCCAGATTTTTACTGGGCTGAAGCAGTTGCTACAGCAGTCTACATAATGAATAGGACTCTCACTGCAGCAATACATGGGATGACTCCAGAGGAGAGGTATACTGGTAGGAAACTAGATATTTCTCATTTGAAGATTTTTGGTTGCATTGCCTATGTTCATGTGCCAGATGAGTTGAGATCCAAGTTGGATCCAAAAGCTGAGAAGTGCATCTTTATTGGTTACTCTCTGCAGAGCAGAAAGGGTATAGATGCTATAACCCTTCTACTTGTAAGTTTACAGTGAGCAGAGATGTTGTTTTTGATGAGATGAGTAGCTGGTATAAACCAGTAAATGTGATTGATAATGTAGATGCACAAAATGGTAATGCTGCACAGAATTCACAGCAGCAGTCACAAGATATTAGTGGACTTGGAGTGTCCTCTAGCAGTGGTTCACATTCTTCGCCATGGACAGGCAAATTGAGATCAAGAGAATCTTCTCAAAGCAATGCAGATATTGGTATGTAGGTATCACGAAAAGGAAAAGAGAAGGTAGATCAGCTCATGTTTGATGTGAATGCACGTCACTCTTATGTGGATGGTGAATCCAGTGGCTCAGAACAGAGCATTGATGATGAGTTGGGTATTCCTTCTATTGTTACACCTGGAGTTAGGAAGACCAGGGATGTTTTGAGAGCACCTGGGAGTGAACCTACTTTACGCAGGTCTACCAGAGCTAGGTATCCTGTGGATAGGCTGAAATATGATGGATTTACAGCCATTCACTATGCATTTATGGTCAAAGTGATACAGGAACCAGAACCCACTTCTTTTGAGCAAGCCATGGGAAAAGAAAAATGGGAGAAAGCCATGGATGAAGAAATGGATGCCTTGGAAGCAAATGCTACATGGGAATTGGTACCTTTGCCTAAAGATAAGCATGCAATTGGTTGTAAGTGGGTTTATAAGGTGAAACACAATGCATATGGTTCTGTGAATAGATACAAGGCAAGATTAGTAGTCAAGGGGTATGCACAAACATATGGCATCGATTATGAAGAAACATTCAGTCCGATTGCAAGGATGGAAACCGTAAGAGCACTCATTGCTATGGCTGCATCAAAGGAATGGTCTTTACATCAAATGGATGTAAAGAATGCCTTCTTGCATGGTGATTTGCAAGAAGAGGTATATATGGAGCAGCCACCAGGTTATGTGCATGCTGTTCATCCTGAGTTTGTTTGCAAGTTGAAGAAAGCCTTGTATGGCTTGAAGCAAGCACCTAGAGCATGGTCTGACAAGATAGGATAGTATCTTGTCACTATTGGCTTTCAGATTTCCAAGGTAGATTTTTCACTCTATGTAAGAAAAACAGAGAAAGGTATTATGCTCCTTGTCATTTATGTTGATGATTTGATTATCACAGGTGACAGTGATGAAGATATCCTTCATGTGAAAATGCTATTGAAGCAGAAGTTTGAGATGAAGGATTTGGGAGAGCTGCGTTATTTCTTGGGCATTGAGGTGATTAGATCACCAAGTGGGATATGGCTCTTACAGAGGCAGTATGGATTGGAAATGCTGTCCAAATATGGGATGACAGGCTGTAAGCCTTTTTCAGTTCCTTTGGAGCAGAATGTGAAGCTGTGCGTAGATGCAGGTGAGCTTCTGGAAGACCCTATCCCCATTGTGCAAGCAAGAAAGCTACAAGTGAGACTCCTTCCTTCTCTCCCACAATCTTGACAGTTATTGGGTAGTGAGAGAGGCTTGTTCTCGATAACTGCTTGCTTTTAACAACTCCATCACCATGCCATAACTGAGAAAATTTCCACTTCTAACTTCATTTTTGGTGACCTCACAACAATGTCATGATCTGTTTCTCTACTTCTTTTCTCGCAGCTCACTAGCAACATTGCGTTGCCAGGGCATCAATGGGGTGCACTGGCTTAGAGTCATTACAACTCTCGAGAAGCATCATAACCAAAATTTGTTGAGATGACAAGCTCAACACATGCAGACATTGATGATGGACCGCCTGGTTAGATGGGTCCACATGTCTATACTTAGCACGTCAATGGTCATTATGACTCTCACATGGCCATTGACTCATTACTTATTATATTCAGGTTGTTACACCTATTTACAGCTGGCATAGTTATAGCGCCAATCGACTAGTGTAGTCGGTTATGCATTGTTTGACTTAGTAGGCCACTTTTCTTTATGTTGTATCTTATCTATACTTTGTGTACATTCTAAAGTGTGTGAAAGAAGAAGAAGAAACCAGCAAGAAAACGTTTTGGCCTCCATCTCTCTTCTTGTCTCTTGAGTGAGCTTCTCCTTGTACATTCTATGTGTGTTTGGTGCAACATCTTAAGCAAGTCCCCCCACCACGCGATTCTTGACATGGTATCAGAGCCACACCACTAAGAGAGACTGATTTCGAAGGTTGAAGTGAAGGAGAAGAAGCAAGGTTCGAGCAAGCAAGCCACGGGTAAAAAGCTCTCCCATCCTTCTACTCTCTCTCTTGGATAGTGCCTATGGAGGCACCGGAAGCAGGGTAGAGATAAAATCTCATATTACAATGAGATTTGGTGTGCATAAAGAGCGCTGTGTATTCTGCAGTTCAGCCCTTTCAGGCTTTCCCGCAATTATTTTGGGCATCTGAGGTCATTTCAAGCCCCGTTTTAAAGCCATAAGGTTGCCGACAGCAGTTTGAGATACCCTGCAATTTTAGTTCTCTGTTGTATACAGGTGCACAAGATACAGATTTCAGATCTATAAGTTCAAATGTGTTTATCAACGAATAAACACAAGATTTATATGCAAACTGGTTGCATATTGCATGTATTGTTGAGCAGACAACAGTGAAATGTTTGGTGTATTGTTGTGTACTATAGGTCGAGGGTTGTAGAAGATTTGCTTGTTGTTTGGTATTAGTTTTGTGATAATGGCAGAGAACAGTGGAAGCCCCATCATTGAGAAGCTCGACAAGAACAACTATCCTTCATGAAAGTTCTGTGTCACGAACTTCCTTATTGGAAAAGGCCTCTACGAGTTTGTTTCAGGTGAAGAAAAGGAGCCGGAAGTGAGTGATCCTCCAACTGCAGAAGAGATAAATGCACGGAAGGAATGGAATGCAAAAGACAAAAAGGTCATGTATTGGATGTCTGCAGTAATTAACAATAATATGCTGGGACATATTAGAAATGCAGAGAATTCATATGCAACTTGGACCATACTTGAAAGTATGTTTTTCGTAAATACAAAGGCACGAAAGATTCAACTCAAGCAAGAGTTGAATACATTGAAGAAAGGGAAGATGTCTATCAATGAGTATGCACTGAAGGTAAGGAGCATTGCAGATGCATTGGCAGTGATTGATGCAATGCCTGATGATGATGATTTGGTGTTGTCTACCTTG
This sequence comes from Lygodium microphyllum, assembly GCF_053477565.2. NCBI lineage: Eukaryota > Viridiplantae > Streptophyta > Polypodiopsida > Schizaeales > Lygodiaceae > Lygodium > Lygodium microphyllum. Next base: position 135,689,314 of record NC_141151.1, on the reverse strand, counting down.
GGTGGACTTAACAATGAAAAGGCTTGGAAGTCTTTTGTAACTTTCGTATATGTCAGAAAGCCATTTCCAGATTTCGATGAGTTGGTCTCCCTTATGATCACTAAAAGATCAACTTGCAGAGTGAGACATCTGAAAGAAGTGGTGAACAAGTCCAAGCTTTCTACTCTAGTTCACGAAGGGGACGTGGCAGGTTCTCTTCAAGAGGCCGTGGTACAGGACGTGGTAGTGACAACCAGCAAAACAGATTGAATCAGCAATTTGGCGATATGCAAGTTTCAGGAGGTCGTGGTAACTTTAGAGGCAGGGAGAGCTTTAGAGGAAGAGGTGGATGGCAGAACAGAGATTCTAATAACTCTGGTATTGTGTGTCACTACTGTGGCAAAACAAGTCATATTGCAGCCCAATGTTATGCTAAGAAAGATGATATTCGCAGTGGTAAGTTGCAGCAAAACGAAACTATGCATCGTCTTCACGACAGAATGAAGACAAAAATGAACGTCTATTTGTTATGCAGCATATGATGAATGCTGTTACAGGAAAGGGAACACATGATGATGTTTGATATGTTGATTTAGGTGCATCCAATCATATGAACAGCCATGCAGAATGGTTTGAAGAGATGCAAGATTTGCAAAATACAGGTTATGTGCAGACGGGTGATGATTCATGCCACCCAATTTCACACATTGGAAAAGTTTCCTTGTCCTTGCATGATGGTAAGACAAAGAGTCTTTCATATGTATTACATGTGCCATCTATTACAAAGAACTTGGTGTCAGTCGGTCAAATGGTAGAGCAAGGGTTGCAAGTCAGATTTAATGCAAAGGGCTACTTTGTAGAAGACTTCAATGACAAGTGCAGGTTGGTAGCAAAGGGAAGTAGAGTTGGACGTATGTTCACTCTGGATACTAGAATTCCTACTATGAATGCTGCTATGTATGCTAAAGGAAAAGGTGTTATTGCAGATATTGAACTTTGATACAAATGCATTGGACATGCAAATGTACAAAGGCTGAAATTAATGTAGTCCAAAGGATTGGTTACAGGTTTGCCTACATTTAGAGTTGCAGAATTTCATAAGGTATACGAAGCATATCTGTTTGGTAAGCAAGCAAGACAACCCTTTTCACATGATAGAGATGTAAGCAGAAATATCCTTGATGTTGTGCATACAGACATTTGGTGGCCTACACAAAATGTATCTCTTGGAGGCAGTTCATACTTTGTCACATTCATTGATGATTGTTCTAGAAAGCTGTGGGTATATTTTATGAAGGAAAAGAGTGAAGCGTTTGAGCACTTTAGAACTTTCAAGGCTGTAGTTGAAAGAGAAACAGGCTTGAAAGTAAAGTGCTTGAGGTCAAATGGAGGGGGAGAGTACCTCTCGAATGAGTTCAGTGATTTTCTGAGGTCTCATGGGATAAAGAGACAGTTCACATGCAGGTATACCCCACAGCAAAATGGTGTTGCAGAAAGGAAAAACGGGCATATTGCAGAAGTTGCACGCGCCTTGATGGCTGAAAACAATATGCCTGAGCATTTTTTGTCTGAGGCTGTTCATACTGCTATTTATATTATGAACAAAACTCCTACAGCTGCAATTCATGGGATGACTCCTGAAGAATTCTTTACTGGCAAGAAGCTTGATGTATCACACTTGAAGGTATTTGGCTGTATTGCATATGTTCATGTGCCATATGAGCTATGGAAGAAGCTTGATCCAAAGGCAGAAAAATGTGTCTTTATTGGATACTCTTTAGAGCAGAAAGGGTATCGTTGTTATAACCCTGTCACATGTAAGTTCAGAGTGAGCAGGGATGTTATCTTTGATGAAATGAGCAGTTGATATGCATCTAGTGGTGATGCATTGGATGATGATGATGATCATGACACTCATGTGGAGGCTAAAAAGCAAGAATCACGGATGCTTAGTGGACCAAAGACATCATCCGGTAGTCCATGGTCTGGGAGACTAAGGAGTAGCTCTACATCTTCAGGTGCATCTAGTAGCACTACAGGTAAAGACAAAGGAAAGAATAAAGTGTCAGATAGCATTGATGCAGTTCTTGATGGAGACTCCAGTGGCTTAGAGAGCTTAGATGATGAGCTTGGCATTTCTTCTATCAGGACATCAGGTGTATAGAGAGCTCATAGTAATGTAAAGGCTCCATTGAGTGATCCGGTGGTACGCAGATCTAGCAGGGTCAGATACCCTGTTAAAAGATTTGGTTTTGAAGGTTATACAGTTCACCATTATGCTTATATGGTGAAACTAGTTGAGGATGTTGAGCCCACTTGTTTTGAGGATGGTGTTGGTCATACTCATTGGGATGCAGCAATGGATGAGGAGATGGCTACATTAGAGGTCAATAAGACTTGGGATCTAGTATCATTACCGAAAGGTAAGAAAACTATTGGATGTAAGTGGATTTATAAGATTAAGCACAATGCAGATGGTTCTATTAGTAGGTACAAAGCTAGGCTGGTTGAAAAAGGCTATGCCCAGACATGTGGCATAGATTATGATGAAACCTTCAGTCCATTTGCTAGGATGGCAACTGTTAGATGTGTGATTGCTTTGGCAGCAGCCAAAGGTTGGAGGTTACAGCAAATGGATATAAAGAATGCCTTCTTGCATGGTGATTTGCAGGAAGAAGTGTATATGGATCAACCAGCAGGTTATGAAGATTTAGAGCATCCCACGTATGTGTGCAGGTTGAAGAAGGCACTCTATGGGCTCAAGCAAGCACCTAGATCATGGTTTGACAAGATCAGAGAGTATCTTGTCAATATTGGCTTTTATGCTTCTGATGCTGATCACTCCCTTTATGTGAGAAAGGGAGATGCAGGTTTGGTCATCATAGTCATCTATGTGGATGACTTGATTATTACAGGTGATAGTGATAGTGGGATTGCTGAAGTCAAGGACTTTTTGAAGAAGAAGTTTGAGATAAAGGATTTAGGTGAGCTAAGGTACTTCCTTGGCATTGAGGTGATCAGATGTGATGATGGTATATGGCTGTCCCAAAGACAGTATGGCTTGGATATGTTGTCCAAGTATGGTATGACAACATCCAAACCACTTTCAATCCCATTGGAGCAGAATGTAAAGTTGAGTGCTAATATTGGGGATGAGATAGAAGACCCTACTATGTTCAGGAGGATAGTGGGAAGTTTGATCTACATGACCATTATAAGGCCAGACTTGAGCTACGCTATTGGTCTTGTGAGTCAGTTTATGCAAGTATCTAGAAAGCCACATTTGGATGCAATCAGATGCATATTGAGATATGCGAAGTCCACATTACATTATGGACTTTTCTATGAGGCAGGTACAGATATACACAAGTTTGGATACACAGATGCAGATTGGGCTGGTAGTATGTCTGATAGAAGATCTACTAGCGGATACATGTTCTCTCTTGGTAGTGCAGCAGTTACTTGGAGCAGCAAAAAGCAACCTACAATTGCTTTGTCAAGTACAGAGTCTAAGTATAGAGGTGCAGCTGTAGCAGCATGTGAGGTAGTATGGCTACAAAAGTTATTGGCTGATTTAGATGTGTAGGTGGAAGGTCTAGTTGTCATTTATTGTGACAACATGAGCAGTATACAGTTGACTAGGAACCTTGTGTTCCATTCCAGGACAAAACATATTGAGGTACACTACCACTTTATGAGAGAGAAGGTACTAGCAGGTGAGATTGACTTGGTGTATGTCAGCACACAGGATCAGATAGCTGACATCTTCATGAAGGCATTGGGTACAGAGAAGCTTCAAAAGTTTCGAAGCTTACTTAGAGTTGCAGAGATGCAGTTGAGCTTGAGGGGGAGTGTTGAGATGACAAGCTCAGCACATGCGGACATTGATGATGGACTGCCTGGTTAGATGGGTCCACATGTCTACACTTAGCATGTCAGTGATCATTATGACTCTCACATGGCCACTGACTCATTACTTATTATATTTAGGTTGTTACACCTATTTACAGCTGGCATAGTTATAGCGCCAGTCGACTAGTGTAGTCGGTTATGCATTCTTTGACTTAGTAGGCCACTTTCCTTTATGTTGTATCTTATCTATACTTTGTGTACATTGTAAAGTGTGTGAAAGAAGAAGAAGAAACCAGCAAGAAAACGTTTTGGCTTCCATCTCTCTTCTTCTCTCTTGAGTGAGCTTCTCCTTGTGCATTCTGTGTGTGTTTGACACAGTATCTTGAGCAAGTCCCCCCCACCATGTGACTCTTGACAAAATTCTCCATTATTCACAACACACAAATATACACACACACAGAGCACTATGAACAGTGAGTAGGCCATGCATGCAACTTATATGTGTAGAGAGAGAGAGAAAAGAGATGCTAAGTCTTAACCTAAACCCCTCCCTCTCAACCCCCTATCAAGATTGTGGGAGAGAAGGAAGGAGTCTCACTTGTAGCTTTCTTGCTTGCACAATGGGGGAATACACACACAGGTGGAGGCTGAAAATAGTTTTCCTCTTCTTAGTTGTGTAAGCCAAAAGAACTCTAGTACAAAGAAATAGAAGAATTCTATATATGGGTCTCAAACCAAACTCAACTAACTAAGGTGGCATACTAACTAAGCCACGAACTAGAGTAGAAAAGAATAGCTATCATCTAGCTATTATTCATGGGCGGTGTACCAACCGCATCTGCAGCTAACAAGTCGGTGACATAAATGCACAACGGTCACCTTGGCATATCACAAGTGGAGCTCGATATCTCAACACTCCCCCTCGAGCTCAATCCCAATTCCTGCACACCAAGCAGGTCTCTGAACTTGCGCAGCTTCTTTGCGCCCAATGCCTTCGTGAATATGTCAGCTACCTGATCCTCTGTGCTGACATAAACTAGATCAATAAGACCTAGTAAAACCCTCTCCCGCACATAGTGATAATGCACCTCAATGTGCTTTGTTCTAGCATGATAGACTAGGTTATTTGCCAAGTGTATACTACTCATGTTGTCACAATAAATGACAACTGGCCCATCTGTAGGCTGATGCATATCATAAAGTAGCTTATGCAACCAAGCTACCTCACATGCAGCCATTGCTGCACCCCTGTACTCAGCCTCTGTGCTCGACAAGGCAACTGTAGGTTGTTTCTTGCTGCTCCAAGTGACTACAGCACTCCCAAAAGAGAACACATATCCACTGGTAGATCGTCTATCAGAAATACTACCAGCCCAATCAGCATCAGTGTATCCATGTAACTGTATCTAAACCCCAGTCTCATAAAGTAGTCCATATTACAATGTGGACTTCACATACCTGAGTATGCATCTAGCCGCATCCAAATGTGGTTTCCTTGGAGCCTGCATAAATTGACTTACCAATCCAACAGCTTAGCTCAAATCTGGCCTGGTAATAGTCATATAAATCAAACTTCCTACTATGCATCTGTACATAGTAGGGTCTTCGAGAAGCTCACCTGCATCTGTGCTCAACTTCACATTCTGCTCCAAAGGAACTGAACTAGGCTTACATCCTGTCATCCCATATTTGGACAGCATGTCCAATCCATACTACCTCTGTAAGAGCCATATCCCACTTGATGATCTAATCACCTCAATGCCCAAGAAATAACACAGCTCTCCCAAATCCTTCATCTCAAACTTCTGCTTCAATAGCATTTTCACATGAAGGATATCTTCATCACTATCACCTGTGATAATCAAATCATCAACATAAATGACAAGCAGTATAATACCTTTCTCTATTTTTCTCACATAAAGTGAGAAATCTGCCTTGGAAATCTGAAAGCCAATAGTGACAAGATACTGTCCTATCTTGTCAAACCATGCTCTAGGTGCTTGCTTCAAGCCATACAAGGCTTTCTTCAACCTGCAAACAAACTCAGGATGAACGGCATGCACATAACCTAGTGGCTGCTCCATATAGACCTCTTCTTGCAAATCACCATGCAAGAAGGCATTCTTTGCATCCATCTGATGTAAAGACCATCCTTTGATGCAACCATAGCAATGACTACTCTTACGGTTGCCATCCTTGCAACCGGACTGAATGTTTCTTCATAATCAATGCCATATGTTTGTGCATACCCATTGACTACTAATCTTGCCTTGTATCTGTTCACAGAGCCATCTGCATTGTACTTCACCTTATAAACCCACTTACAACCAATTGCATTCTTATCTTTAGGTAAAGGTACCAATTTCCATGTAGCATTTGCTTCCAAAGCATCCATTTCTTCATCCATGGCTTTCTCCCATTTTTCTTTTCCCATGGCTTGCTCAAAAGAAGTGGGTTCTGGTTCCTGTATCACTTTGACTATATAGGCATAGTGAATGGTTGTAAATCCATCATATTTCAGCCTATCCACAGGATACCTAGCTCTGGTAGACCTGCGCAAAGTAGGTTCACTCCCAGGTGCTCTCAAAACATCCCTGGTCTTCCTAACTCCAGGTGTAACAATAGAAGGAATACCCAACTCATCATCAATGCTCTGTTCTGAGCCACTGGATTCACCATCCACATAAGAGTGACGTGCATTCACATCAAACATGAGCTGATCTACCTTCTCTTTTCCTTTTCGTGATACCTGCATACCAATATCTGCATTGCTTTGAGAAGATTCTCTTGATCTCAATTTGCCTGTCCATGGCGAAGAATGTGAACCACTGCTAGAGGACACTCCAAGTCCACTAATATCTTGTGACTGCTGCTGTGAATTCTGTGCAGCATTACCATTTTGTGCATCTACATTATCAATCACATTTACTGGTTTATACCAGCTACTCATCTCATCAAAAACAACATCTCTGCTCACTGTAAACTTACGAGTAGAAGGGTTATAGCATCTATACCCTTTCTGCTCTGCAGAGAGTAACCAATAAAGATGCACTTCTCAGCTTTTGGATCCAACTTGGATCTCAACTCATCTGGCACATGAACATAGGCAATGCAACCAAAAATTTTCAAATGAGAAATATCTGGTTTTCTACCAGTATACCTCTCCTCTAGAGTCATTCCATGTATTGCTGCAGTGGGAGTCATGTTCATTATGTAGACTGCTGTAGCAACTGCTTCAGCCCAGTAAAAATCTGACAAGTCTTTTTCGTTGAGCATGGCACAAGATGCATCTCCAATATGCCTGTTTTTCTTTTCTGCAATTCCATTTTGTTGTGGGGTATGACTGCATGAATATTGATGCTTTATGCCATGCTCCTGCAGGAACCTTACAAACTCATTTGAGAGGTACTCTCCCCCTCCATTTGACCTTAAGCATTTTATTTGCAGGCCTGTTTCTTTTTCAACCATAGCTTTAAGAGTTTTGAAATGCCCAAAAACTTCACTTTTCTTTTTCATAAAATACACCCAAACTTTTCTGCTACAGTCATCAATAAAAGTGACAAAATAATGACAGCCTCCAAGAGATGCAGCTTTTGTAGTCCACACATCAGAGTGGATTAATTCCAATGGCTTTTTACTCTCTTGAACATGTCTAGGAAATGGTTTCCTTGCCTGTTTTTCAAACTGACAGGCTTCACATACCTTATGCATTTCTGCAACCTTGAATTTAGGCAATCCTACAACAATATTTTGGGCTTGCATTGATTTAAGTCGTTGTACATTAACATGACCAATCCTTCCATTTCTTTTTTTTTTTAACTTCTAGCCAATGGGGTCATATGATAGCGGTTGGTGCATGGGTTGAGTTTCACCAAAGGCACAATCATCAAGCAACTGAAAATAGAGAGAGAGAGAGAGAGAGAGAGAGAGAGAGAGAGAGCACTATGAACAATGAGTAGGTCATGCATGCAACTTATATGTGTAGAGAGAGAGAGAGAGAGAGAGAGAGAGAGAAAATAGATGCTAACCTGGACCCCTCCCTCTCAACCCCCCCATGTCCACAATCAATTCCAACATTCGTTAATAGGGAGCGTGGTACTTTAGTCTTAAGTTTAAAAATTTTAATCATTCCATTTCTTTTTTTTTAACTTCTAGCCAATGGGGTCATAGCGTAGTGGTTGGTGCATGGGTTGAGTTTCACAAAGGCACAATCATCAAGCAACTGAAAATTGATTTATTCTATACATAATTCACTAAAGGCATATGGTTTTCTGGTCGCCAAACCAGTCTTTTGGATTTGTACTATCTCACTCACTTGTATGACTTACTCAAATCATACCTCTCGCTCGCACCACCCCACCTCATTTGCACCAACCTCATTCACCCCCCACCTCAATCCTAACTCATTTACTCACACCACTACTCATTTATACCACCTCACTCACTTGCACCATCTTACTTGCACCACTCACTCACACCATCTCATTTGCACCACTCATTTGCACTACCCCTCTCACTCCCACCACCCCACCTCATTTGCACCATACCTGTTTACTCGTCCCACCTCAACTAGCCCTAGCTCACTCACTCACACCACCTCATTCACATGACTCACTTGCACCACCTCATTTGCATCACTCATTCACACCACCACTCATTTTCACTACCTCACTTGCACCACCACTCGTTTGCACTACTCACTCGCACGACCCCACCTCATTTGCACCATCCCCATTCAGTCACCCCACCTCAACCCTAGCTCACTCACTCGCACCACCTCATTTGCATCACTCGTTTGCACCACCACTCATTTACACTACCTCAATCGCACCACCACTCATTTGCACCACTCACTCACACCACTTAGCACCTCACTCGCATCACCTCAACCCTAGCTCATTCACTCATACCACCTCATTCGTATCACTCATTTGTACCAACACTCACTCACACCACCTAGCACTCACTTGCATCATTCACTTGCATCACCACTCATTTGCACCACTTACTCATATCACCTCATTTTCATCACTCATTCACACCGCCACTCACTTGCACATCTAGCACCTCAATCATACCACCTCACTTGCACCACCTAACATTTGCACTTGCACCACCATCCTACATTTTTCACTTGCACTATCTACTTAGAACTTGCACCACTTGCCAATTCCACATATAATCCCACTCCCAAACACACATATATCCCTCACTCCCAAACATAATCCCACTCCCACATATCAAACCCTACTCCCACCCCTCAAACTCAATCCCACACACAAAGACTTTCAATCCTCTAAGGTCAACTTGACATGATTGTGATGCTTTGAGGAATTGTTACACACATGCATATTGTTTGAACAAAAGAAAGCATGATTTAGCACATCTCACTCTTGTATATTCAAATTCTCAAGTGTCTTGAAAACTATATGTTTTGGAACGAATTTGTTGCAAGAAGTAGTTAAATGCCTTGGGAATTCACTAATAAGGAACTTGTACAAACCAAGGTCAAGTGGCCTAGGAGACACTTTGTCGCATCATAAGGAACTAGTATACCTAGCACCAAGGCAATACACATTAGGCCAACATCACCTAGAGACGTTTAGGATCATAGTGCAAAATCACAACATTCATTTCTACACCTTGGCATAGAACACACAATAAGTCAAGGGGGGGAAATCATCCAAGCTACAATCTAAGGTGCAAGCTCGATCCTCAAGCTCCAAGCTCCATGCTCCATTTCTGCACGTGAGAGAAGAAGAAGAAGAAGAAGAAGAAGAAGAGAGGGGAAGATGGAGAGCTTCTCTAACACAATCCCTCACCCTCATACACTCACTCCCTCGCTTCCTCGCACTCCCTCTCTCAAGCACAAGCACATGCAAGAATAAGAAGAGGAAGAAGAAAAGAGCGAGTTTTGGCCACACACAAGAATGAGTTTCTTCATTCACTTTTTGCCTTTTATACATGCCATACCTCCTCCTTGGGTGCCCATCCTTTTTTTACATGACTGGCCATTTTAGCCTAGATCCTCTTTCCCCACTTCCTTCCTATTTTCATTGTTCCTTCATCCATGCCCATCTATATTTACAAGTTGCATAAAAGGGACAGTCAGATCATGAACTCTTGTTTAACGCAAGACAATCATAATATCTCTACTATGAACATATTGAATGGACTATGTTTGCCTCACTTACATCAACAATGGTCAAAATTCTACTCGAAACTCTACTGAAAGGTAGCCAACTATTTGGCAAGGATTAAAAGCTTGGGAGGAAGGTTGTGATCCTAGCCAACCACACGACATCCCTCATAGCAACCATAATGGACCTCTATACTTGAGTACTCTTGCAGTCAACATGTTTTGTGAAGGAGTTGAACAACATGCAATGCTCCATGTGGAAACTCTTGGAGATACTACACGTCGCATAATAGTAGATAATGGGGCTAGTGTGAGTATAGTTAGCCAAAGCGTTCTACAAGCATGGGGGTAGCCTGCCCATGGAGCCAATTCATTTCAACTTGACTATTGTAGATAGATCTAAGGTTTGGCCGCTAGGAGTTTTGCGAGATTGACTAGTCAAAATTACTAGAGTTCTATTCAATGTTAACTTTGTTGTCATGAAAGGAGTACACTACAACTTCTTGCTCAATTGCCCATGGATGTGTAATGTGTGACTCTTTTGAAGATTGGGGCAACGGTCTAGTCTTCCTAAGAAATCACAATTATGCAATTTACATTGAAATGGAGTCATGGAAGACAACTCTTATTGACCTCAGTGCCATTTTGACTATGCTAAAACTTGAATCCACAAACCCTCAAACCCTAAAACTTGAATCCACAAACCCTTAAGGATGAGCAAGATTGGATGAATATTTTTGTCACATTCAAATTTCCATTCACAAAGGATTTGGAATATCCATCAGCCTATGAACATATGAACTAAGAAGACACACTCAAGGCCACAACTCTTACCATTGAACCATCAGTGGAAGTTCCTCTTTTCTCGAAGTCACTAAGCCCATTAGTTTCCATGCCTTGTTCATGCATAAGTGAGACAAAGAGTTTGTTATGAAAGTCGAATATGACTTGATGTAGGCCATGTTTCTGTGACAATCTTGATGCAAATTTGACAATATTTGAGGAATTTTCAGTTAGCCGCACTTGGCCTACATCAAGTCATATTCGACTTTCATAACAAACTCTTTGTCTCACTTATGCATGAACAAGGCATGGAAACTAATGGGCTTAGTGACTTCGAGGATGAGTATGACATCAATTATTCTAACTCAGATTCAGTGGATTGTGACACTGAGGGTGGTTCATGCCATTGAACAAATCCAATTGGATCCCAAACCATCCCAATATTGGGCATTACTTATCGATGTTGAAATTGTAAAAATCACTTCTAAATTAGAATGGTTAGACTACCTTAAGGTTGTGGATCATGATATTATTATGTTGCTTGTTACTACCTTTACCACCTATATTAACAACCTCATCAATTCAACTTCATGCAATTGCAACTAGTCCATGAGTTGACTTATGAGTCACTGTCCTACTCAACAAGTGCTCACTCACTCATAGCCCTCAAATCCTCTATCTCCTTCCCCTTTTTTAGTCTTTTTCTATCATCCTTTCCTTCTTCCCACCTTTCTTTAGCTCCACAATCCTACAGATGAACTTTTTTAATCCAACATTTGCAAGAGACTTATCTGTCCACTCTGAGTCTTGTTCCTCTCTAATCTGCTACCTTGCTTGTCTCTTCCTATCCTTGACAATGGATACTTTCCTCCTAGGCACACAATATATCCATCTTTTTTTACTTCATGAAATTTAGACTCGATCTTCCAATTTGTTAGTCTTGAGCCTAATGATCCACCATGGCGGCCCTAAAATCTCCTAATAAAGAAGGAGCTTCTTATGTTTATTGCTATCTCTACCTTCTCCTACAACATCAAATATGTATATGCTTTATCTTAGCACTATTCTATACCAACATAATGATCTACTCCCCTCTATTATGGCTATGGATTTACTCTTTCCTTCTCTTTTAGATATATTTTGAAGATTGCCACCTCCCCTTCTCTAGTAATTGACCTCCTCTCCCAGACTTACCCCTCGTTGCACACAAGACAAGAAAGAGCATTTGCCATGTATTTGTCTAGCCCTGCATACTAACCTCTCCAATCATACTCATGTGTCCTTATCCCACACTCTTCCCTATCTTCACTACTTCCTATGATGGAGGACAACCATCCCTTCCAATCTACTCCTATGCACATCAAGCATCCTCCATGAACATGCATGGTTTCCCCAAATTATGTGTTGTTGCCTCCTCTTTGATATTCAAAACCCTCTCCCTATCACTACAACAATCGGTCTCTCTTCTTGATCTAAATGCATCCAACATGATAGCCTCCCGAATTCATTAAAAATACATTCATCTTCTCTTCTTCCCTCGTTTTCATGCAATAATTAACTCTCTTCTCCTTTTCCTCCATGCACATAGTCCTCTCCTTTACCCTTTTCTCCAAGAAAATACTTTAAAGGCTATTCTTAGCCTTTATTTTGAAAAAGCTAAGCTTTTTCATGCTTCAGTGCTACTATCCCACCAAAGATATTAAGAAAAGAATATATGTATTTGAAAGAAATTTATATGTTTATTTATTTCTCGACTCACCATTCCATAAGCATGCAAGAATTTATTGTTTACTCTCTTCCACCCTTTAATATCATTCTAGCTTTGCACATTCAAGTTGAGTCACACTCAATGTTTTCATGTGATGGATGATTGTCCTTACAACGTCCACCCCCTCTAAACCTACACATCCCCCAGATGTACCACACTATGTAGCCTCTTGGATCAAACACCCATATGAGGATCACCTCATAAAACATGTGCATAAGCAACAGTTTGCCAGGATCAAACCACCCAAGACACAAATATCTTCTAACATGCATAGCAAGACCAATCTCACCTGCCTAGATCATAAGGCACTATGAGTGCATGACATCCCTCTATCATCAAACCCTCCATGACCAAAAATAGATCCTCTAGGATTGAATGGGAAATTCAAATTCCATTGCTTCATCATCATAAATCCAATACATATCTATAACTGTAACATCTCTAGACAAAAACTCAACATCATCAGATATCCCTAGCTTTATATTTGCATCTACAATATACTCTATCTCTTCAACATCTAGCAATGGAAGCTTAGATAACCCAATAGTCAAGTCACAATCTTCCATACAAACCTTATCTTTCTGAGCATGCATACACTCTTCCCAAACTTTAAGAGGATGATTATAGTCATCCCATCTTTAGTCATACATTTGTCGTAACTCCTGAGCTTGTGCCTTAAAGTAGCTTTCATCAATGAATTCAACACATTTCATCCTATAATTCTCTAGGATATCATACTACCATATTCTCATATCAAAAACTCTAAGGTAGCTAGATGCATCATGTCCAATGAATAGATCCACTTCCTCTACAATCAATTGAAGTGCTTCCATTGCCAAATCTTCCATCAACTCAAGCTCTTGCTCAGTCATTTCTTATTCTTTCAAACGCATACCTTGATACAGTATCTGCATTTGTATTGTCTCCATAAATATTTGAGTTTCTCTAGTACACCAATCCATATCCAAATCTTTACATTGGACTACATGTATACACTTTTCCAGTAGTTGCATCCCCTTCCTATTACATTCCTTGATAAAGTCCATATCAACTTCATGATTCATGTAGTTCCCCATCCTACAATCTTGATACCACATTCATGTCAAGTCACCACATGTATTGAAAGGAAATGTGCATGAAGGCCACAAAGACACAGGATCTCTAGAAAGCAAGTCAAGAAAAAGAGGAGAGAGAGAGAAGTAAATCTAAAGAAAGATTTTTGACCACACAAAGATCAAGAAAAATTTCAATCCTATTAGATTCTTTAAACCCACTATCTTCTTATGAGAAATTATCAAATGTTAGCCCTCCAAATTCATCCGAACATAATGTTACTCTCAAGAGTTGTTGAAACTAATCCCAAACTCTACTTAGCCCTCCACTTCTTCTTCATAGCATAATGTCACTCAAGAGATCAAAATGGAGCCCTCGAGTTAACTTTGATCAAATCACAGCAACACATCAAGTATGTTTTTTGGCATAAGATAGAACCTAGTTCCCTTGCATTGCTTTCTTCCCATAAATCTTTGAACCACACTCACTTCTATTAGTTTCTACAAGTTCACAACTCACAAGCTTTCATCAATAATTTTTATTCTTCATAACTTAGTTTCCAGACAAAGCACAAAACCCTAATTCCAAACCTATTAGCATAACACTTCATCAATTTGATCTCCCTTTATGCAGAAAATGGCCCCTAATTTATTCGTGAGTTCTTTAGAAAGGTGTGGACTCTAATGAGCTTCTAAATCATGAAAGTTCATGATCTTAATTTGGAGTTCTCATTCTTTAAGATTGGATGTATTTAGAGCAAAATGACACTCATGACACAAACTCAAAGACCCTTTTTAGCTCCACGTCATATTTCATGGTCCTTCTGGATGAGGTTGATTATGTTTTGGAAGCTCATGATGTTTTATAATGGAGATATGATAGTGTATGATTGTGCTTGTTTTAGTCTGTAGTAGGCCTTCTGTTTTGTTCTATTTTTCTTCAGTATGAGGGGTTATGAATTATTATTCTTCATTATCTCATTGTACAATTGAGAGAGATCATGTATGAGAGAGAGAGAGAGAGAGAGAGAGAGAGAGAGAGAGAGAGAGAGAGAGAGAGAGTGTGTGTGTGTGTGTGTGTGTGTGTGTGTGTGTGAGTGATAGCCAAATCTATGAAAAACAATGTATCTATGAGTGAGAGATTGTGAGAGAAAGCTATGGAATCTTTGAAGAAGAATACTATGAGATGATTTCCATTCAAAGTGGTGTATTCTCTTGTGTCTTTGTGATATCTTGATGAATTCTATGAAGAATATGAAGGGCATAATCAATTTTGTTCAAGTTAAAGTTGTGGGAGAATTGTTTCTATGGAGCTGCATGAAGATTTCTTGTTCTTGGTGTTCTTTTCCTTGTTTTGGGCAGAGAAATATGTTTGTTGATGATACAATATAGATTTTCTTGCATTAGAATCCCCATTTTCTTGGTGTTCCTCTTGGGGCTCCATGTTTTTGGTGTGCAACTGGGGAAAATTGCCATCAACAAGCATCAAAAGAGGCTAAAAATGAAGGAAATGGCATTGTCAAGAGAGGAGAAGAATTCAATGGATGCTTGCAAAGTTCCTTCTACCCTTGAAGAATTGGAGATTCTCATTTCCAAACCCACTTTCTACAAGAAGTTTATCCCACAATGGAGAAAACATATTCCATCATGATGCAGGCTCTATGTGGTAGACTATTTCCTCTCCGTCGTCTCCATTGAAGCAATAGAGACGTGCACCTTGGTGTCATATCGTTTGGGAGAAAAATAAAGTGTGGAAACAAAGAGAATGATCATGCATGGAAGATTTAGCATTCATTGAGAAGTTTTCATGCATTATTAAGTGGGAAATTGTGAAGAAGCTTTAGGAGTTGTGGTCAGTGGAAGTTCATGAGAACAAGATGGAAAAGAGTTGGAATCTGTTCATGGATACTCAATAGTAGGATACGCGGAACACTTGGTGCACTGACAACCTTCTATCTGTCCAATTAGCAACCCACTAGAAATTGGTACATAGATTATTTTTCACAATATACATTATTGAAACCATAAGAAGCTGGAATTACTATGATGATGGCACCACAACAATCCTCAAAAGAATGAGTTTTTATACCTTCAGAACCGAATACCTTCCTCTCTATAGCAGAGTAAAAGCTAAATTTAGAGACATTGAAAAGAAGAAAGTAGAGGAAATGTTGGCTAGAGGGTCCTCCAAGGACTGAAGCCCCCTCCTATGATTTTGTTTAGTGGAATACAAGCAAACTAGGTGGAGCTAACTCCCTAATGAAGGATGCGATCAAGAGGCAAGCACTAAAACGAGTCCAGAGGTACATTGGTGAGTGAAAATGAGTGACCAAGGACATGATGCTGCGTGAAGTAGAGTGGGGTAATACATACAAATATCATTGTTTTGTCTTTCTAACACTTACCCGCTAACACTTACCCATAGTGGGAGTCGGGTTGATAAATGGAAATCCCAAGTGGTACCATGCATGTTCAACACGTGGTTGTGATATTTCAATTTTGAGACACGCACCTCATGCAAGAAGAGAAGAAAATCTGTTCTTGCTTTTGATTTTGAGTCCCTGAGTGGAATTGTATGTGGCAAGGGGTATGTTTGCCATCTAACAACTAAGGGGAAGCAAGGGGCAGCTTAGTAAAATAGGCCAAAAAGCAAAAACGTGAGGAGTCTTTTGAAGAGAAAAAGAGAAGTGTTCAACACAACACAACAAGCATGAGAGAGAGAGAGAGAGAGAGCGAGGGAGGGAGGGAGAAGAAGAATATTGTAGGCTAAAGAAGGGAGAAATATGAAGCTCAGAAGAAGAAGAACAAATTGTTAGAAGAAAGAGACCATGAAGTTGAAGTTATTGAAGCTGAGGAGCAGGATGGCAGGGCTGCTGAAGTCAAGGGGTTGATGTGAGTTCTCAGTTTTCAAATGATGGTAATAAGAGTCTTCTTTTTGTCTTGTTTTCTTCTACTGCTTTGTGGGGCAAAGAGTTTGCAGATCAGTTCTGATGTATGGATATGAGTGAAAGATAGCAGAGGACTATTCTTCATCATGTTGAGAGTGTTGTATGTTAGTTGTTGTGTGAGGCTTCTCGTCAGCAAAGAAGAATGAAAGTAAAGGATCTCTACATCTAAAACTAAGTATATGGCTGAGAATATGTGCTATGGGCAGATGTTGAATGCATGGGTTCGAGTTAGAGGAAACCTAAAAGGATTTGTAGCCAAGAAAATAATGGATCAGAGTTCATAAAGTTTGAAGCTCCCGCCATTCTTCATCAATGCCAGATATACTGAGATGTATCCACTGGTATGCTGAAATGACAATCTAAAGTCAAAGAATGTGTCTTCCCCTTTGCAAGTTTGTGCTTTTGGAATAGAGTAGTTGTGTTTGATGTATAGAGCATGCAGGAATTTAGGTTTGCAAACTGTGCAAAGTTGTTTCAGGGCAACAGATCAAGGAATTTGACTCTGAGTTGTTCTGAAGAGTTATAGATTGGAAAGAGAGCTACAAGTTTTCTTTTTGAAGTTGGGGGATCCGAGTCTAGTTAGAAAGTTATGAACTAATCTATATAATGCCCATGAGGCAATTTCTGTGCTCTATGAGGAAACATGTGAATTTAGCAGCATCTACATCAGCAACTTGGTTTCCCATGAAATTCATCATGATTTTCCATTGCTATATCAATGCAAACTCTGTTTTGATGTAGTAATGGAATGTCTACAACAGTGAAATGCTTGTAGTCATTGAATTGGTATGAAAATTTTTTGTATAAAGCTTTGCTTACCTGTGTATTTGGATTGTATTTATGTATACTTTGAGAAAAGAAGAATAGAAAGGATCTACAACAGGCTTTGCACTGATTGAGACAACCACGCTTTGTGGGGCAATTTGCTGCGTGGGGTTGTCATCCCTAAAAAATAGGAGTTGTGTGAATCTGAGAGCTCGTGTTGTCAAAGTCTTAGCCATGGTTGTTTCAATGTCAAATTCTCTCTAAAAGTGAAAAAAATCTTATCTTGAAGGTTTGAACTGTTTAAGTGTTGAGTTGAAGTCTCAGTGAGAAGTGAGTGATCAAGAATTTTTTATCATGTATTCAATGGTGTTGTTTTGTGGGTTTTGTTGAGGGGAGATCCTCTGTCATTATCCTGTGGTATCGTCTTGGGGGTTGTTAGAGGCCGACTACCCAATTCACCTACCATAGATTGGTTCCCCCACTGAGGATCTCCCGTGTTAAAGATCTCTTACTGATCTTATCAATTGGGAAGTGTAAGGTTTGGAAACCAACCTATACACAAACTCAAGCATGGCGGCTTTTGGATATAAACCCTTCTTTGGTACTAAAAATAAGGATGCTAATGAGTTTATCAAAAGATTAGAATGGATGGCTAACCAAGATCGAAGACACACTGATGGAGATAAACTTCAAATGATCAGCATGCTACTTGAAGGTTCTGCAAGATTATGGTGGAACTTATTGAATAAGGAGACTAGGGAAAATTGCAATGAAGTCAAAAATGAGTTCCTTACAAGATTTACAACTAAGCAAACTCCTGAGAGTTTATAACACGATATTAGTGAGTTTGGGAATCTCCCAGCTCCAATTTTTTGAATACTAAAAAGGTGGCACCCGGATAACATGCCCATAAGTTTCTCAAAACCATATGATATGACCTATCATTGGAAAACACTTGAAAAATGGAATCTATTGAGCTATAGAGCGCTCGATTTGGAGTTATGGTGTTCAACTTATGACAAATCCAAAGATTTGACCATGTGTCCCAAACTTATGGGAAATTCCTATACTCCCCAATATGGTGTTTTATGGAAATATTTAGAAAAGATGTTTCAGGGAGAAAATGAGGAAGTGTCTAAATTTGCTACAAGATTCGAAGCAAAATAGATAGAAATTGCACAGAGTATGGAGCAACCTCCGATGATGTTCTTGAAAAATGACAAGTTTGTTTCATTGCTCAAACCTGAAATTAGAGAAAAGATTCTGATCGAAGACCCTGATACATATGAAGATGCAGTCAAAATAGTCAAAGAAAAGTAAAGGAAAATACAATTGAGGTCAGATCAATCAAGAAGTATTGTTGTGCATGCATTTTTATGGCCTACTCAAGTTGACAATGTTGCAGGAAATGCAGGGCAGAAAGCTGTGAATCTTCATGGGGCATTTGAAAGAGCGGAGAATGGAACTCAACAAGGCCATAGGAAACCTGATGATGATGTGATTAGTAAACTGCAGGAACAGTTGACAAATCTGAATTTGAATATGAGCCTATTGTAGGCAAGGCATCCTCAAATGGAACCTAGATTTAGATTACCTCCAAGAAACAGATGGGAAAATTTTAAATGCTTTAATTGCAGGGAGAGAGGTCATATTGCTCTTGATTGCCCTTATCCAAGAAGAATAGGAGGGGAGATATATCATGTGCCACAAGGGAATGCTAGGCAAGATTCTAGACCTCAACAGGAACAAAGGCCACTTGAACCAGCTAGACAACAGTTGGAAAGAAGACCTAATGAAGACACATCATGTATGAATTGGATTGAAACCAGTATGTCTGATGATGGGAAAAATGCAGATGTTTTTTCTAACAAGAGAGTCAAAGAGAGGGATAGTGAAACTGAAACTCAAAGGGCAGCAAGGATTAAAAAAGGAAAACAGGTTGCAGACACAGTAGGAAAGCTAGACAATGAAGGAAGATTCAAATGGGGGACTTTGATTTGGGAGTCAATCAAGTTCCTTACAACGTGATTGAGGATTTAAAAGGCAAGAAGGCTGATGTTATATATGGTTAGCTACTGTTGCAGATGAACTCGTCTCTGAGCAGGCAATGGCATGGTTTAGTTAGCATCAGGAAAGGGAAAACCCAAACTAGGCATGTTGGAGTGGTATACCTATCAAATGTGAAAGACATTATACATGTCATGGACGCATGGATACAAGGAAGGAAAATTGATCAAGTTTATGTTGATGGTGGTGCGCAAGTGTGTAATCACTGAAGAAGCAATGTTGCAAATGCATCTTAAAATGACAGTGAAGTCACTGTTTAAGGTTAAAATGGCAAATATCTCAAAAGTGAAATGTTTGGGAGTCATTGAGAACTTGAAGATCAACATTGGAGGCCAAAGAGCATGTTTGGATTTCCATGTTATGCCTACAAAACTTGGGGCATGTCCTCTCATTTTGGGACGACCATGGTTGATTGGTATGAGATCCAAACAAGGCTAGTATAGAGGTCAATTGGAACTCTATCTAGAAAAGCTAGTTCATAAGAGGGTGATCTTTGACATGAAAACAAGGTTTATCATTCAAAATGGACATGAAAGTGATGTTGGAGGTGATGAAATTAGTGATTCAAAAAATTCCAGCCTTGATGAGGAAGATAGAGAATGGGAAGCTAGCCTACTCTCTAGGGATGTTGACCTCTTCGAGTTGTCAATCTAGGGTTCAAAAATAGAGGGAAAAGTGGTAAATATTGCTACAAGAAGTATAGACTTCATGCAAGAAACATGTGATCCGCAACCTAAAATGAATGTTGGACTACCTAAGCTTATGAATATGCTGGGAAATGACTTAACTAATGATGAAAGAGATGAATATTCAACCATTTTTCAAAAATATCTGAAACTTTTTGCTACAGAATATCACCAAGTAAGGGGTACTAATATTGCATTATGCACCATATCAAATTGAAAGAAGGGTATAAACTAGTTTCTCAAAAACTTAGGAGACTTAATACAATTCAGGAAGATGTACTTAAAGGTGAAATTCAAAAGTTTCTTGATGCTGAATTTATTTATCCTATTGATGATGCAGAGTGGGTGTCTCCTGTTGTAATCAGACCAAAGAAGAATGGAAAGTGGAGAGTATGTGTTGATTTCAAGCCTCTTAATGCAGCTACTAAGAGGGACTACTATCCTCTTCCGTTTCAGGATGAGATATTGGATCAAGTGGCTGGTCATGAATTTTACAGTGTGTGCAATGGAAACTCTGGATATTTCCAAATCAGAATAGTGAAAGAAGATCAGAACAAAACAATGTTCATTACCCCATGGGGATGCTTCTGTTATAGAGTGATGCCTTTTGGTTTGATGAATGCATATGCCAGCTTTTCAAGATGGGTTAGTTGGGTATTTGCCCCTTTCATTGGGAAATCTTTGTGGGTGTTTATGGACAAATTTTGTGTGTACAACTCAAGGGCATTACACTCTAAAAAACTTGATGAAGTTTTTTGCAGACTTGATGAGGATGGTGGTCAATTGGACCCTAATAAATGTAAAATAGCAAGAACTAGAGTGATACTCTTGGGTCATCAAGTGTTCGCTAATGGTATTTCACCTAAGCCTAGTAAAGTTGAGGCTTTACTCCTAATGGATTCTCCAAAAACTGTAAAAGAACTAATGAGCTTTGTTCAAAAATTGAGATATCTATCAAGGTCATTCCATATGCTAGCTGAATATGTATTTCCTTTATAGAAAGCAACTCAAAGGGATCCTTTAGTTTCGATGCAAGTTGAAGAGGATGCATTCTTGCAGATTAAAGAAAAGTTAAGCACTTTGCTAGTTCTTATGTCTCCAAACTGGGATGAACCTTTCTTTATTAGTATCAGTGTTGAAAAAAATGCAGTGGGAGCCATTTTAATGCAGAAGGGAAAAGGAATGTCTTATATGAGGCCTGTATTTTATATAAGCAGATCCATTGGAGCTACTATAAAAGCTTAGACGGAAGAAGAATTGTTGGTATGGGAGCTCGTACATGTAGTTAAAAGATGGAAATCATACTTGATTCAAAAACCATTTGTAGTACTTACTAGTTCCCAATTACTAAGTGGCTGTTGGCTTTGCAAAAATTTGAGTTTACATATTTGAAGGAGGATACTATAAGAGCTAGCTTAGCTGATATCTTGACTTATAAAGAACATGTTGAAAGTGGAGTCATTATAAGACAGAAGCTGATTCCACATCCACAAATTCATGACGAGATGAAGGATAAAGATGCTATCTTGTTTTTTGATGGCAGTTACAGAAGAGTGCTGAAAAAGGGAGGACTGGGTTTTGTCATTGTGGATGCTAAAAATCAAGAATTCTTTTATGGAAGTCAATAAAATAAAGAGATACAAAGTAACAATGAAGCTGAATATGTGAGTTTACATGCTGGTCTAAAACAATGTATTTAGCTGGGATACATGAAGATAGTTGCAAAAGGCAATGCTATGTTGGTGGTGAGACAAGTTCAAAATGTTTGAAAAGCCAATAAAGATATTTTGAAGGACTGGTTGTTTAAGATAAAAGGCCTCATGAGGTAGTTGAAAAAATTTGAAATTTGGCATATTGGTAGGGAGAACAACCATAGAGCTCATGAATTGGCTAAAAATGCTATTTCTTAGTATGTTGCTACCATGAGGGTGGATAATCCTAGATATGAGGGTAGGGAGAACCTTCACCTGATTACAAAGTTTCTAGAAATTGGGGAGCTAAAGTCATTGGCTAATAAATACAAAAGGTATGCCATTGTCAAAATGGCCAGGGCATATGTGCTCATAAATGATCACTTGTACATGAAGGGGATTGCTAATGTACTAAGAAGGGTGCTGTATAGTTTTGAGATTCCTGCTTGTTTATCTTCTTGTCATGAGGAAGCATGTGGTGGTCATTTTGGTTTTGATCTTACCAAAAGGAAATTTATGCTAGCAGAACTTACTTGGCCTAATCTAAGTGCTGATGTTGCTCATTGGTGTAAAAGTTGTTATGCTTGCCAATCATATGCAAAAAGGATACTAATTCCAGAACCTACTAAAGCCATTGTTACCTATGGACCATTTGAGAAGTGAGGTTTGGATTTTATTGGACCTTTTCCTCATACAAAAATAGGAAAGTCTTGCATCATTACTACAGTTGATTATATGACCAAATGGCTTAAAGCTAAGGCTACAAGGAATTGCAAGAAAGAGGATGTAACTCAGTTCCTCATGGAGGACATATGTTGCAGATTTGGAATACCACTAGAAATAGTGATAGATCAAGGTCCTAGCTTTAGAAATAAGCTATTGAGAGAATTAACAAGGAAACTAGACTTGAAACACAGATTTTCTACTCCTTGTTACCCTCAATGCAACAGATTGGTAGAAGCTTTCAATGGAACATTACAGAAGATTCACTTTAAGTTGGTGGAAGATCATCCTAAAGATTGGGACAATTATCTACATCAAGCTTTGTGTGCCTATAGAACAATGTAGAAGACAAGTACAAGATTCACCCCTTTTGAGTTAGTGGTCAAGATGCTTTATTACCTATGAGTGTCATGTTCCCTACGATGGAGTTTGTAAGAAAGCATCAGTTAGATCAAACAAAATTGTTCAGCCCGCACTTATTGACATTGGTATATGCTTTGACAGTGATGCTTCTTGGGTTTATGCATACCCGTTGCCTATGGCTTGATGCTCATGTCATAGTTGATTACCCTATGCATACGTTGAGCTTGAGTGCTCATTGAAGCTCCACCTTGGATGCATTTTGGATTATCTGGAGTAGTCTTGGATATTACTTGGCTTGTCAGAGTTTGGATTGGGATGTATTTGATGTCTTACATGCTTACGGATGCTACATACGGATGCTCTACCGCCTACATGTTCGGGATGTACTATTGATGTATTGTCTTGGACTTATGTCATTGGCATTGTGTCTTGCCTTGGCTTGAACTCTTGAGCTCGTACATACAACTTTTGTGCCAGTGGGAGCATTCTTGAATGCTTATCAGACATTGAGTAAGCGGTACTTTTATGCATTGAGCCGTTACATGGCATTGAGTAGCTATAGACACTTGGGACTTTGGGACTTCTTACTTTTTGGGATGATACATCATACATCTTGGTTCATTGTATGCTTATGAGCTAAGTCTCAGTTTTTGATCCGTATCTTTGTGAGCTGATACCTACTTGTATCAAGTCTTGGTAGTGGCACGAACACTTTGCCCCGTTGACTGGGGGGTGTGCCTACTCACTGGCAGATGTTTGTATGACATACTTGGGTATTGGATTCATCCTTATCAACTGTCAAATGCTTATGCTATGCCCGCATGATGCCGGCTTTGGTCTTGGCAATATCTGATTGCCTTGGGATCCGATTTTGGCACTGTTAGCTCTCTTTTACTGAAATCTGAAATTTATTATAGCAAGCATATATGTATGGACTGACATGGATTTTTCATGCTGAAACACTCTGAAATGATGTACTTTCACTAGTACTTGGTGGGCAGCAACTTTGGTTCCACTTTTCTCGCCATTTTCTCTCGATTTTGGTGATTTTTTGGTCATTTGATGCAGTAAACAGCAAGTAGTTTTGAACTGTCTACAGTCTTCCAGCCTGCATTATGGCACGTTCATCCACTGATCATGCTATTTTCAACATCACTAAGCTTGATGGTACGAATTACTCTTATTGGAAGAGCCAGATTTGGCAGGTGTTGGTGCAGAAATCGCAGATCAAACCTTTGAGGTTAAGCGGACATCCGTCTGCAACTATGTCAGATGAGGAATGGCTTGAGCTTGATGAGTTATGCAAGTCCACCATTGTATTGTCTCTCACAGAACAGGTTCACTACAATGTATTTGAGGAAGAACAGAGTGCATGGCAGTTGTGGGATAAAATCAAGAATCTCTATGATAAGAAAAGTCTAGCGAGTCAAATGTATTGGCTGAAGCAACTTATGGATTTGTGCATGAAGCAGAATGTGACTATGTCTGCTCACTTGAGCCAGTTCCATGCTATACTCAAGAACTTGACTTCGCAGGACATCACTTTTGCAAAGGATGTCACTCCTCTTTTCTTGCTTGGTACTCTTAATGAGTCATGGGATGTATTTCGCATTGCATTATGTGCCTCTACTGCTACCTTGAAATTATCTGATGTTGAGAGTGCTCTTTTGCAAGAAGAGGTTAACCATAAGAATTTGGATGCCTCTTGTGTGTCGCATGCTATGACAGTTAGAGGCATGAATGATGGATATGGAAAGCATGGCAGTGGCAGTGGCCGTGGACGGGATTCTAAAAAATCTCTGTCCAAGTCTCGTGAGAAGTCACGTAGTAAATCCTGTGGCAGGAATGCAAATGTTACTTGTCACCATTGTGGGAAAAAGGGCCACATTAGGCCACAATGCCATGAATTGCGCAATGAAAGGCGCAAAGATAAGGGGAAAGACAAAGTGCAAGATAAGTCTTCTGATCGCAGCATAGTGCTTGCAAAGTCCAGTGTTAAAATTGAAGAGATCAATGTTATGCAACCTAGGATGTTGATGATGACGATTATATCCTTGCAGCTTCTTCTAGTGCTTCACAAATGACAGAGATACACTCTATGTATGCACAGTGTTGGCTCTTGGACTTAGGTGCATCCTTTCATGTGACACCTTGCCGAGAGTGGTTTCATTCATACCGTACTATTTCGGGTACTGTGCGCTTGGGTGATGACAGCTCTCTTGATATTGTGGGCATTGGTGATGTTAGGCTGCAGTTTCCTTTTGGCAGCAGTTTTGTTATGAAGGATGTACATCATGTACCTGCTTTGTGTTGAAAACCAGAGTTGCAGCATTGGAATGTGTGCACAAGAGGGAGAAGAGAGCTCAAAGTACAAGAATGAAATCTGGCTTACTAAGTTGCTTAGAGTACAACTTGGGTACACTCTCCCACACTTGATAGTGACCCATAGGCTGTTTATATAGCCTTTGCCAAGCTAGGTTAGGGTTTTCCTTGCCCCTAGGGCTATTCACACTCATATGCCCTTATACTCCCTTGCTTATAGTGGGTTCCTATGCCTTCCTTCTAACACCCCCCCCTCAATGACAGGGTGGCATTGGATTACAAAGCATGTAAGAGGTTCCTCCCCTTCTTGGGATGCCTTTATAAATCAGGCTTACAAGGTTGTTTTAGGTAGATGATTTAAGGAGTCAAAACAGTCGATCTTCAGATGTTGGAGGCATAGTTGGCCACCAATTCTTTGGGTATATCAGGAGTGTTGGGGCATTTACTAGTGATATGCCCTGTCTTCTTGCACTTGTTACATTTCATCTTCTCGGGATACTTCTTCCAACAATTGTTTACAATATGTCATTTTTTCTTACAGAAAGAACATCTAGTGAGAACTGTATGAACCAATACTTGATCACCAGAATTTGAAGTTGCCTGACTGTTGCTACTTTCTTTGTGGTTCCTCTTTTCTTCATTCAAATAGGATTGAATGGTACTTGCCAATGTAGGATCTGGAATGTTGGTGAGAGTGGTTACAAGAGTAGGAAACACCTGTTTTACAGCTTTTAGGAGAATAGCAATAGCATCTTCTTCATGTATTGGAGCTTGTACAGAGGCAAGCTGTGCCATAAGTCCCTTCATATGAGAGATGAATTTTTCCAAATCTTCTCTTGAACGATATTCCAAGCTAAAGAATTCAATTTTAAGGAAGATTTTAGTATTTTTGCTAGTGGCTCCATAGAGATTTTCAAGCTCATCCCATTTTTCTTTAGCAGTGTTTAGTTGATCAACATGATGAATCAAGGATTCATCTAAGTGTAACATTATGATTGCTTGAGCACGTTGGTCATCCTCTATATCAACCAGATTTGTAGAGTTTACAGCTCTACTGCCTTGAATGAGAGGCCAATACCCTCTCTCCATCATTTTGTATTTTATAAGTACCTGCCATGGGTGGAAATCTTTGCCATCAAACTTTCGAATTTGAGGACGGACATTAGCATATGTTGTGGTCATTGGGAAGGTCTTACCACTTGTTAGGACAAGGGCAGTGTCTAGTCCCTTACAAACTTTCCACTAAATGCAGAAGCAAATCAGACAATTTGAAATCAAAGTTGCAATGAAGAGAAAGGCTGAAAATCATATAAATGTAATATTTCAAAGTATGATTGTGGTGGTCCTTTCTTATGTGCAAACTTCTTCCGAGGTTTAATAGTCTTTTTAGGTTTTAATGAAGTAAACCTAGACTGGACTTCAGGCTCCTCCTTGTGCTATGGCTTAGTGGATGAAGCTTGTGTTGGACAAGGTTGGTCTATGATCTCAATGCTTGTTGCTAATGATTCCAAGGAGAGTACAATGACACTCATGCTTTTGATTTCATTGACCAGTGTACTTGAAACAAAGTCACTCACGGTATGCAATACACTTCTAGTGTATGATGATGGTCTATGTGTTATTTGTACACATAACCTTACAACAATATACGAAGAGGAAAAAAAAACTCACTGGATTTTAGTGAATGCCCAGCAAGCAAATGATTAGATGATTCATGATTAGTGTTTAGAAAACACTATTGTCAAGCTTAGTGAAGTGCGTGAATGGAACCCAGTTGGAAGTCGGCTTCCCAATTCTTAGTGATATCCATTGAGCATGCCCAAGAGCTTTAGAATCTGGAATAGGCTTCAGAGACTCTGCTTCAGTGATTAGAATCACTGTTAATGAAGCTCAGAGTGAAAAAATGACAAAATGTCAAGCTTGGAGCTTGTTGGCTATGGCTGCCTCAAAAAACACAGTTAGGGTTTGGCAGAGATCTCTCTCTATGAGAGGAATTTCTAGGAACCCTTGTAGATGAGGATAGCCCACTAGGGGGGCTATCAAAGCCCCAAGATAACTACTGGGATTGCATCGCTTGCTGCATTTCGGGAGTCATCCATAATATAGACAGCAGTATGGACAATTTCAGACCAAAAATGTTTTGGCATATTCTTTTCAGCCATTAATGTCCGTGCAACTTCTGCAATATGCCTTCTTCTTTTTTTGCAACCCCATTTTGCTATGGGGTATACCTGCAAGTAAATTGCCTCTTTATCCCATGGGTCCTCAAGAAGCCACTAAACTCATTAGAGAGATACTCTCCCCCTTCATTTGATCTCAAGCACTTCACTTTCAAGCTTGTTTATATTTCAATTGTTGCCTTGAAAGATTTGAAGTGCTCAAATGCATCACTCTTTTCCTTCATGAAATATACCCATAGCTTCCTTGAACAGTCATCAATAAATGTGACAAAGTATTTGCTACCACCAAGAGATACATTTTATGTAGGCTCCCAAACATGTGTATGTACTACATGGAGTATATTTCTTCTCACTTCTCTATCATGCAATAAGGGTTGTCTTGCTTGCTTACCAAACTAGCATGCTTCACAGACTTTATGAAATTCTGCAACTCTAAAGGAAGGCAACCCTATAACCAATCCTCTGGACTGCTAATTTCATCCTTTGCACATTTGCATTTTCAATACATTTATGCCATATTTCAATGTTTGCAACCACTCCTTTTCCTTTAGCATACATAGCAGCATCCATTACAGGAATTCCAGCATCTAAAGTGAATATGCGGCCAACTCTACTTCCTTTTGCGACCAACTTGCACTTATCATTAAAGTCTTCCTCAAAATAACATTTTGCATTGAATCGAACATGCAACCCTTGCTCTATCATTTGGCCAACAGGCACTAGATTCTTTATGATTGAAGGCACATGTAATACATCTGTGTGACTCTTTGTCTTGCCATCATGTAAGGACAAGGGAACCTTTCCAATGTGTGAAATTGGGTGACATGAATCATCATCCCTCTATACATTACCTGAATTTTGTAAGTCTTTCATCTCTCCAAACCATTCAACATGATTGATCATATGATTAGATGCACCTGAATCGACATACCATACATCATCATGTGTCCCATTTCCTGTAACTGCATTCATCATATGTTGCATAACAACTCATTTTTGTACTCAGTCTATCATGAAGATGATGCATAGTTTTCTTGTTGCAATTTACCACTGCATATATCATTCTTCTTAGCATAACAATGGGCTACAATATGACCTATTTTGCTACAATAATGGCAAACAATAGCAAAATTTCCAAAACCTCTTCTCTACCATCCACCTCTTTCTCTAGAGCTCCCCCTACCTCTAAAGTTTCCTCGGCCTCCTGAAACTTGTATTTCATCAAATTGCTGATTAAACCTATTTTGCTGGTTATCGCCAACATATCCCATACCACGGCCTCTTGAAGAGGATTTTCCATGTTCCCTTCCTGAACTTGAGTAAAATGCTTGGAATTGTTCACCATTTCTTTTAGATGAGTCACCGTACATATTGATCTCTTCGGTAATCATGAGAGAGACCAACTCATCAAAATCTGGAAATGGCTTCCATACATATACTGAAGTAACAAATGATTTTCATGTCTTCTCATGATTAAGGCCACTCAAAGTGAATGAAACCAAATCATCATCATCAGGCATTGCATCAATCGCTGTTAAAGCATTTGCAATGCTCCTCACCTTCAAAACATACTCATTGATGGACATTTTTCCTTTCTTTAAGATATTCAACTCTTGCTTGAGTTGAATCTTTTGTGCCTTTGTATTTACTGAAAACATGTTCTCATAAATTGTCCAAGCTGCATGTGAAGTTTCTTTATTCATGATATGTCCCAGCATAGTATTATCAATGAAACTGCAAATAGCCATTACATTACTTTTTTTCTTTTGCATTCCATTCTTTCCATGCCTTTAATTCATCTACAGTCGTGGAGGGATACCCAACTCTGGCTCCTTTTCTTCACATGAAACAAACTCATAAAGGCCCTTCCCAATGAGGAAGTTCGTTACACAGAACTTCCATGAAGGGTAGTTGTTCTTGTCAAGCTTCTCAATAATGGGATTTCCACTATTCTCTGCCATTATCACAAAAAGAATACAACACAACAAGCTAGTCTTCTACAACCTTTCACAAGTACACAGCAATACACCAAGCAACCTTTTTCACTAATTGCTTAATAGTACATGTAATCTACAACCTGTTTGCAGATAAACCTTATGTTTGCTTCCTAGCAAACACCTAAAAACTTAGAGATTCGAAATGTGTAACATGTGCATCCGCTTTCGGTCAATACAGTCAAAATCACAATGTGCCCTGAAACTGTTGTTTGTAACCTTGCGGCTCTAAAATGGGGCCTGAAATGGCCTTAGATGCCCAAAAAAACTGCGGGAGAGGCCAAATGGGCTTATTCGCAGAATATACAATGCTCTGCTTGCATAGAAAATCTCATAGCAATCTGAGATTTTCACTCTACCTTGCTCCTAGTGCCTCCACATGCACTATCCAAGAGAAAGAGTGGAAGAATGGAAGAGCTTCTTACCCATTGCTTGTGTGCTCAAACCTTGCTTCTTTTCCTTCACTTCAGCCTTCAAAATTAGCCTCTCTCAATGGTGTGGCTCTAATACCATGTCAAGAATTTCATGGTGAGGGAACTTGCTTGGGCTGCTACGCCAAACACGCACTGTATACACAAGAGGAAGCTCACTCAAGAACACAAGAAGAGAGATGGAGGCCAAAACATTTTCTTGCTAATTTCTTCTTCTTCTTCCACATACAAATACAATGTACACAAAGTATAGATAAGATACAACATAGAGGAAAGTGGCCTACTAAGTCAAATAGTGTATAACATACTACACTAATCGACTGGAGCTATATCTTTGCCAGTTGTAGGTAGGTGTAACAAACTAAATATAATAAGTCAGAAGTCAGTGGCCATGTGAGTATCATAATGACCAACAACGTCATGAGTGTAGACATGCGGACCCATCTAGCCAAGTGGTCCATCATCAATGTCCGCATGTGTTGAGCTTGCCATCTCAACACATAGTGGCTTATTAGACTAGCAAACCAAAGGAGAATCATGCCTTTGGATATTCTCCCTTATATGAAGACAACCTTCACAATAAGAGATTATTGGTGGCTGACTTATCTAGTGGTAAAACCAAATTCTTATGGGACCTCATACCCTCTGCTACTACTGGGAAGACCTTAGCTTTTTGAAGCAAGGGCACAGACAAATTGGTTCAAAGGAACCCTAACCCTAGGCAGAGGACCCAACAGAGTGGTGTTGAAGTTGTATGGATTGCAAAAAGGCAATGAATCCACTTCCATTGAAGTCATCACAAATTCTTCTAACCAAGTAACAAATGGCATATTAGGAGATGAAGAGGCCGTCAAACAAATCTTTCCCAAGAAAATAGAAGCATAGTCCCTAACACAATGGATACCATAAGCCAACTACTGAAAGCAAAAAAGTCTTTGTCAATGGGTGAATACCTCCTGCCTGAACCCAATTTGACTTTTGAAATCACTTCTGACAGTGAGATAGAAGCATGGATGTATTGTTCTTCCTGTCACATGGCTGTAGTAGTGCCAGAGACAGAACCATAGCCAGATACAAAAGCAAAGACACACATAGAAGCAGAGGTAAAAGACACAATAGAGAATATGTTCTATTATAGAGCCCCCACAAAGGCAGAAACAGAATCTGAAAAGGATGAAGATGATAATGAGGAAGAAAAATGTGAAAGCGAGCAAGAAGAATCTATCCTACTCGCAAAAGGCATAGATAAGAAAGAAGTTTCAAAAGCTATAGAAGCAGAAGATCCCATGTTGTTAGACAGAATGACTCTGGTACCCTTTGGAGTGGATAATGGGTCATGTCATATGCAAAATATCCATCCATAAGAAATGGATTAAGAATAATAAGCCTTCCTTCAGCAATGGCTCTTGTCACCCTAATCCATCCTTCTCAAGAGAAGGTGATGATGATGCACTATGCCAACAACCACCAATGCAGTAGCCCAAACAGAACTCAAAAGGTTCTTATTGTGGGTGATGTTCCTAAATGCATCCTCAGAAGATGAGTCCTCGAGTCAAGAGATAAATAACCCTTCCACCAAACCCAAAACAACAATAATACCCTTTCAACTTCCCAAGGAGCAAGCTGAGCCCTCATTGAAAGAGGATGGCATTTCTAGTGGAGTATCAAAAGAAGAAACCACTCCTTTAAAGAAGTCAAATCTCTACCCGATGGCAATCCATGGGACCTTCATCCATGAAGTGGAAGGTGAAAATCAATTAATATTCATGGATGTGTTCAAAGAGGAGAGAGAGACAGGGAAAACACCATATCCATGAGCCTTCAAGCTCTCAAGCTCATTCCTTCATGTTCCACACACTAAACTGAAAAGCACACACACTACAAGATAAAGTGACCTAGTGTAAATATAGACTAGACGGACTAACTCTAGTCAGGTCACTAACTGACTACTAACCTGACTTATTTAATGTAGTCACATGTAGACAGTTGTACACTCTAGCTGTCATAGATGTCGGTCATAGATGAAGACACACTGACGGTGAGCTTGATTTCTAACACTCCCCCTCAAGCTCAAAACAAAACTCAAATCATCTGCATCACTCCAAGTAGCTGTCTAAAGTGAATGAACTTATCTTTACCAAGTGATTTGGTAAAGATGTCTGTTACCTGGTCTTCAGTCTTCACATGCTCCAAGTCAATCTGATCTGCTAAAACCATTTCCCTGATGAAATGGTAGTGAACCTCAATGTGTTTTGATCTTGCATGATAAATAGGATTGCTTGCTAACATAACACTGCTCAAATTGTCACAGTACAGCTTGACTTTGCTATCCAAGTGTACTCCCAAGTCATTCAGCAACTTCTGTAACCACTTAGCTTCACATGCCGCTAAGGCCACACCACGATACTCTGCTTCCGTACTAGACAATGCAACTGTAGGCTGTTTCTTACTCTGCCAACTGATCATGCTACTACCCAATCCAATTGCATAGCCGCTGGTTGACCTCCTGTCATACGTGCAACCAGCCCAGTCAGCATCAGTGTACCCCATCAAGTCAAGGGGTTTCCCATATGCATAAAACAGCCCATGATCTGTGGTACTCTTTACATATCTCAGAATTCTTCTGACTGCATCCAAGTGTGGTTTGCAATGCTTCTGCATGAACTAACTGATCAGCCCCACAGCATAACTTAAGTTAGGTCTAGTGATCGTGAGATAGATCAAGCTGCCTACCATCTGTCTGTACATAGTAACATTCTCAATCTCTGTCCCAACATCAATCTGCAGCTTGACATTCTACTCCAAAGGCGTATACATAGGCTTGCAATCAGTCATACCATATTTCTGTAACATGTCATGAGCATATTGCTTCTATAGCAGCCATATGCCTTGAGGTGTAGAGACAACCTCAATCCCAAAAAATATTTCAACTCTCCAAGATCCTTGACCTTAAACTCAGCCTGTAAACATGTCTTTATTTTTGAAATCCCATTTTCATCATCTCCTATAATGATTAAGTCATCAACATAGACAACTAGGAAAACATAGCCACTATTTGTCTTCTTCACAAACAGACTATGATCAGCATCTCCCAATCGGAAACCATGTTGCTATAAATAACTGCTGATGCGAGCATTCAATGCTCTGGGTGCCTGTTTCAGCCCATATAATGCCTTTTTTAGCCGACATACATGTGTTGGAAATTCTGGATGTACATAGCCTTCAGGCTGTTCCATGTAAACCTCTTCCTGTAATTCTCCATTGAGAAATGTATTATTTACATCCATCTGCCATAGTTTCCAGCCTCTAGCTGCTGCCAAAGCAATCACAGTTCTAACTGTAGCCATCTTTGCTACAAGGCTGAAAGTCTTCTCATAATCAAGACCATATTGCTGTGCATACCCTTTTGCAACCAGCCTGGCCTTATATCTTTCCAATGATCCATCTGATTAACATTTTACTTTATACACCCACTTGCATCCAATAGGTGTTTTGCCCTCAGGAAATTGTACCAAATCCCATGTACCATTTTCAGCCAAAGCTGAATATTCCTCATCCATAGCAACATGCCAATTCTCATCTGCAACTGCCTCATCAAACTTACTTGGTTCTCTAAAACCTGTTACTTTCGTCATATAAGCATAATGACGGGCCGAATATCCAGTGTAAGTATACCTATCATCAGGTCATCTGACCCTCTCTGATCTCATGAGATGTGGCTCACTGTGAGCTTGCCTCTCATGAGGCGGCACATAACGGCTCCGCCTAGCACCTGGCGTCATAACAGACGGAATCCCCAATTCACTATCTAAGTTGTCACTGCTAGATGAATCATAACCTACAGTGAGTGGACCTGTTACATCTTCAAAAATCTTTTCTTTTCCCTTATCTGCTCTCCCCCTCACTGACATATCCGTGTCAGTGGATGCAGTAGTGCGACTCCGTAATCGTCCTATCCAAGGACTCACTGTAGATGATGCATCACCTGTCTGACCACTCAGGGAAGTACTCTCTGCAGGAGTATTTTCAGCATGACTCATACTGGGTGAGCCATCAGTAGGCACTGCAACAGGATTCCCATACCAGGATGCTAACTCATCAAATACCACATCTCTGCTTATGAGTGTCTCATGCGTAGAAGGTACATAACACTTACAAGCTTTTCATTCCTGTGCATATCCTATAAACACACTTTTCACTGCCTTAGGATCCAATTTCTTCCTCTTCTCATCCGGTATATGCACATATGCAATGCTGCCAAATAACTTCAAGTGTGAAATGTCAAGTTTATGACCATACAACCGTTCATACGGAGTGACATCATGAATCCCTGCTGTAGGGGTTCGATTCAGCACATAGACAGCAGTCACCACTGCTTCAGCCCAATAACCATTTGGCAAACATTTTTCATTCAGCATATCAGCATAGCTCTAGCTGACTCCATCAAATCCCTGTTTTTCCTCTCTGCAACACCGTTTTGCTGCGGTGTGTAACTGCATGTGAGTTGTCTTCTGATCCCATGTTTAGCTAGATACCTGTCAAAGTAGTTTGAGACATATTCACTTCCTCCATCTGATCTCAAGCATGATATGTAACAGCCCAATTCATTTTCAGCATGTTTCTTGAAGTCTTTGAATGCATCAAACACATCATCCTTATGCTTCAAAATATAAAGCCAAGTGTAACTGCTGAAATCATCAATAAATGAGACATAATACCGTGCACCGCCAAAAGAAGCATTATGTGAAGGACCCCAGACATCAAAGTGCACCAACTGTAAAGGCCTAGTGCTGTTTTTTACATGTCTCATGAAAGGAAACCGTGCTTGCTTCCCAAACCGACATGCAGGGCATACATGACCAAAATCATTATACTTGAATTTAGGTAATCCAAGTACTACTTCTTTTTGCTGCATAGATTTCAGCTTTTGTACATTGACATGTCCAATCCGCTTGTGCCAAATCTCTACATCCTGAATGGCACTCTCATCATGAGCAAACATGGCTGCCTTGAGTCCCGGAATGGTCGCATCCAATGTAAACATCCTGCCATCCCTTTTGCCCTTGGCAATTAACTTGCAGCCATTTCCATACTCCTCAATGAAACACCCATCTTTGTTGAACCTCACTTGCAAATTCTGTTATGCCATTTGACCCACAGACAACAGATTCTTTGTTATGGTCGGTACATGTAATACATCATGCAAGCCTTTCTTCTTGCCATCAGGCATCATAAGAGGAACAATCCCTTTATGCTTTATGTCATGTTGGG
Source organism: Lygodium microphyllum (assembly GCF_053477565.2). Taxonomy (NCBI): domain Eukaryota; kingdom Viridiplantae; phylum Streptophyta; class Polypodiopsida; order Schizaeales; family Lygodiaceae; genus Lygodium; species Lygodium microphyllum. The sequence goes on along the minus strand of NC_141151.1, from coordinate 135,654,300 downwards.
TGTCATCCCCAGCACATACATGACCATGTGTACCTGCAACCATCTCATCAAACCACTCTCCATGCGGGGTCATGTGGTTTGATGCTCCAGAGTCAATGTACCATCTGTCATCTCTATCATGTCTCGATGCATGTTTAGATACATGCTGCATGGCAAAGATTCTATCAACTGGCTCATCATGAGCACCATTGGAAGATGCATAGTGCCCATGCTGTCTGCCCTTTGCCTTCATATCTCCCTGCTTTTTGTAACAATCCTTTGCAATATGCCCATACCGGCCACAATAATGGCAATCCTTGTCCCTCTTGGATTGATCAAATGACTGCCATGAACCAGATCCACCACCTCTACCTCGAGGTGATCTCCCCCTGCCTCTAAACCCACCAAATCCACGCTGGCCTTGTGTATTTGCACCATGCCAATTACTCTACTACTGCTGCTGTCCATAAGCATTACGAGTATCACCACGACCTCGAAACGAACCATGACCTCTAGATCCTCTGCCACGCTGGCTAGAGTATAACACAGTGTCTCTACTCTGAGATGCACTGGAACCTGTATTCAAACCAAGTTTGACTTCCTCATGCAGCAACAAGGCAACTAGCTCTTCCCAACTAGGGGGCTCTTCTCTAACAGAAATGGAAGTGTCAAAAGCTTTGTACTCTTTTCCTAAGCCATTCAAAGCAACAGCAATCATATCATCTTTTGATACACTTGAGCCAATAGTAGCAAGTTCATCAGCTATGGTCTTAATCTCCGTGGTATACGTCTGGATGCTCTTGCCATTCCTAGACATGTTGTTGAACTACTGTTTCAACTGGATCTTCCTTGCATGTGTCATGGTTCCATAATTTTTCATCAGTATGTCCCAAACATCCTTCGGAGTCTCACATCCAGTGATTTGAATTACCATAGCATCATATATACATAAAGAAAACCAATGCAGCACCTTGCATGCTATTTCATTCCATAGCCTGTAGGCTCTTTTCTGTTCATTTGTTGGATTGTGTGCAGACAACTCAGGAGCAACTTCATCTCCTGTACATAGATCCCAATAACCTCTGCCAATCAGAAAGTTTTTCATTCTGAATTTTCATAATGCAAAGTTCTTATTATCCAACTTCTCTCCAACTATTTGAGTGATATTGTCAGTTCCATGTGCATTAGCCATGATGCAATAGACTGTCTATCAAGTGCCTGACTCCTGTAGACCAATAAGTATGACTGACTAAGTTCAGTCCGTAACAGTTTATGACAGTTTTCTACACTAAATTGCAGGAAAAAACAAGGGTATTTCAGCCCACTGACACCCCAAAACAACCCACAAACAAGTGGTCTCAACAGTAGATATAACTGTCAATACATGAGCTATGTGTTTGCTTCAGCTTAATCTTCTGTAACCTCACTGCCAGGGTACATACATGCAGTCTGAAAACTGTAAACTGTGAGTAACTAGCAGCAATTTCAAGTCCAAAACTGAGTGGTAATCATGTCATACATGTTCCAAAATCTCGCAGATAGCTGCTAGTACATTTGGCAGTCAAGACATGAGCATAAAGGCACAGAACAGTGCATAACCAGCACATACAAGTGTCAACAAATTCAATTGCAGGTTGCAGTCAACTAGAATTCAGCATAACAAGCTCCAAACCACTTCAAAGTGTCTTCAATCCAAATCATACATTTGCTCCAATATGACAAGGTCAATGCATGACTATGTAGTGACCATAGACTGTCTGTCTCTAATGAGCAAAGTCATACATTACTTCTGCAATTTGTACTCAGCCAACAAGACAAGATTGCATTTGCTTCAGCTCCAAAAAATTTCAGCATTCAGTAGCACAATGCTTTTCTCAACCCATAAACATTCTGACATACACATGTCAGTACATACATCTCATATATGTCACCAAATATCACACTATCCTTCAGTAAATGAAGAAATGCTTACTGTCCATATTAAATGACAGTTTTCAGCCTGTCTGAAATGCTCCACATCTGAGTATTTCAATTACAAAAATCAGCTTGCAATGGATCACAACAAGTACATATGATCTCCAGCATATATTTATGCTCCAAGAGTGCTTCTAGGCTTGTCAGAGAGCTTCCAAAGCTCTTCAATGTGTTGCCTATACCATGTATACTGTGTATACAGCAGTGCTGCCCTTTTTTTCTAATCTGCCCACTCTGATCTCAGCTCATGTCAGAGCTTAAGGTCAAGAATTTGCCTCTTGCCATCTTAAAACACTTCATACCTGTCATAACCAAGCATTTGATGACCAAATGCACCAACATTTGATGAAGTGCAGCCCAACAACTGAGAGCATGAAATAGGCGCAGTTCACGCAGATCTGTCCTCTGCTCCAGCAGCTCTATTTGCTGAGTTTGATGCTGATGGAGCACACACTAGTGCTCAATACACCCTTCACAAGGCTCTGAACAAGCCACAACCTGCAGCTTGACCCATAGAGTAGGTAATCACTCAATGCATACCTTCAGCTTACAATGGCATTCAGCCTGTTTGAGAAAATGACACAAGTCTTCAACTGTAGATCATCTTCACTCCCTCTTGCTCCAAGAGGTCCACCAAGTAAGGCTTTGATACCATGTTCAAAGAGGAGAGAGAGACACGGAAAACACCATATCCATGAGCCTTCAAGCTCTCAAGCTCATTCCTTCATGTTCCACACACTAAACTGAAAAGCACACACCCTACAAGATAAAGTGACCTAGTGTAAATGTAGACTAGACAGACTAACTCTAGTCAAGTCACTAACTGACTACTAACCTGACTTATTTAATATAGTCATATGTAGACAGCTGTACACTCTAGCTGTCATAGATGTCGGTCATAGATGAAGACACACTGACGGTGAGCTTGATTTCTAACAGGATGATGATGGTATTGAACATCACCTGAAGGTGGGTATCAGTCTTCAAGAAAAAGATTTGTCAGTCCTGCATGACCTACTAAAAGAGAACTTGGACATGTTTACATGGTCCTACAAAGATTTGAAGGGGATTGATCCCATAGTATATCAACACCACATCGACCTAGATCTTGATGCTAAGTTTTTGTGTCAAAGGCAAAGGTGCATGAATCCAAATTACTCGAACCTCACGAAGGCCAAATCACTGAAGCTCATTGAAGCTGAGTTTATCTATCCAGTGGTCAATAGTGAATGGGTTTCTCCCATCGTGGTAGTATCCAAGAAGAATGGAAAGCTACGAATATATATGGATATCCAAAATTTGAATTCCAAGACAAAGAAGGTTCATTTTCCTATCCCTTTCACAGACCAACTGTTGGACACAATGGCTAGCCATGAGCTTTATTCCCTCTTAATGGATGGATTCAGTGGATATAATCAAGTCTAGATTGCATAAGAAGATCAATTCAAAATAACCTTCACAACAGAATGGAGAACCTATGCTTACAGAGTGATGCCATTTGGGCTCTATAACGCTCTTGCTACCTTCTAAGAAGTGATGATGGCTACATTCCAGAACCATCTACATGACTTCATTGAGGTGTACATAGATGACTTATGTGTCTACAGCCTAATCTCGTGAGCATTGGGGACACCTAGAGCAGTGCTTTGATAGATGTTGAGAGTATGGGATCTCTCTCAACCCCGACAAATATGTTGTTGGAGTCTCTTCATCAAGAGTTCTTCTAGGCCACATTGTCTCTACACAAGGGATAGCAACAAACCCTACCAAGATCGAGAAGATCGCAACCTTGACAGTGCCAACCAACCTTAAAAAATTGAGGGGATTCCTTGGCCATGTGGGCTATTACAGAAGGTTCATTGCACACTTTGCAACAAAGGCAGCTCCCTTACATAAGCTCCTTAGAAAATATGCAAATTTTACATGGACTACTAATTGTGATGAGGCATTCAACACCCTAAAGTAGTGTCTTATTGAAGCACCTATCCTACAGCCTCCTGATTGGATGAAGGAGTTCCATGTGCACACTAATGCATCAATCAAAGGCCTAGCTACAATCTTATGCCAAAAGGGCCCTTCAAAGTTAGATCAATCTATCTATTATGCAAGTCGAAAAGTAACCAATAGAGAATGAAACTATACAATGATGAAGCTAGAGTACTTGGCAATGGTGTTTGCCTTGGAGAAGTTTCAACACTACTTGCTATCGATGCACTTCAAATTCTACATGGATCATGAGGCCCTATTATTCTTCCTGATAAAAAAGGCTGATGTGAAGGGAAGAATGATGAGATGGCTCCTTCTGTTTTAGGAGTTTGACTTTGAAGTGGTTACCAAACCCGATCACGCCCATGTCTTGGCTGATCATCTATCATGAATCCCTCAAAGTGATGAGGAAGAGCACGATGACTCTGACCTCCCTGATGCTTTCTTGTTTCTAGTTGAAACTATTACCTTGTGGTACACAAACATAGCTAACCTCCTAGCAGTGCAACTGTATACCCTGGTATTTCCAATCATGTGAAAAAGAAGCCTCTGTTGAAATCAACCCCCTACACCCTATTAGGGGGTGCTCTGTATAAGAAAGGTAAGAATGAAGTTCTGTGAAGATGTATTGCAGAAGGAGAGATTGGAATCATGTTGAAAGCATGCTATGACAAGTCCTATGGAGGACATTCCACGGGATATGCGACAGCCAAGAAGGCCTTGCTCGCAAGATATTGGTGGCCAACCCTCCACAAGGATTGCCTATGACTATTGCAAACGTTGTGATTCTTGTCAAAGAATGGAAAACCCAACCAAATCTAGCATTGTGCTGCTGCAACCTATCATTCCCCTAAAGCCGTTTGAGAAAATGGGAATCGACTTCATGGTCCCCATCGATCCACCAACCATAAGGAAATAGAACAGATACATCTTGGTTTGTATGGACCAATATGACAAAGTGGTATGAAGACAAAGCTCTCAAGCGATGTGATGGGAAAAGTGTAGTCTTGTTTCTGTATGAGAATATAATCACCCATTTTGGTAGTCCCCTAGAGCTCATCAATGAACAGAGGTACTCACTTTCTCAATAAGATTATGGAGGAATTGATAGAGTTGTACAAAATACACCATCGTAAGTCCACACCTTACTATCCCAAAACCAACGGCCAAGTCAAAGTTACCAAAATCACATCCTCTACTCGATCTTGAAAGGACAATTATTGCACATCGCAATGATTGGAATGATTAACTTACAAAGGCCCTCTGGGCGTACAAAATCTTCATATGGCTGCTACGGGACAGACTCCTTTCTAGTTGGTGTATGGTACAAAAGTCATGTTTCCTGTTGAACTAGAGCTATCCTCTTTGCATGTGGCTATCAAAGAACGCTTGGGTGATGGCGAGTCCTTGCAACACCATCTCTTGCACCTAGAATGTCTAGATGAGACCCGCAAGATAGCCCTATAGTGTATGGAAGCCACGCAAGCTTATAGAAAGGCCTATCATGACAGCTTCATCAAGCATAAGGAGTTCAAGGAGGCTAACTTAGTTCTTGCTTATGATTTGTGATTTGGAAAGTTTTCAGGAAAGCTTCAAGAATGTGGATAGGCCCCTATGAGGTACTTGTTGTCTACCCCTAATGGCTCTGTCAAAGTGCAAATAGTCGATGCTTCTAATGATCCCTTCCTTATTAACGGCTATCGCCTAAAGAAGTATCACCCTCCCTTGGGATCTTGATAATCATTACCGATAGCTCCCTCATTCCTTGTGCGTCAATCAATAAGGCTTTACCTATTGCTCATGATAGCCCTTATGCTTATCCTAATGAGGTAGCCTGGTTCTGTTAGCCCCTCACAACCACCTGCTCCCTTTCTATCTGATCGACCACAGGTGGCGAGGATGGTTCTAATACGTGGTTTTCTTGCCATTCTCCTCTTTCAAAAGAAGAAAAAGAAAAGAAAAAATAAATATATATCAGTCATGGGAGAAAAGGACTTCGATCCCTATCATGTCAACCTATTCTTCGAGAAAAGGTGGAGACTCCCTCGACAATAGAAAAAAAAACAAAAGAAAACAAAGAACAAAATCAAACTATTATGGGAGAAAATGAAAAAATTCCCTATCATAACATGCCTCATTCCAAGAAAAGGTAACAAACATCCTTGGATGGGAAGCTAGTTGTGGAAAAGGTGGCAACACCCCGTAGTCCAAGATAGCCAAATCACTAGCAAAATTCTTCCAAACGCAATTCCAAAGCTGCCTCCCTTGGTTCGCTAAATCCTGTAACTCCATCGGTGCTTCTGACTCCTACAACAGATGATATTTCCAATGTGCAATTTAAGTATCAGACATGTGGGCTACCTTCCTAAGTATGCCTCTTCATAACAACCAATCCAAGTTGACATCATCAACTAGCCGAAGCCGATCTTCATCGACAAACCTTAAGCAATGTGAGCTTTCATCCTAACTGGATAGGGATGTGAGTATGGGCTGCCCTCTGTATTCATCAAAAAGCACGTGAGACAGAGGGTGGGGTGAGTGACTAGTCCTTGCCCTTTATATCTAACAGAGAGAGTGAGATATGTGAATGGAGTGTTGCACGCATGGGATGGGCCGTTCAATGCACAAAGCACAAATTGTTCCTCTGCATGGCACTATAAGGCTCCCTGGCCTTCCTTCTCACATCGTATGTTGACACAGGGTGGGATGCACTATTGTACCATCAATTGCACACAAGGCATACAACCTTTGCACAAGTGGTAGTGAGGCTTACATCAATGGGATTCGAGAACAAGTTGCCCTCCTATATTCATCAAAAGTGCATGAGACAGAGGGAGGGCTAAGCGTGATTGATTTCTCTTTCATCAACTGAGGGGTGAGGATTAAGGAATGTCCTGACAATTGGACATAGGTACGTTCTCATTTTCCTATACACACACAGGATGGGCCTCCTCCTGCCATTACTATACATCTCATTCTATTTGGCACACTGTACGATGAGGCTCCATGGCCTTCCTTCTTGCACCTATGCCAAATGGATTGGGATGCACCTATGCCAAATGGATTGGGATGTACGATGAGGCTCCATGGCCTTCCTTCTTGCACCTATGCCAAATGGATTGGATGCATTGATGCACCATCAACTATGCACATTGGCATACTCCCTCTGAACCATTCCTCTTATTGATTTCTAAACTGGGTATGAGCTATGGGTTTCCATCATTATTCTCCGAGTAATGTGAGTCATGGGGCAAGTGACTAATCTATCATTCCAACATGAGTGACGATCGAGATTGTGTGTTGTATACTTCACCAGAGACAACCTAACCAACGTTTCATCAACAAAGTTATCTCTCTGGGTGTTGTTGTGTGGTCCTTGCCATGTTGGGCAAATGTGATGTGGCAAGCTGTGGTAGCTCCTGCCGAGATGACTACGATCCTTCATGTGATAGCGACAGTTCCCCTCGAACATCTGCAAATCGAGCCAAGTTTTTCTAACCCTATCCCTTTTGATTACATAAGTCCATCATGTTTAAGTGTGGGGATGTATGCGTATGAGCTATGATCAAGTGTCGGGTCCCTATTAATCAAGTCCATTCAATCTATTAAGGTCTTAAGTGTGGGGACGCGTCCTTGCAAGTCCGTTTTGCATACCCTCATAAAAACATCCTATTAGACTATTCATGGATACCATGTCCTGATTTTGCCCTGATGGAGTCTCTTCCCCACCCACTAGTCCCATTTTCACCCTGTCTTGGGGTCGTTCCTTGACTATTTGGCTTTCTCCTTTCTTTTGTCTCTTTTCCACACCAATGCATCCTATGTCTACCAAAATAAAAATCTGCCCTTACAACCCTCTTTTTCCCTTTGACTTGGCCACTTTTCCTTTTTATAGCCCTCGGTTTCAAGCCACAAATCATGAGTTATTAATTTTTAAAGAATTTTCTGTCCCTTTAACATGTTTTCATGCGAACGAGCCTGTTTCACCGGAATAGCAATATGATGAGACAACCCTGACCTCTACCTTTCCCTTGATATTTTTCCTTTTAACTTCCCATCATTCCAATGCATGGTTTGTCCGTTATTCATTTTTTTGTCTTTTCAGGTATTTTCATGCATGCTTTTGGTCATTTTTCCATGTGAACATGCCACCCTAAACACGTTGAAATTCAATTCTAATTAGATAGCCTTGTTTGGGTTGCTCCTTTCACCATTTTGAATTTTTTCCCATCCTATTCTAGCATATTGATTTTATGATATTAATTTTTATGTGTGTTTTCATGCCTCTTTTTCCTATTTTTTCCATGTGAACACCCCTTAACATCACCGGAATTGCATTTTGACCTACCAACCTTGTTCCACAGGTTTTCCCTGACATTTTTTATTTTCATTGCACTCCGTTTTGATGCACATATTTTCTTGTATTAATTTTCACCTCCATTTTTATTTATGCTTTTGTCATTTTTTCCATGTAAACGTACTCGGAATTGCATTCTACCTTACCCATCCTGTCTCTCACTTCCCCACATACATTTTTCATTTTCATTATTCCTTGTTTCAATCGTCAGATTTTTCGTATTAATTTTTATTCCCCTTTTTGGGTGTTTTTAATTATTTTTTCCATGTGAACGAGTCTTATCCCTGTCGGAGTTGTGTTCTGACGTGATAGGACTGACTGCATTTTCATTATGCACAATTTTTATTCTTTCCACCTTTCATTTCGACTAATGGATTTTGTGAAATTAATTTTGTTGTGTATTTTTGTGCTCGATTTTTTGCATTTTTATTTGTGAACCCCCTTTTTGTTTGCCGAACGCACTGGATGCATTGTCCATCTGATTCCCCCCATCGTCTTGCCCGATTTTTCTTTTTTACGACATCTTGATTCGATGCCCGGATCTCTCCAAATTATTTTTTTCGATAATTTTTTGTTGTTGTACCCGTGTGTCACGTCCAATTTTCGCTTTGATACGCATGTCTACGGCTTTCACCACATCCTATGCTACCATCTGACTTTTCAGTTGCGGTCGCCTATTCCCATTGGTGCAAATTTTTTTAACCCCCACCCACGTTCATTCATGGGATGAGGGAGAGAGGGTACGCTTTATTAAAACAAAAATAACTTTTAAAAAATAACCAAAAAACCAAACAAAACCAAGATAACAAAAACACCACCCCTTTTAAATTTGTTTTTAAAAAAAACAAAGAAAGTTTTCTTTTTGAAAAAAAACAACCAACAACACAAATTTCCCCCCCCCCCCCCCCCCAACCATCCCGACCCTCCCACTTCCCCTCCCTCTCTCTCTCTCCAGCCCCACCTGCGTTTCCCCTCCTTCCTCCTCCATCACCCCCTCCTCCTCCTCTTCCTCCCCTCGCCTCCCTCCATCCTTCCCCTCCAGCTCCTTCTCTTTCTCCTCCTCTCTTCCTCTCCCACCCTCCTTTATATCTCCTCCTCCTACTTTCCTCCTCCGCCCACTCCTTCTCAACGTGCTGCCATGTGCCCACCACCACAACGCCCACCCGATGTGCCACCTACAACCTCCCCCGCAACGCCGACCACTTGCATCATCACCACCACCACTCGACACACGATGCCGCCTGCTCGCGCCATCGCAGCCATTGCCGACACCCACTACACCCGACAGCCTCCATCCTCTATCACCCTCCATTGTCGTGCCTTCACCTCCCTTGTCGCCCCCCAAGCCCACCCAACACAAAGACCCACCCCACCACATGGCCTAAGCCCCCTCACCCATCACAATGGTTCCCCCTCCCCTACCCTGCCCATTAATCAACCCTCCCCACCCACTACTCCCCTCGCCCACCCCTAGGCCCCCCCTACCCATCAAAACCACCCCGCCACCCTCAAGTGACCCCCCCCCCCCAATAGGCCGCCCACCCCATAAGGTACCCCTCTTTCCCTAAAAGTAAACAAAAAAAAAAATAATTTTTAAAAACCAATACAAAAAGCAAAACACTCAAAACACAATCATCTATGTATATGTTTTTTTTTAAAACGCACAAACAACACACCACACCCACCCACACATTAATCCCAACCCACCCAATTTCCCCCTTCCCCTGTTTTTTGTTTTCTTTCCCTCATCTCTTCCTTTGTCTATGACCACCCTTCCCACCGTATCGTGTGTGCGTGTCCCTTTTTAAGGTGTGGTTAAATTGCATGCGATTGTGATTGCGGCGGTGCACGTGCAAGGACATGCGTGTGGTTTTTTTGTGGGGTGATGAGCTAGCAATTGTTCACACACAACCCATTTCTTGGTACATTTTTTTTAATTTTTAATCTTTCAAAATTGAAAATATACTAAAAAACACATTAAATTTTATAAAAACCCATACAAAACCATAAAAATTGGAAATAAATATGGAAAATTTATTTAAAATTTATAATATAATTTTACACTTTTAAAAATTTTAAGTATTTTTCTCAACTAAAAATACCAATTAAATTTTAAAAACCTTCATTTTCATGAAAATTTACCCAAAAATTCTTGAAATTTTGTTTAAAAATCAACAAAAAATTCCCAAAAAAATCAAAAAATCATACCAACTTTCCTTTATATTTTTGGATCCTTCACATATGCTAAAATTATGGAAATTAATTGGGAACCAATTATATGCATAATACACCCTTATTAAACATGTAAAGTCTTGAAATTTTCTTTTTCAACTCCGAAAAATGGCTCAAAATTTTTTGAAAAATCTATTGGACTTTTTTACTTAACTTTCAATCTACATTGCTAAATGAACAAAAGAGAACAAAATCAATCACACATTCATATCAAAACTGATTAGGAAGACACAAAAACTCACATAACAATCCCAAATTAACAAACAAACCAAAACACACATAGTAAAAATAAATTAAAAATATTCCATGGATATAATTGAATGCAAACATGAAAGAAGAAAATAAATCAAAATTTATTGAAAAATATTTGCTTTGAAATTTGATGTGTTTCGCTTATATTGGCAAAAGTTTCCAGTTTGTTGGATTTTCTTTTTGGATTCCCTTGTGGTTGCATCACATCCATTACTGATTGTGCATTCAGCCTTTACTTGCATACACATCCTCCTCCAGGTACTCTATTCCTTTCCTTATTTTCCTTTTTTTTTTGCATAAACATCACAAATAATTATTAAAAATGAACCAGTTGATCACATTCTCCACACGCATTCGTGCTAAAAACATTGTGCTAAACACATTTTACTTCATTTAAAAAAACCATACATTCACAAAGCATGCACTTTGTGTGATAAATACACTTATTAATTTGTAATAAAATAAACCTTTCATCACAAGTGCACACACTAAATAAAAAGTGCTACATGCACATTAAATATAAAAACAAACTTGCATTTAGAGGCCTAAAGTCCCGAGCACGTTAATAAGCACCGTCAACTTAATAAGTTTTTAATGGATAAAATAAACCATTGTTTTCTTATTAAGGTTTATCACCTAATTTAAAAATCGCCCTTTAATAATTAAATTATAAAAAGAACTTTCAATTAAATCCCCCTTTTCCCTCACATTGCACATTCCCCCTTTCAATGAAACATTGGGGTGGGTGACGTGGCACTCAGTTGAAGTCCTTATTGGTAGTCTTGGTCAATTGAGTTGGGTCAACAGTCGATTTGGATTTTGGTTTGGTGGTTTTTATTGGTTATTTGATTAGAGTCCGGAATAGGAAAAGTTAACAAGTATATCCTCAAGTTGTTATAGAAGCAGAACCCACCAGGATGTGTTGGACCTTAAGATGGTTATTACTACTTTAGGTATTAGTGACTCCATGATCTCTAATCATGTCTAGAAGCAATTATGTCAATTCCTTCAGGACAGGTTTATGCTTGCCAAAACACCTTCTAACTACCTTTCGAAGGATTTATTCACAGTTTCTTGAATGGTGTTGAAAGCAATTACTATTGATTGGAGTTCCTATCTCTTGTTAAAGATGGATCAACATTTTGTTAGAGCCACACATGGTAATGTGACTAATGTCACATTTAGTTCTTATATTTCTGTTTTCTTGGCATATGCTGCCCCTGTCAAGGAAGTTCCTACATAACCAGTTGATCCTCTAGAGGTTCCTCCTCCTACTACTGAAAGCATTGGTGTTGTCATTGAGGATCTTGATCCCCTCCCGCCTGTGGTAATTTAGAGGAAGGGACTTAAACAAGTGGTTGAATCAGCGCCAACTCCTCTTCCACTCTCCGTTCTTGTTCAATCTAGCAGTCAGCTGCTAGCTTTCCTCACAATGCCAAATCTTTTCAGAGCACATCAAGATGGTACTCTGGAGATTTCCATTCCCTCTGTATACTACTTGGTGGTAGGAGACGCAATTCCTTTCTTATGCAAATATATCTAGAGCTCTATTGAACTCTCGATTTTACTGCATGTATCTAGCAGCTCTATTCTTCTTGTTATGAAGAAGTTCAGTAGTCCAAATAAGAGTTGAATAAAGTGAATAATGAGCTAGCTTTTGCTCAATAAAAGTTTCCTGATCTTTGTACCTAGATGGAGAAGTGGACTAAGATTATTGATGCCCCAGAATGTGGAGATTTCTAGTTTGCAAATTTAGTTGACTGACATTGAATCCCAAGTGGTTGGTATAACTAAGAAGGGGGATAGATTGTTGCAGGAGTCTCAAGAGCTTAAAGCTTTGATAAGCTACCTAGTCAGAAGAGCTTAAATCAGCTAATACCATCCTAGAGCAGAGCAATATTCAAATTCAACAACTTAAGAAACAACTAGCTCGATTCCGTTCTACTTTACAAAGTCCTATTGTACAGCCAGTTCCTTCCTTATACCCTGTGGATTTCACGGTCCTTCAAAGGAATGCTACCTTATGCCCCTTATTCCAAGCCAAGGTGGAAAGACTTCAGTCCATAATGGATTTACCATGTTCTTCATTTGAGCAATTTCAGGATTTTGTTCCTCCAGACTACTCTTTTCTTTGTTCACTATCAGCAGCACAAGCTGGCCTTTTATATTAAGCTTTCAACAATGGATTTCCCTCTTCCAAAGGATGGTTGGTCTACTAATCTATTGATTGAATTGGCCAGAATGGTTTTTGAAGACTCTGTGACTACAAACACTATGCTTATTCATGTGCAAACACTAACCAACTAAGGGTGGACCTCTTAGCCCACCTTTCAAAACAACCTCCCTTTCAATTCATCTTTCTTTTATGTCTACCATCATCAATCCATCAATTCTTGGTTTTTATCTTATTATCAGCAAGATGCATAAATATGATGCTTATTTTTCCCTTTATAAATCTAACTCACTAGTTATTTTACCTCTTCTCTTTCAAACCCAAGGTGCTCCTCAAATTCCTATTTTCACTCAATGTTCTTTTATTGTAGATCCAAGTATTTTTCCCTCCTTTGTCTTGTCCTTCCCCATCTATAAATATTCATTCCACTTTTCTAGCCTATTTGTTAACATCCTTTTTAACATATTCTCCTAAGTTTTCAGCTAATCCCTCTTTAGCTTATTCTTTCTTTTATGATTTTGCTTACACATCCCTTCATCCTCTTTCACTGGTTCCTCTTCCCTCTCGTACTACTTCTATCCCTCATCCCCCTCAGTTGGTTAATGGCTATATAGGCTTTGTCAAAAGATTCCTAGAAGATGAGGATGGAGTGCAAGAGATTCACTTACAGGACCTCAAATCAATTGGCCGTTGATTCCAAGTGAATGGATTACTACTAGTCAAGCTTTTCATAACTATCTTTATTTTTCTCAACAGCATTCATAGTCTTTTGATTCTTTAGTGAGATTGACTACTCACTTAGCTTGGTATCTGGCATACATGCATAGGCATTTGCATAATGATCAGAAGTCGATACCAAAGTTATGCATGAATATGAATGTGACTATTGATCCTCAACAATAGGATATCTTGTACTTTCATGCTCTTTGTTTGCCTAACATATATCTTGTCTTGGAGAGGATGTGTTGTTTGCAATTTTTCCAAAATCCTCCCAAGACTTTTGTAGACGAATCTTTATCTATGGATTGCTTACATAATCACCAAGCCTTCAAGAGGGATTGTCTTCATCGATACCCAAGAATGTAATTTTTGATTATTCATAATGATATCTCTTTTGGAGGTGCCATTTAGATTGTTGTTTTGTGTAACTGTGGGTGATGATTATTTTGTTTTATGATGGGGCCGTGGTGGTTGGAGATTCAACATTTTTAAAGAAGTTATCTTTTTGAAGATTCGTGGTGACGATGATGCTAAGTGGATAGCTCTAGATACTAAAGATGCAAAACCTCTTGTATCCTTTAACAGTTTGTCATGCTTTTCTGTTTCAAAGTTGTGATAATGGATAAAGCTATTTTCCTTTCGTTGCAATTCTTTATTAGATACAGGTAATGAGTTGGGATTGTGTTTGGATGGTGTTTCTTGAAGATGCTAAAGAAGATTGAGATGAGCTATATTTTGAACTTATATTCTCTTTTTCCTAGGTCACAAGAGGACGCTCCTTAATTAAGTGTGGGGATATGTTAAGGGTTGAAATAACTTGATTTTTTTTGTTTTTGTGGACTGAATGGTTGATTTTTGATGGATTTTGAATGATGTTTAGCCGTTTTGAAAATGTTTGGGAGTGTTTTGGATGATATTGATTATGTTTTGGAAGCTCATGATGTTTTACAATGGAGATATGATATTCTGACATGTTTTGTGATGTCCTGATAGTGTATGATTGTGCATGTTTCAATCTAGTAACCTTCTTTTTTGTTCTGTTTTTCTTATATATGAGGGGTTATGAATGATTATTCTTCATTATCTCATTGTACAATTGAGAGAGAGCATGTATGAGAGAGAATGAGACAACCAAATCTATGAAAAACAATGTATTTATGAGTGAGAGATTATGAGAGAAAGCTATAGAATCTTTGAAGAAGAATACTATGAGATGATTTCCATTCAAACTGATGTATTCTCTTGTGTCTTTGTGATATCTTGATGAATTCTATGAAGAATATAAAGGGTATAATTAATTTTGTTCAAGTTATTGCAGTGGGAGAATTGTTTCTATGGAGCTGTGTGAAGATTTCTTGTTCCTGGTGTTCTTTTCCTTGTTGTGGACATACCAAATATAAGAAAGATACACTACAAGATATAGGCCTTATACCGACGTTAAAAGCGACGAAAATGTAAATAACAAAATTTTCCCCCGTTGTCGCAAAAAGCATCGTTATTGGCAACGCCATAGAACAGTCGGTATCAGCATCGGTATCAGTGTCGTTATTGGCGTCAGTATCAGCGTCGCAACGCCAATAACGACGCTGATACCGACGCTTTGCGACACTAATAACTACGCCAATAACGATGCGAGCAGTAAATTTGCGACGCTAATAGCAATGATAACATGGAAAAAAAATTGTAGTAAACAAAAACAAAGTATACTGAAATCATAACACTGATATATGAAATAAATACATGATCGCATAATGAAAGTGACTGATACAATCATGACAAGATATCACCACTACATAGAAAATGTCTACACAAATCAAGCGACCAAAAAAGAAAGGTGTGTGAGCTCCAGGGATCCAAGGGCGAGCTACATATCCTCGCCATCCAAAAGCTCGTCCCGTCGCAAAGGAGCATCGAACGGACTCTGCAAAAAAAAAAACAACAACACATCAGTCCACCATACAATAATGCATTCTAATTAAACATGATAACTACGGACAAGAAAGATGAGTGACTTACAGGGCCGCCGCATCTATACAATCAGTCGATCATTGCAGTGAGACCATGCCTCTCTGCATATGGAGTCTCAAGGCCGGTCGGATCGCGATTTGTAATGGAGTGCTGCAAAGAAAATAAAATACTAACTATTAGAAACATGATTATCAGTACAAATGATATTGCAAAAAAATAAACAAGTAAAACAAAAGAAAAACTTACAAAGTCCTCCAAATATGTCCTGTGGCCGCCACTCCCAAGATGATGGACCACTCCGGCCTCTAGTCATGCCCTCACCGCCTCGCACTGCTGACTCCAACGTCTTGGAGAATATGTAGCCTCCTCCCTCAATCGGCGCCAGTCGCCTGCGTCTAGCCACTCGAGCTTTACAGCCCCACTCTTAAGTGCCTTGCGTGTGTCCGATCGTCTGTGTGACATATATGCACGCATGCAGTCCATCATCCAACCCGTAGAAAATCTATCTACTGAGGCTGGAATCGAAAACTCCTCATGCAAGGATGCTACCATGTAGTCCTTGCTCCCCTCCGGTATGTTCTTCCAATGATCTAAGACGTTGTGCCGAAAAACTTGTTGGCACAACTCTCTCATACGAGCCATCACCCTCCTCCCCTCATCATTCATGATGATGGCTACCTATCATCGACTAGATAGGCATATCCCCCTGGGGTATGCCTAAGATGGGTCCTCTTCCACCTACGTCCACGCTCTTGTAGGAGACCCCTGTGCATCCGGTGTACCAACCAGGGTAATATCTGTCGGAGTGGCACCCATAGGGGTGCCACCTGCAGACGGCTGAGCAAAAGCCAGAGTAACTGGAGTAGACGTCCCCACAGGTGTGACAAATCCTGGAGGTGACGCAACTCCAGCAAAACGATGAGATGGAGACACCGCGTCCGTGCCTCCACAGCGTCCACCTGAGCCTGAGCCACGCTCCCTGGAACCGCCACGAGAGTGAGGAGTCACACCTGTATCCCGTGCCGACCGCGGGCTCACTGCCTCCGTATCTCTGCAGCATCCCCCTGACCCTGAAGCACTCCCTCCCTCTGGCCCAAGTCTGGAGCGTCAACCTCGTCTACTCGAAGCTGAAGCATCCGATCGCGCCGAAGTAGATCTAGCAGAGCGGCTTGACGATGTCCGAGACAGCTCCTGGTTTGCCATGTCTCTGATTCTCGCGATTTGATCTGGAGACATGCGCGTAAAGATATCCTGCAACTCCTCATCGCTCATCTCTCAACTCATCTTGAAAATGTCACCTGCACAGATAAAAAATGATGTTAGCATAATCAATTTAAATCATACAAAGCACGGTAATATAAATCCTAAAATACCACCATCAAGGTTGTCGGGGGTTTGGATAGAAGATTACCTGTTCACAAAAACGTACAAGAGAGTTTAAACTATTGTGACATGTACCGTGTCGTAATACAATTAACAAATAAATGAGTTCATGCAGCTGTTCACAATGGGCCGGTAACACAAAGGTGTCGCGCAAATCCATCCATTTTTTTTCAGAATCTATTTCGAGAAATCCAGATGGACCTCGTCAAACTGTTGCTCCAGGTCCTTCAAGTACCACTTTGAACCACTGCACATTGAATAGTATCATGGAGAAGCTATGGTAATCCACCGTAACAATACTTTGCAAGTTTCCAAAATACTCCATCTCATCTATAACCGTGTTTGGATCCATTGCTCATCGCCGGCTCTCTTGCTCGAACCTTGCCATGATACCATAGTCCATTGTGGAGCGCATTTTGTCAATACGCTCCACGCGAAAATGCCATCCGCACAACCACATTGCACTATATATTTTGTACTGTACATTGAAACACTCAAATTAGATGTCGCATATAAAATATAGATACAACAAATCCTAAACACCTCATCACCTTTGGACTACATCCCCTCGAGAATTCCCACTTCTCCATTGAGACCTCTGCTCCTTCGCGAAGACGCTGCGGTCAAAGCTCCATGCAACCATCGCGTTGATATGAACTGCGGCATCTCCTCCATGCCCTCGGAATATCGAATCGGTCGATGACGCGTACTACGTCGAAATTCAGATCGCGCTTCCTCTTGATCTTGCCTAGCAATCTAGTACTTGGCGAGCCACATCTCCATAGAGGCATGGTACAGCATACAAAAACGATTCACCTTCTCCTCCATTATAGCATCCATTCTTTTTTCTACCCCATTTCCAACCACCACATCTCCGGTCAGTCTATCATCGTCCTTCAGCGATGCGACGACCATAGCATTTTGTTGCCTAGATCTACCGTTGGTAGCCAGTATGAAATATGCACTAGCGTCTCAGACACCAACCAACCTTCAGCCATGCTATCTTCTGGCCGAGCTCGTTGTCGCACAAAGCCTTTCAGGGTTTTCATGAAGCATTCCAAGAAGAACATCCATTGCATATGGACAAGTCCAGTAATCTCCACTTGATCTACAAGATGCACAAGAAGGTGGATTTGTATCGTGAGCATGCTGGTAGGCAGGTATTTCTCAAAGAGACAGACCATCTCCACTGCTCCCCGCCTCACGGATTCAATAGAGGACGTCTTAATCTCCTTCTATGAGATCCATTGCATCAAATTCAACAACGTGTAAATGGCCCCGCGTATTTCTGGAGTAAGGCATCCTGTGATCGCAATTGGTAGTACAAACTGCCACAAATGAGAAAGCATTATGAACAACAGCTACATTCCAAATAGCAAAATGTGCACGCCAATGACAATCCATTTGTAGTACAAATCTGACATATCTTATGCCAATCATGGGATTTTAGCCCTGATAATTGGTCGTCTTTAGAAAATGCAGACCTGAGAGAACGCATCATACCCATCGGAGTGCGGATAGACTTGACTACTTGCTTCACAATGCGCTCTTCTTTAGTGGACAAAACCCAAGGAGTGCAAGGTAGCTGCACGCGACCATCAGTACTCGATTGCGGCCAAAGCGCCTCCATCTTACTTATCTCCTTTAAATCCATTCGTGCCCCTATAGTGTCTCTCTTTCCTGTGATGTGGTCCCATAGCAAGCTGTCCACATTCTTGAAATATATGCATGGGATCCAAGAAGTGGTTGATCTATAAGTGGGTCCAATATGGCAACTCATAGAAAACTGAGAACCGCCGCATTTCATTCGGATGTGACTCCGCGTGGACCATTTTCAGCTCGTACCACCTTGTGGCATTCATACGTGTTGGAGGTTGTCCAAGAAAACCTTCCCTGAGTTCATGACCCTCTGGCAAGAAAGCGGCGTGCCCTTGATATACCATCTTCTTCATGGTTCGTGACCTTCGGGAGCCTAACTGTGGCCTGCACAATGGACATGCATGATAACCTGAGGTAACCAGACCTGTTCCAACACCACGACCCAGTGAATACAAGCTTGAACGAGATAAAATATAGATATTACCAATGAGAATGGAAGCCTATTTACCTGAGCACTCTCCGAATCCCAAAAAGTCATGCATCATCCACATGAGAATGGCTCGAATATTGGCAGACCGTCGACCATCGTGCTTGCTCATATCTTGCATGGTGATCCCCTCCTCCCACAAAATCTTAAGCTCGTCGACTAATGGACGAAGATACACGTCCATATTTTTGACTTTGTAGCGGCCGGGAACAAGTAAGCTAAGGATGAGATGTCCTTTCTTTGTAGAAAGCCATGGAGGGATATTGTAGTTGACAAGGACTATAGGCCACACACTGTAAGAAGTTGAGCGCAGACCGAATGGGTTCACGCCATCCATTGCAAGACTGAGCCGAAGATTCCTTGGCTCTCGGGCAAAGTCTGGGAAGGTAGAGTCAATGTAGCTCCATGCGCGTGAATCTGTTGATATTTGTTGAACTCCATCCGTGGACCTATTCTGCGCATGCCACATTGTCAAGCTCGCCATGCTGGACATATGAAACATATGGTTTATACGGGGGATAAGCGGAAAGTGTCTGAGAACTTTTTGAGGGATGGTTTGCCCTTGCAAGTCCTGTCGATACCTGTGAGCACCACACTTTGGACATGTCTCCATAGTCTCGTATTCTCCTCAAAACAGTATATGCAATCGTTGATACATGCATGGATGTTGTTGTAGTCCATGCCAAGCTTTCGTAAAACATGTCGTGCATCATCACGAGACTCAAGCATGGTATTTACAAGTGGTAATATATGATATTTCAATAACCTGAAAAAAATCATAAAACACCTTGAAAAAGCACAAATGTTTTTAATAATAGTACTGAAAAAAAAATCAACGAAGCATATGTACAAGGTACTGAACAACTCGATCACACTTGCATTGCTCCACCCGTATTTTGCTTGCACACTTAAGAGTGCAAGCAGTGTCTTCAGGCGAGATACTCAGCACCCATCATATAATGGTATGGATACTTCCTCTCTAAGCAGATTAGAAGTCTCGACATCCATGGGAATCAATGCATTGATCATTGCCTCCATCTTAGGCTCCAAGATTGTAGGTAGGTCTGGAAGGCTGCCTGTCTCCTCTGGCATTGACGGTATAGATTGGCCTTGTAAGTGGTGGATTGGCTCATGCACTCCATCCATCACACGCCCACGAACTCTTCTAATTGGCCGCAAAGGGTGCACTCCTCCTCCTTGGGACGAGACATCACCTCCTTGGATAAAAAGTTTGCCAGCCAGACCCAATCTTATTGTATATGGTATTCAATTAACTTGTGAGTACAACACATGATTGATATTAACTTTTCTTACCATTTGCTGAAAATCCGCAATCACCTGATCAATGATCTCAAATTGAAACTCGCCAAATCGTCGTACATGTTCTATATACAATCAATGTTTTCATCTAATTGCCAGCTTGCATTGAGAGCAAGGACATGGGACACGCTAATTAAGATACACCTCGCGATCTTGAACAAGATGGCCTTCATCGTTTTCCATTTTGTCTACGTTACGACAAACAATTTGTTTTTGTTATCATTCTTTTTTTGTTTCTTAAATTGTTCTCCTCTCCTTCCATCTCTCTCTTTTTTTTTCTTTCTTAAATTGTTATCTTCTCCTTCCATCTCTCTCTCTTTTTCTACGTTATAACTACGACCACGACCACGACTATGACCACGACCATGACCACGACCACCACCACCACCACCACCACCACCACCACCACCACCACCACCACCACGACCATGACTACGACCACAACCACGATCACGACCACGACTATGACCACGACCATGACCATGACCATGACCACGATAACCACGACTACGACTATGACCACAACTACGACTATGACTACAACTACGACCACGACCACAACCACGACTACAACTACGACTACGACTACGATGACCATGACCACGATCCACGACCACGACCACGACTATGACCACCATGACCATGATTACGACCACGACCATGACCACGACCATGACCACGACCACGACCATGACCACGACCATGACCACGACTATGACTATGAATACGACTACGACTATGACCACGACTACGACTATGACTAGGACTACGACTACGACCATGACCATGACCATGACCACGACCATGACCACGACTACGACTATGATGACCATGACCACGACCACGACCACGACCACGATGACCACGACCATGAGCACGACCATGACCATGACCACAACTACAACTACGACCACGACCACAACCACGACCACAACCACAACCACCACCACAACCATGACTACGACCATGACTACGACCACGACTACGACCACAACTATGACTACTTATATAGAGATGAAGAGAGAGACAAGAGTTAGGGAGAGAGTAAAGTTAGAGAAGAAGAGGAGAGAAGTAAGAGAGGTAGAAATAGAAAGAGAGATAGAGAGAGAAAAGAGATAGGGGGAGATAGAAGGATTTAGGGAGAGTATAGGAAGAGAGAAAGAGGAAAGATTGAGGGAGAGAGAAGGGTTGAGAGAAGAGAGAGGAGAAAGAGAGAGAGATCCGGCTAGAGCATTTGACACCCATAGTCAACACACTGTGGAAAACACAAGCACAAATTGACATTGAATTATGGCAAGAAAATCCACCACAAAACAATAGTTATAATACTTGAGGTAGAATTTCAAAGTCTTACTGATTTCAATCGGTCATGGATGCCATACTATGGGTAGGTTGCACTCACTGAGAATAGAATTGGCGATTCACCTCATCTTCTCTCCATCATCAATAGAATTCTCCTTTACCATTTACAACTCATCCACCTTCTCTCCACACTATTGCACACTACAATCTCTATGAGGGCATGAGATTGGGATCTCCACAGATACCAAAGCATGATCTCTAGCTTATGGTTGCATATATACTACTACTACTCATGGAATAAACCTTAAAATAGTTATTATGCTCAAATATATGCTTGTTAGAGCATAAATTTGTTCCTAAGACTATTCTAAGGAAGAAATAGGGTTAATGATAAAAGACTGTGTCCTTCCTTGCAAGTGATTTTATATTATATTTTTAAATTAAAATTGATAGTTGAGGATGAGTTTCCTAAGAGATCTTATGGTGATGCTGTTTTAGTTTTGCGAAGCATATGAATGACGTTGTTTTAGTTTTTTGTATTTGTCTTTTTAAGAAGAGATTGATTCTTATGGAATATCCAAAGTTATTTTTGGATTTACGTTATGAAAAATGAATGTTTTTCTAACTGATAGGCTGATTGCCTTCGTTGTATACTTGCGTGGTGGAGGCTAGGACAAGCCCCATGTATGAGAGGTCTCTTTGCAAGAAGAACATTATGCTAGGAGGCACAAGTGTACTAGGGTTCTCTAGCCATATATCCCTTAGGTTTGTTGAGGATCAGCCTAACCCCTATGAGTCTAGGATGAGCTTATTGTAAGGTCTTATTTCCTTTTCTCTCTTTCTCTCCCTCTCTCATTTTTTCTCCCTCCCTCACCCTCACCCTCTTTTTCTCTATTTCCCTATTAGGTTTAATGATTTTTCTCTCTTTTTCTCTCTCCTCTCCCTTGGGGCTGATATCCTTGTAGTGATGTTTGTTGATGATACAAGATAGATTTTCTTGCAATAGAATCCCCATTTTCTTAGTGTTCCTCTTGGGGCTCCATTCTTTTTAGAGACAAACAGAGACAGAGAGAAGAGTTGGAGCAACAGAGAGGAGTTGTATGCTCACCTCTCATTTTCTTCATATTCCATAACCCATATAACTAAAGTTGATACAACACTCTAAGGTTTGTAAGACCATTCACGCCAAGTATAGACTAAGTCTAAAGTCACCAACTTATTTAATGTCTGCATATGTAGTACAACTGAACAAGTCAAGTGTCGGGTACACACAACCCAAAGATAGGAGAGCTGAGCTTAAAGTCTTAACACTCCTCCTCAAGCTCAAGACAACATCTGTACACCAAGCAGCTATCTAAAAACACTAAACTTATATTTACCCAAAGACTTGGTAAAGATATCTGCAACCTGTTCATCATCCTTCATATACATGAGATCTACTCTCCCTACAAGAACCATCTCTCTGATAAAGTGGTAGTGTACCTCAATGTGTTTAGTCCTGGCATGGTATACTGGGTTCGTTGCCAGGAGTACATACTGAGATTGTCGCATAACAAGGTCACTAGAACATCCACCTATATGTCCAAATTAGCCATAAGCTTGAGCAACCATGCAATCTCACATGCTGCCAATGTAGCACCCTTGTACTCAGCTTCAATAGTACTAGACAATGCAATTGTAGGTTGCTTCTTGCTGCCCCAACTGATCATTCCCCTTCTAAATCCAAAAGCATAACCACTCTTAGATCTGCGATCATATGAGCATCCTACCCAATCAACATATGTGTATCCAACCAATGTCAAGGGCTTATCTTTCACAAAGAACAACCCATAATCTATAGTAGACTTAACATATCTCATAATCTGCCAACAGCATCCGTGTGGCTTTCTGGGCTTCTGCATGAACAGACTTGTAAGCCCAACTGCATAACTCAAGTCTGCCGACCTAATGATAGTCAAGTAGATCAGACTACCAACCATCTGCTTGTACATAGTCACATCATCAATTTCAGCTCCAATGCTAATGTCCAACTTGACCATCTAATCAAGAGGTGTATCCAGTAGTTTACATTCAGCCATGCCATATTTCTTCAGTATTTCCATGGCATAGTGTTTCTGCATTAATCATAAACTATTTTCAACTTTGATCACCTCAATACCCAAGAAATACTTCAGTTCACTTAAGTCTTTCATGTCAAATTTAAATTTTAGCATATGCATAACATGTTGTATCCCCAAGTCATCATCACCTGTGATTATCAAGTCATCGACATAGATGACCAGCACTACCAAGCCTTTGTTTGTCTTTTTCGTAAACATACTTTGATCAACCCTGCCAACAATAAATCCCAACTCTACAAGTAATTATTGATCCTTCCATGCTAGGCTCTCGGAGCTTTCTTCAGCCCATACAATGCTTTTCTCAATTTGCATACATAATGCTGAAAATTGGGGTGTACATACCCTTCAAGCTGATCCATATAAACATCCTCTGCTAAATCACCATTGAGAAACACATTCTTCACATCCATCTGCTGCGATTTCCAGCCTTTAGCAACAGCTAATATGATCATTGTCCATATGGTTGCCATCTTGGCATCACGACTGAATGTTTCCTCATAGACCCATATTGCTGAGCATATCCTTTAGCAACCAGCCTGACTTTGTACCTCTCTACACCGCCATCTGACTTGTATTTAATCTTATAGACCCATTTGTAGCCAATGGTCTTCTTTCCTTCTGGCAGTGGCACAATATTCCAAGTACTATTTTCAGCCAAAGCATCTATTTCCTCATCCATAGCTGTGCACCAATTCTTATCCATCACTGCTTCAGCAAATGTATCAGGCTCTTTGACCTCTATCACTTTTGTCATATAAGAAAAATGCTTTACAGAAAAACCATTGTAAGTCAATCTATCCATAGGGTACTTGACTCTCTGCGATCATCTAAGCTGTGGTGCACTACTCAATTCCCCTCTCTCATGAGGTGGAATGTATTTGTTCTGCCTAATACCAGGTGTATACACAATCGGAATACCAAACTCACTATCTAGACTATCAATTGAGTCATAGCCTGAAGTCATCATGCTAGGTGTCAACATACTAGATGCATCCTCAAGGACTTTTTCTTTCCCTTTGATGTCCATCACATCATATCTCCCCCTCACTGACATAGTGGTGTCAGTGGACAGTGAGCCAAAGCTCCGCAATCTCCCTATCCATGGAGATACCGTCGTACCACCAGGGCCTATCAATGTAGCACTCTGCTGCTATGAATCAACTATAGAAACATGTGTAGAAGGCATATCCAATGGCACTTTAGCCAGTGATGCATATTAAGAGGCCATCTCATCAAAGATAACATCTCTGCTCACTAAAGTATCCCTAGTAGAGGGAATATAGCATTTGTATGCCTTCTTCTCCTACGAATATTCAATGAAGACACACTTATGTGCTTTCAGATTTAGATTCTTCCTCTTCTCATCAGGGAGATGCACAAGACAGTCAAATACCTTCATGTGACTAATATCAGGCTTGTAGCCATACAACTTCTCAAATGGTGTCATATCATGAATGCCTGTAGTGGGAGTCGTGTTCAAGATATACATGGATGTTATAACAACCTCAGCCCAATAATAGAACGGCATACTCTTCTCATTCATCATTAATCGAGCAGCTTCCATCAATACCCTGTTCTTCCATTCAGCTACCCCATTCTGCTGAGGAGTGTAGCTACAAGTAAGCTGCCTACGTATGCCATTTTCAGCCAACAAACTGTCAAACTCATTTGACACATACTTCCCACCACTATCAGATCTCAAGCAAGAGTTGTAACAATCAAATTTCTTTTTA
Source organism: Lygodium microphyllum (assembly GCF_053477565.2). Lineage (NCBI taxonomy): Eukaryota > Viridiplantae > Streptophyta > Polypodiopsida > Schizaeales > Lygodiaceae > Lygodium > Lygodium microphyllum. The sequence goes on along the minus strand of NC_141151.1, from coordinate 135,628,715 downwards.
ACCTGCTTTTCAAACTACTAAAAAATTGCAAACACCTTGTCCTTTATTTTCAAGATATAAACCCAAGTATAGCAACTGTAATCATCAATAAATGTCACATAGTATCTCGAGCCTCCCATGGATGCATTATGGGTTGCTGGCCCCCACACATCAGAGTGAACTAACTACAATGGTCGCATACTATTTCTTACATGCCTGACAAATGGCAACCTCGACTATTTACCAAACTGGCAAGCATCACAAACATGACCAATATCTATATACTGAAAGTTGGGTAAACTTGTCACAAGATGTTTCTTTTGCATCATTTGCAACCACTGAAGATTAACATGTCCCACTCTCTTATGCCATATTTCTAAGTCTCTAACTGTGCTAAAGCCATGGGCAAACATTGTTGATTTCAGTTGTGGCAAAGTGGCATCAAAAGTAAACATTCTGCCATTCCTATGACTGCAAGCAAACAATTTGTAGCCATTACCAAACTCCTCAATGAAGCATCCATGCTTGTTAAATTGAACCTGCAAATTCTGCTCAGTCATCTAACCCACAAACAATAGATTTTTAGTAATTGATGGGACGTGCAGTACATCATGTAAGTTCTTCTTCTTGCCATCATGGATTACCAAAGGTACTTTGCCTTTATGTTCTATGTTATGCTGCGTGTCATCCCCTATGCATACATAGCCATTCTTCTCAGGCATCATATCTGTAAACCAGTCACCATGAGGTGTCATATGATTCGATGCCCTCAAATCAATGTACCAAACTGCATCATCATGAGACTTCTCAGCAGCCCTATCTTACACATATGTCATGGCAAACAATCTATCCCTAGATGTATCTTCTGCCTGACTGGATGATGTATAATGTCCATGCTATTTGCCTCTTTGATTGCCCTGCTTCTTCCAGTAGTCCTTGGAAATATGACTGTACTTTCCACAATAGTGACAATCCTTATCCTTATTAGGATTGTCAGATGGGCGCTACTACTGCCAGGAGCCTCTACCTCTAGGGCTAGATCTCCCCCTGCCTCTGAAATTTCCACCTCCTCGTGCATTTAAACCCTGCTAGTTATTATTGCCATATGAGACATTTTGCTAGCCTCCTCTGCTAGAACCATAACCTCTACCACAGCTGCCACGATCGCATTGATTCGAATAAAAGACATCATCCTTGTTCTTGGAGCTGTTAGAACCTGTAGCCAAGCCAAGTTTAACTTCCTCATGAATGAGCAATGCAACTAGCTCATTGAAATCTGGCATTTCAACCCACACATAGATGGAAGTATCAAATGACTTATATTCAGATCCCAAACCATTTAATGTCACTGCGACCATTTCTTCATCCACAACCGGTGTGCCAATAGATGCCAGCTGATCCACAATGGTCTTAATCTCTGTGACATAATCCTGTATAGATCTGCCTTTTCTATCCATGTTGTTAAATTTCTACTTTAACTGTATTTTCCTGGCACTTGTAGTTGTGGTGGTGACTTGCAATTCATGATCTACATCACCATAGCATCTGAGATACATAGAGACAGCCAATGTAAAACCCTGCAAGCTCTTTATGTCCAAGCTCACAGTGCTCAGTTGTAGGCCTCTCTAGGAGCTTGGGTTCAGCTTCTGCTTCAATCACCAACTCCCAGTATCCTTTACCTATCAAGAAGTTCTCCATGTGAAACTTCCATATGGCATAATTGTTACTATCAAGTTTTTCCCCCACTATCTGGTTTATGTTGTCGATCATATCTGCATTAGCCATATTGTACCAGACAATATCTAGTCATTGCCTGACTTCTTGCAAGCCGACAAGTCTATTTGACTAACTGCAGTCTTTGACTGTTTATGACAGTTCTTTGCAACAACTTCAGTATTAAAACCAGAGTATTTTGACCCATCAACATCTCAAAACCATCCACAACCATGTGGCATAACCTGTAGGTACATCAGTCAATACATAGACCATGTAGTTACTTTAACTCTGTCTCATGCAACCTTACTGTCAGAGTACATACATGCAGTCTGAAATCTATAAACTATATGTGATGACCAGCAATTGATTCACAGCTAAAATTGAGATGTATACATGTCATACATGCTCCAAAACTTCATAGACATCCGCTAGTACATTTAGCAACCCAAATATGACCATACGGGCACAAATCAGTGCATAACCAACAAGTACAAGTGTCAAAACTCCTGTTCACAAGTTGCAGTCAACAAATACTTAGCAAAACAAGGTTTATACAACTCCAAAATGTCTTCAAATTACTTCATTTATTTGCTTCAGTGTGTCGGGGTCAATATATGACCATACATATAACCATAGATACTTTGTCTTCAATAGACAATGTCATAGAATGCATTCCCTATTTGTAACCAATCAAGATAACATCACTGCATTTGTTTCCAGCTTCAAATATTAGTATACAATCCCTTTCTCAATCCACAAGACATTTACCAAGCAAATGCCAAATGATACATCTCACAAGAGCCAACCAAAGTCATGTTGTGCTTCAATATAAACTGATGCTTGTTGCCAATAGTTTATGACAGCTTTTCAACTTGTCATACACTCTCAAATCTGCATATTACAGCACATAAATCTCTATTCAAACTGAGAAAATGAAGCACTCGAATCAGCCCAAAGTCATCTCACACAGCATAGGCACAACATCCTCAAAGTGTTCAGCATCAATCTTAGCCATTCGGGCATCAAATGAGCATAGCCAAGGAGCTTGAATCATCAAGACAAGGGGCTACCCTGTTTTACATAGGCTCTAGGTTGTTCTTCACACTCTAGAACTGAATATATGGTGGTCAATCTCAATACCAAGTGTCAATAATTGATGTTAGAGTTCATTGCCACTAACTACAAGCGTCACCAAGTAGAATAGGCTACCATTGAGCTGAAGTTGAAGTGGAAGAGGACTGGACTGGGAGGGATTAGATCTAGACAGCTAGCATGAATTTTTTCCTAATATTCATGGGACTGGGCAGTAGCAAATAATGAATCATAAGCTTCAATCAAGGCTCTATACAGGCTAGGATAAGTCTAGATTAGGTCTAGAGCAAGCCTCCATTGCAGACCAAGAGAAAACATGTTGTCAAACTCCATTGCAACAACCTGAGGTGAAGATGCCCTATAAACTAAACTGAAAGCTCACTGTCCTAAGCTTAACACAAGCTCAAAGAAGTCCTGCAAGGCATCCACAAAACCTGCTCTGATACCATGTCGAGAGACAGACAGAGACAGAGAGAAGAGTTGGAGCAACAGAGATGTGATTGCAAGTTGTGTCTTATCCTCTATCATGAAACTTTTGAGTAATTATATTTTCCTAGAAAACACATGTATCATATACTCTTAGTTGTAATGCTTTATTACTATTGAGTTTTGTTCTTACATCATTTAACACATCTTTTTCTACGCTATAATTTGTAGCTAAGGAATTATATATTTTGTAGACTATGATACAATTGTCTACTCATATAGCAAAGTCTAAAAAACTTGGCATAAAGAATGCTAAGACTTGATGATATCATAAAATGAGCCATATATAGTCATAATATATTGTAAGATTTACGCTCCAATTAAATATCTAGGCATGGCTTGCTTAAAATTCAACATTTATCCCCCAACCTATGTCTATACTAAGCATGTTGTCTAGGTCCCATGTCCTCATAGTTTGGCACTAAAGGGACACCGTACTTAGTGTAGGTTGCATTTGACTTAAGTGGCATTTTATTTTTTTATAAGTCTCATAGAAAGTATTTATCAAATTCAATATAATATTTTTTATTTGGATAAAAAATCACCTCATTTGTTAAGTTTAAGCTAGAACTTGCTCACGTATTCTAAGACATAAAGTTATATATAGATTATTAAAGTGAACCCAAAAATGTGCAAAACTTGCATAATTTGTAAAACTAGTTGAAACTTCAAATTCTACAAAACTTACAAAACTACCCCACAAAAACCTTGCAAGTGCAACATGGGGGTCAAAATAGCGAGGAACCCTTTGGGGCTTAGATATGCAAATTAACACTCTCTCCACACACTCACCATGTTTGTCTCAATCTGAGATAGTGATTGAACATGCACATGTAGCATTACCTAAATAAGGACCCTTGGAAGAAATGCAACAAGCTATCCTACCTATGACCTTGCCTACTTCTCTAATATGTAGAAATTTTTGAAGCCCTCGTTTGCTTCTTTGGATCTACTACTATGTCAAAAAATAAGGGATGTGTGCTCCTTCATTTTGTGACTCTCTCTAGTTGTATACATATAAGAAGATATATATATATATACCTTGAATATAATGATAGTAAGTATTTACATATACTTAAACACCCAAATAAAATACTAGAACAAGAAAGGTAATCATACATTGAGACATTACCTACCCTAGCAACAAGGGGCAAGAGAGATAATGTTTGGTAGTTTTTTGGATATCTATAATCTCATGAAATCCCATCTGGATTCCATGGAACAAATGGACTTAGCTAATCAAGTAAATTGTGGGTCTACCTTATAGGCAAAGCATTTAGCTTGATACATAAGGATCGACCTAAAGATTTCTAAAGACTTTCTAGGTCTCTAAACAACAATCTAACATCAAGCCTAGATTGATACTAAGATAGTTTCCAAGACTCAAACCTGAGGATAGAGCTCTATTTTCCTAACTACTTGAGAAGCTACCCAACTTATTAGGTTTGTTGGGGTAAATGCCAATGTTAAAGATCACCCATCTTACTCACTAACTATATGTGTGCATCCAGCTGGAACAACACCTAATTTGCAAGCTATATATATATATATATATAGATAGAGAGAGAGAGAGAGAGAGAATGAGAGTGAAGGCAGCAATTTTATTAGTATGTTCTATTGGTTCAACTTGTTAGGTACATGGATACTAAGGGAAAAGCAAATGCCCCATCAATGTGAAATGAGTAAATTTGATTTAAAAATACTTTTGGAAAGATGTAGATACGAGCTAGTCAAAGAAATATTCTCTATAAAAGAGGAGGAGATGAGAGATACATGTTGGAACGTTGGAAAAAGAGGCATACTAAGATGTAAAGCGAATTCATAAATTAAAGGATATGTAAAACATATACAGATTGCATGTTCAATTGAAAATATGGATTTGGATGCCATTATCACTAGATAGATCTCCAGCATGATTGGCAATATGATAGTAAGTTAGAATGCTAGTGACCCTAGCTTCCAATAAGATTTTAATATCAAAAAAATTCAAGCATGGAATGCATTATATGCAAAAGTAAGTGTTGCAGAATGTAAATCTAATAGGAGCATCACTAAGTCAATATCATGGGATAAGAAGATGTGGTCTGCACATGTTGCTCTTGGACAAAATTCTACCACTTCAATGGTAGGATATGAAGTATAGGTCAAAGTAATTATGCATATATGTCTCATGTATACTCTATGACTTATTTTGGTGAAGATAAGACCATTCCAAGAGAACAATTTAGAAACAATGCTTATGGTGTTATCTTCAAAGTGAAGGTTTTAGGAGTAGTAAGATTTGATTGCAATAAGATTTATGCAAGAAAATGCCATAGAGGAAAAGAGTGCACAAGGCAATCAAAGCAACAGAGAGATAGTAATGTAAATCAAATATCCAGTACTAGTACGTGTGATTGCACTATTGTAGAAGAGCCTTTGTGGACCATCACACCATTTTTTAATGATGGAGATCTTTTAAGTTACATGGCTTAACTTCCTTTATCTCACAGGTGATTCACAACATTGTTTCACACTTGGGGCACATGCATAAGAAGGCGTGATGAAGAAACTCGGTTGAGAAAAGATGAGATAGTGTAAATAAATATATTTTGTGAATGCATCTTATCTATTATGCATGTATTAATTTTGGAAATGTGGCGTTTGCACAAAGCAAGAGATGGTTACACACTGATTTACATCTTGATAATATTGTGTTAGATTTTGTTGGCGATGTTTGTAGTGTGAAGATTATAGGTTGGGGTAAAGCTTTGGATTTCTCAAATAGAAGAAATGCATTTTCTAAGCCGCATTGACAACATACTTATGATGACAAAGTGTATGCATTAGACCATGCATGGAGAAAATGGTTAGCTCATGAACTACAAGATACCACATTGAAAGGTTACTAAAGCCCATAGACCAATGTTTATGATCTTGGTTGGATACTACGAGAGCTTTGCTACTTCTATGAGGATGCATCTTGTTACTTTGATGTAACCAAAGCTATCTCTCCATCTCTAACATTGATTCTTATTTTATTAGAGATCAAATGATAAATGCAATTCATCAAAAAGAGTTTCATTTGATAAGATAAATGAGCATATTTGTAAGCGCCATGGTATGAATGGTGATTTGGCTATAGGTCCCTTAGAAGAAATGAAACCAAGCTTTATCTAGATACTTGTTTTATGTGATCAGCGTCACATCACATGCTTTATAACTCATTGTAATTGATTATCTATAGATATAAATCCTTTTGAAAGCCTTTAGATATTGGAAGATACACTCTTTATTTTGTATGTTTTATTTGAAAATGATGTTGCTAGTTTTTTTGCAAACCAAGTTTTTTTTAGTGGGACTATACTTATTTGAATTTTTGTATGTAACTTGAATTTTTGAATTTCACTTTGATCATGTTAGGATTGTTTAATCAAATATCATTAGATTAAATACTAAAGCATTACTTTAGTACTTCAAGATTTAGTTAGTTATGTGGTTATAATTTTACGGAGAAATCTTTCCGAGATGAATACATTCTTATGTGGCTTAAAACAACTTGCTTAGTTGATAGTTTTTTCAAAGATTTTAAGATGTACCATATCCATTGTCTCATATTTTTCATCATGGTATATATTTAGTATTTTTAAGTGTTTTCTAGTTGGTAAATATGAGAGATTGGCTAGTATATATAAAAAAGTGACTTCAGCTATCCTAATATATATATAAAAGTATTAATAATTATATATTGATATTTACATTGCAAACTTAGAGCGCTTATTACAATATATTAGGTTATGCCATTCAATCAATTTCGAGTGCTTATTGAGTAAACATAACAGTTTAGAAACATTAGTTTTTCCATTCAATTGACTCATGTTTTTATAACACCCTCTCAATGTTGAATGCAATCCCCTCACGATTGGTTAATAGGCATGGCATTTGGGCTTCATGGGATATTTTCACAAGATTCAAGTGATTCTCAATAACACTCAAGAAGATTAGGACTTGTGAGACTGAGAAGAGAAGGATTTGAACCTACTTTTTCCTCAAATTCACAAACAAGTTGAGGGTGATGAGCTTATAGACGAATCTTTAGATTCCATTAAGGATAACTATGTTGTTAAGAAACAACAAGAGGAGAAGTGGACTATTGGTGACAACTTTCAAGTTCATATTAAGAGGGATCCTAATATCATAAAGAAACTTCTTCTTCAAATAAGAGACAATGTTTAGAACAAGTTGGAGAGGAAGAAAATGACACTCCAAGCAATCACACATCCAAGCTAAGAAGTAGGTTATTAAGTTCAAGCATTCTTGAGACTTGGAAATAAGAATGCAGTAGAGTAAGATGGAAGTTAGAATAATCAGCAATCCCAAGGTATAATAGGTTTGAGCTGCACAACGAATATGTAAATGGAGAACCTCAAGTTTGAATTCAGTGTAGTGAATGTAACTCATTGTATGGAAAGGGGACATTGGAAGGGAAGCATGCTGTATACACCTATCTTTCCAGCTGCATGAGAACACACATTTTGAAAGGTAAATGACATGAAAAAAATATGTCATGTTTCAAGGGCTTAAAAAGGTGGATATAGAATATACAACAATGGAGCAAGAATTAGATGACATGAAAGAGATACATGCTTCAATAGAGAAGTTGAATTCTTACATTGAGAAACATGAAGATATTAATTTTCCTTCTTTGTTCTATTTTAAAAGATTGTATTAGATGAAGTTCTTTAATACCAAATTTGGTATATAATATAACTTTACTTTTCATATAAATTGGAAATTTAAGGTCATTGTAGCTACATTACATGACTTCAAAGATAAAAGCTTTGCTCATGTAAGGTGCAAGTATGATGATACATGGTTACATTTATGCTCTTCGAGGTCTAATTTATATACCATTTTGACTGAACACAAAAAGTCAATCTTGCACACAAATGCATTTTCAAAGGAGGTGGAAAAATCCAAGCCATTACTTACAGGCTTACATGGACATCCTCGAAAGGAAATGATGCACGATCCAAAGCAAAAATCTCTTAGCAAGTTTTTTTTTCTACAAGGATGGAAAGCCCAACCAATCCATTGACCTCTTGTCTTATAGCCATGAAGATAATAGAAATCCATTGATAAGTTTTAACTTGTTTTGCTAGGGTTTATGAAGTCACATTATTAAAGTAAATAAGGAGAAAATCAATGTGAAACCTTTATTAGATGATCAATGGGGTGATCAACTTTGGTTCATAGAGCCTTTTACTAGGGAATGTCTGGATCATGGGAAAACATATATTTCAAATAGATGGTTGTTTTCATCATGTTGATTGTCTGCATGTTTCAACTAATGGGCAATCATTCATAAAATTCTATTGTAGTCATTACAAAAGTATATACAAGTTTAACAACTTTGGGATGAGAGTATCCAAGGAGACGTTAGTACATGAGAAGAGACGAAATAGGGGAATAGGATTTGGTAGAGGATTAGACTATCTCATTAGACAAGAGCTTATGCAAACAACACTTGTTGCCAAACGATATGTAAGAGATCTTGCTCTCAAGTTATGGATGAGTAAGTCTCATCTTGCAGTTCACTCAGTGAAAATAAGGAGCTTACATGAATCCAATATGGAGTTCCTAAATCAAAAAGGTATCAAGAGATTTTGTAACAATATGATAGAAGCCCATGGATTGGGGAAATTTGGTAGAGAGCCTACTCTATAGGACCTTTTACAAGATATAGCTACAAACATGGTGCAAATATAAAAGCTTTGTCTGAGGTTGCAAAGATGTGGGGTGGACCAAGGTTGCATGAATTCCGCACTGCTAACCTCAATGGCCCTTCACTCTCAACAATGACAAGAGAGGCCATAGACAAGCCACCCACTTTATCCTTGGGTTACACTGGGTGGTATATCTTTGATGCTATTGTTGAAATATATCAAAAGGAAAAAACAAAAACATGGCATCACAAGAAACATTCCTTTTATTTTGGTGGAAGTCAAGACTACCATAAAGAAACTGATAAAGTAAACATATTGCAATATGTGTTCTTTTGACTTGCAAAAAGTATTCTCAATTAGCTTTTTAGATTTTATCACATTTATTATTTTCATTGTAGGTGGAATCCTAAAAATGATACTCATGTTAGATTTGATGGGTATAAGTCTTCAGATCATCATGAATGTGGGGCTTCACACATAATTAAAGTTGGAGAAGGAAAAGTAGGTTATCATGTAATTGCTAATGCATTTGATAGCTATGTCATTGGTAATTATGCAAGAGTATTTGTCATAACTCCCCTTCACAAAGCACTTCCATGCTTGGTTGTAACTCTTGGGGATACCTAGGTTACTTTGAATCACATTACCATTGTTTATGATTCTTTTCCTATTGATAAGCACTTCCATGCTTGGTTGTAACTCTTGGGGATGTCTAGGTTACTTTGAATCATATTACCATTGTTTATCATTCTTTTCCTATTGATAAGCATTGGCTTAAGAAAGTAGATATTAGACAAGATAATCTTCAAAATTGGGTTGTAGCACAGTAGAGGATATGTAGCAGGCAAGTCCAATGGTGTTTGGGAGAGCTAGCAAACAATGGCAAAGAATAGAAAATAGCAAAGCATGGTTGGAACACAAGCCTATCTTATAGTTGCTACAGACTACATTGATATTTTCTTGTTCCCATACTTGAGCTTGGTGGAGAGGGTCCATTTAGCAACAAAAGTGGCATTCTTCTTCCATATTAGGAGAACTTGGATTACAAAACATGCCACCTTTACATAATCAAAGAATTTTATTAGTATAATGAGGCATTCCTAGACATGCAACTCTCATGCCACTTCATTGTACTACTCATAAAATATTTTAGAGATTTCTATCCAAATAAGATGCTTCCAATGCATCTAACAAGATCTAATGTAGCTGAAATCTTTTTCAACAAAGTTGGTAGCATGGTTGGGCAAGAGTGCACTTGCAACTTTGATGGACATGTTGCACAATATAAGATCTTAAATAGGATTTCACATTTTGAATGCAAGGATGATGGTGTGAAATTTACATGAGCACATAAGAAAGAAGATTATGTATGGAGAAAGTTTAAAATTGATGCTAAAGAGACCATGCAAGAAGAAGATCTAGGTGATTATGAATGTGTTTCAATTGATAAGAAGAACATCAATGCCTTGAAAAAGGAGTTATAAAGTGCTTAATAGATTTGTGAATATTTGTAAATGAATCCAAAAGGTAAAGAGGATAAGAAGTAGTGGTTGGAGCCTTGGTCGAAAGGCTTGTTTAAGGCTTATGCCAATTCAAGTCTACAAGATTCTAATACAAATGAGGAATCTTTAGTTATTGTAGATAATGGAATAAATTCTAATGAAGATGTGTCTACAAGTGAGATAAAGCATATACTAGATTCTATGTTGGATGAAAAGGATGAAGAAAAAGACAATTAACTCAGTAGTGGAGCTTGGGAATAGTAGTTTTCTTTTCAAGTCTACATCGGTAAGTCAACTTAATGGCAATCCCATGTTATCCAAATTTAGGCTCACAAAGGTGCAACAAGGAGCACACTATAGTAACGAGGAGAAGTATCAAACTCAAACAAATGATAATCTATTTGGCATTAGTTCAGATTGTGGTGTATTCTTCCATGAAGAGAATACCAATGGGAAGATCACAAGGTCATCAAAGGTAAGCTTTTCAAAAAATACAAGAAAAAATAAAAGCCAAAGTGTATGGTACTTAGGTGAGTTCAAAAGATGAGAAGGAAAGTTACTAGTGCCTATGTCGAGTACAAAAGAGGGTTTAGCCTCTTAGATAGACCATCAAGGGGTGGAGGTTCAACTGGATGGTATCAAGAATCAAAGGGGCCAAGGAGTTACACATCTAATTCAACGGCAGACCTTGATATGGTAGATATTGAAAGTATCATTGCCCTTGCTAATCTCACATATGATTGTAACAAATAATAAATATAAACGTGATGAAAATGATTGGAAGATCTTTAATGAATTTGTAAAGGACCGTTGAGAATAGGTAAACAAACATTACTTTTTAGCTATTTTAATATTTCTTGCTATGTAAAATAGCTTTAAAAAATTCTTGTCAATCTCATGCATGGCATTTCCCAATATGTTAATCTTGTGTTTTTATGTCTACTTTAGGAACATAACTAGTGGATTATGGTGATGCATATACATGTATGAAAATGAGGATGAACTCTAGCTTTGACAAGGTTGAGATGTTAAGTAGAACACATGGCTAGAGGGAAAATTTGCATATTCATATTTTTTGTATACCTATATCTACTTTATAAAAAAAGAAGCTAAATTTTATCTATATGCAAAGATTAAAAATCATACTTTTAGTTACTTCTTCATGTAAATATTTTTGGGATTTAGTTGTGGGCCATGAAAAGGCAATATGCTTTTCCTTTTAATATAGCTATCTTTTTTAAACTATAAATTGAGCTCATATTCTCTGTATTTTGTTATGACTTGATAAGCTTTTAAGTGGGTAGAATTTTTTTAAGTATGCGTCTCTTGTTTTCTCTAGAATTTGTGTGTGTGCGTGTTATACTTGATATGCTTTGTAGGAATGATGGACATAATAATTTAAGATGAGTTAGATACAGTAGATGTAATGATATTATAGTCCATTTGTCATCACAACAAGACAACACTAACATCAATATTGTAATGTAAGAGAGCCCTAAGATAGTAATAGGATGGTCAAAATGTGTATTCATGTATTTTTATTTCAATTTTCATGTTTGAAGGTTTGCAAGGCTTACTTTTTACTCACTTTAAAGTAGGCTTGAGCAACTAGCTTACTAGTAATTGTGCATCATAGCTTGTGAATTTTAGCCAATGCTAAAATGCGCTAAGACTTGGTAGCAAAGCTATTAATATGAATGCCCTTTGCTAACTATCCCCAAGTAAAAAAATGTATACCCTAGTAATACATCTAGTATCTCTATTGAAAATTGTCTCAATACACCAATTTTATTTATGAAGCTTTAAATTTTACCATTGGATGTCATATAGTATAAAGATACTTTATAAAGTCTTATAATCATTGAAACTACCGAAATTCTTTTATAAATCCTTAAGAGCTAGTTTGTGGTCAATTATATGATAAAACCAATGTCTTATATCTATTATATAAGGATTTGTTAAAATTTTCGTTTAAAAAATAAACTTACAATAAGAGATTTATAAATTGTGGTAAAAGCATAGAAGGGTTAAGTAAATATCACAAAATATATTACATAGACATATATAACATGCTATGTATGCATGTGATATATAGGATTTGTACATACTGATCTCCTCGGGTGTGCCACACCCTTTTTCCACTCATGGGAAAGGATGCTCTACTTGTGAGCCACAAGAATCTACTCAATAAGCTGGTTGCACTTAATGACTAAAAGCATTGTGGTGTCATCTGTGGAACAATTGTGTCCTACCACCACCAAGATGATGATGAACAATAGAGATATTATGTGTCCCTCCTTAGTGGAGATATCACAAATGTCAAATCCTCAACCACAATGCTTATGATGCAAAATCCTTGGTGCCATGCTAGCATGATTGTGATGTGGAATCGCCAAGATGTAAATCTTCTCAATTGATACCTCTCGATACACTTTTTGTGCTCTCTCAAGCTTCTTCTTCTCCGAGATGTGTACTTTCATTCTTGCAATCCTAGGTCCAATAATTATCCATTTACATTCAATTTGTTGGTAGTGTCATTATCTCAAGTGGTTCCATTTCAATTGGTGTGCCTTTTATATATTACAATCGTAGGTGAGATTGAGCTATTGACTATGATCTAGACTTCCTAATGCATCAACGACAAGGCCCAATTGAGCCCTCAGCACAATCACATCCTTCGTACATATTTACAAGTGTCTACACATGCCTTTAACTAACTTTCTTTGTGTAGTGACATTACTAAGTCTATAGCTGGTCTTAGAAATATTGCTTCATATACTCCTTCAGTTTCTCCTTCCATGTCATTGAAGCCAAAGAAACATGTTGATTTTCTATCTTCATTTATAATTTTGTTTGACTTGCAAAGCCAAAATTCATCATATAACATGCTTGTTTGCATTGGCCTCTTCTCTTGTGTTTTTGGTAAGTGTGTGCATGTATCCCTTGATCCCATCTTCAATCATTGCATGTGTGCATGTGCATGTAGGCAGACACCCCCCTTAGATTTCAGATTCACAAAGTTTTAGGGTCTTTAATAGGAGCTAAAGTATCTTTCACACTTCACTAGACTAAAGTTTTAAGACCCAAAGTATTTGCATTAAAGGAGTTGAGAGCCCCGTTTATTTTTATTTCCACATGTTAATTAATCATAGGGCTCGTTACAAGCTTACATGCATGTCTATGCCTAAAAATATGTACGATGAGGATCTTAGGGCCCGTTACAAGCTTACAAGCATCTCTATATCTAAAAATATGTATGATGAGGATCTTAAATAAGCAACTAAAATTATCAATCATCCTCAATACACCATAGGGAGATGATGTGCAAAATGGGGAAAAAAAAACATTGATGTGTAAGCAAGAGTAGCGAGATGTTAACTGAAGTCAATAGTAGGTGCAAATATACTAAAAGTGTTTTTTTTTTTTTGCTCGCAATAGATTTTGAATGTGCCAGAGGGGATGTGGGGACGTAGGGATCGAACGCACCCACCCCTGAACTCAAGATCCACTAGTCCACAACCTCGTTGGCCTAAAAGTGTTTTTTGTGAGCATGTTTACCCCACATTACTTTTCTTTTGCTTGGGGCAGGCCCTTATAAAAGTCACGACCTTTATCAGGCAATACAAATGGTGTTACATTGGTACGCTTATTTGATGGTATGCCTAAGTGAATAGAGATTCGAAATTCTCTTCGAGGTCGTACCATGAATCTCTGATACAACACACTCTTCCATCAACAGTTTTGCCAAGTTCAGAGCTGCAAACCTGGATTGACTTCTCCAACATTTGATTCTAAACACTAAGCAATTGAGCATTCTGCTGATTGTGTTTACAAGCATAGGGTTGCAGACCCGAAAGAGCCATGCATTGCAATTCTTGAAAATTAATGATTCAAGAAAGTCTTATGAGCTTTTGCCTCTCGCCCAGGTCTCTGTCACATCATGGCTGGTGCTGATTCTGGATTGCAAAGCCAGCCTGGATGGTTTACTGCTGAAAGGTAGGTTGGGTGCAGTATTGGACTTACTTTCCTTAGTTTATGTATTATACAGTGGCATACACATTTTGCATCCAAGCCCACATTCAGGATCAGAACCAGCTCAATCCTGTTTCTTTCTCAACATGTACATTCAAAATGGCTTGGGTCTGCCTCAGTTGGCTTTGATTGTGATTAACCATGAAATCTCAAGTTGATTCTTCTCTTCTTAATCTAAACATTCAGGATGTTTAGATTAACCATGCAATCTCAAGTTGATCCTTCTCCTCTTAATCTAAACATTCAGGATGTTGTTTGTATTTTGCATCATCAACCTACTAAATTATGTTGATCTTTGATTGTGATAAACCCTGATTGAATCCTCGGGTTGATTGCTCTCTTCTTAATCAAAACATGTAGGATGCTTTTGATATTCTGTGTGATCAACCTTTTAAACTATGTTGATCGCGGAACCATCGCAAGTAATGGAGTGAACGGATCCATCGCAAATTCAACATGCAGCCCAACAGAGACCTGCTATAGTGGCAGTGGAATACAGTAAGCCCACTGTAAGTGATTTTGGGTTGAGAAGAGTATTCTTTGAAGTATTGAATCAATTTATAATGCTTGTTTTGCAGGGGAGAGTTTGGGTTGAGTAATTTTGAGGATGGGTTTTTATCTTCAGCATTTATGATTGGATTGCTGATAGCATCACCCATCTTTGCACATTCTGCAAAAGTGTAAGTATCCTTGGCATTTGCCTTCCGATGTTAACAATGAATGCCAGTTCACACGAAATCATTACTATCCAAAAATCGATCTCACATCTAGCAAGCTAAATCACTCTAGCTGCATTACCCTTACCAACATGGGTGAATTTCATTGGGGCCAATATATCTGGTCTTGGCTCTCATGCTTCAGTTGTGCAGGAGTATAGGCTCATGGAATGTGTATGGGGTTTTAGTAGAATCCCATCTTTTGAGGGCAAACAAAAGTAATTTGCAGGAGTAAATTCTGTTAGAATATGATTTGGATGGCTTTTTATTCCTCTCAAAGATTTGGTCTACCTTGTAACTTACTGAAGAGTGCCTAGTTCAATTAGGCACTCATGTACTTGTGTAACAGTGTTTTCAAATTGATGTACAATGGATTTGGGCATCAGTTTCTTCCTTTGATTCTGTCCCTCTTCTCTCTTGTGTGTGCTTCAGCCAGGTTCTCACTCAAAGTTCTTGGTAGGCCAATGAACCTTGCCATGCAAACAGTGGGTTTAGGTGCATAATCTATCCAAAACAATGTTTGGAGAAAGCCCAAACAAGAAGTAATATGCTGCATGGTAGGAACTAAATCTTATCAGCCACCACCACTCTTTTTGCTAGATGAAATGACTGTGAGGTCTCCAATTAGCTTACTGTCTACCAGACTCTACAAACTATATGCCTTGTCAATTAATTTGGGAACCCAAAGCTCTGCAAAAGATCTTTGTACTGGCAAAGCAAAGGCTTTGAAGTTTCTTTATCCCCATCCAAAGAAATAGGCGTGTCATCTCTATCTCCACTGCCCTTAGGAGATGGATAAATCCCATGATTGAATGCAAGATTTGAAGGAGTTGGTGGGATCATGTGGATGTGGTGGTCATTTTGATCTTCTGTTACGGAAAGTTGGTAGGGCTTTACACCCTTTGTAAGCGAATGTAAACATTTTACCCAGCTTTTATCAAGGTCTTGCATGTTGCCTGAACAATTTGTTGAAAATACAAAAATTGCAAAAACATTCCATGCAAATGTTATGATTTGTGAAATTACAAGAGGGGAGTTTAAAATGACTTTGAATCGAACAAGTGATGGGATTAAGGAAATAAGAGAACGGATACTTATTAGTTTAATGATTTGACAAGTGGCTTGTTGGGCTCACTCATTTAATCCTTTTGTGAAAAAATGTTGGAGCTAGAAGGATTGCGGCAAAACATTAAGAAGGCTTGCATTGTGATTTATAGATCTTGTGATGCCGATAATTCTAACCAAAATTAGCATTAAAGACATGCCTCTTTGATTTGGGCAAGTCAATAAGGCTATACATATTAGAATAATTGCCTAAGGTGTGTGCTTGAGTTGCAAGTATATCCCCATTTTGTAAGGATATAGCATGGGCCTTTGAATTTAAGAGTATGCAGGCTCAACAAGGAAGTGGTATTGCTTATGCATTTTTGGCAGTGGCCTTGGTCTAAGCCAATTTAAGCACAAAAAGGATAGAGGCACGTGGAGTGATGCCAGATTGGTGTGAAATACTTAGTCTATGGCACACATGTCTTATGACATTAGCATGATATTTTAAACAAAGGAGCTTAAATATCTTAGTATACACTGAAGTAGACAGGTTCTTCTCTATGCAGTTTAGTACATATGTTTGATGACATTGATTCGGATTCATGGACATCCTGGGGACATTTGCAAGTTACAAGGATTTTTTGGATGCACTTAGGCCTTGGATATCTATGACTAGAAGTATTTTTGATCCCTCAGACATGCACCCACGTGTAATATATCCCAAGCATATCATGGATAGACATGATGAGAGTGCGCAATAGAAGAAGGAACACGAACATAGAGAGAGAGAGAAAGAAAGCAAGAAAGAAAGAAAGATCTATTAATGTCTCTAGAAGGCAAGAATGGCCTATGAGACCATAACTAATACAATTGGTGTCATCATCTCTCATCGGAGAAGAAAACAGAATTATGTCTAGGTCTATATGATAAATTGAAATGGAAAATGAAAAATATGGAAAACTGAAAAACTGAAAAGAGTATAGAGTATCTCCCTCTCAATGTATGGAATCCACCAAGACTTTGCAAGCTATCTTTGATTGACTCATCGTGGTAATCTTCGTTTGTAAACGAGCAATTGTGATGCGAATGTGTTGCATATGAGCATGCCTACGTTGCCGAGTAGGTACCCTAGGACGTCATGCTCTGCATAATACTGTAGCTTTGTCTACTGTGATGCCACTTCATGATGTCCCTTGATGGCGCCTCTGTCAGTAGGAGATGTAGTGTCTAAGGTGGTATTGGTCGAGGGGTCAGCTATACTAAAAAAGTTTTTAACTGCTCTCTGGAGGGGTGGATGTGGCTGGGGTTGCCTTTGATCCCGTAACAATGCTACTCTATGCCGTTGGAGCTCCAATAAGAAAATGCCCAGACATCTCTGGTCCTCATAGTCCATCACCCGTCTCAATGGTTCAAAGCCCTCCTTAAAGAGGCAATGGTAGCAGCCTCAGATATCATAGTATACAGTGCATTTTCAAGTGTAGTGTTCCTTTGGCTCTGGCTCTCATCCAAAAAGCTGGCACATCCTCTCATTTCCTGCAACATGGCTCCATCAACTTGTCTCAATCATCAGCTGATGTGATGAGGTGCGGATTTGTCCAATAGCAACTTGAAGCCTGTGAGAAAGTTGAGCATCCATATATCACGGCCTCACTATGAAACCATCATGGGAAAGCTGCAAGAAGTGACACTGGTAATTGTGCTAACTTTGTGCCTAATGGGAAAGGGGGCTTGGACCAAGTCCTCTCAGTCTCCACTTTAGTGATGTCTGCTTTGATCACTCTATTCAATTGTGAACGGCTGAGACTGAAAGTGGGACAATCAAGGCTGTAATCAAACGGTGGCAATCTGTCTATATTCATGCCATGCAAGTTCAGCCACGTGCTCATATGTGCGTACCAACATTGTCTATCTCCCTTTGCTGCAAGTTGTCTTGAAGACTCCAGAGCTAGCCTAGGGTATCGGTCTTTAGGGAGTTGCCATATCCTTTGGAGGAAGGTGATTGCCTGGAATAGTGCCTCCACTACCATGGGTGCTGCACCCAACTTTGCTCGGATCAGAGAGAGCAGAAAATAAAGGAAGAAATACTGTGCTGATTGAAGATGAATGCTGAATACAATGATGTGGACTGATCAGTCCCTGCACGCAGCCCAAGGCATCAAATCAGGCTGAGACGATGGCAGTACCAAGCCGGAGAGTTTCTGGAAGCCAAGAGTGTGCTGAAATCTGCAAGAAGAAGTGATCAGCCAAGTGTGGGCTGTGCCTATATATAGCCAAACTCCTCTAAAACTGGTTGACTGCTAAAAAGGCCTCTAAGTCTGGCCCACCTGCTGAAATAGGTGATACGACTCGACTACACAAAAAAAAAGGGAAAATAATGACAAAATATCCCATGCAGTCGTGGAGTAGGTAGGCATTGTTAGGGGGTGGAATCCAATTGACAGATAGAGGAAATGCACAAGAAATGTGCCTAAAATGGAGGAAATGCACAGAAATGCACACTAAATTGTTAAAACTCCAATTTCTCCGTTAGACTTTGATAGGAGCTCACAACCCAGAGATGATAGACTGACATGACTAAATAGGGCAAGCTAACACCCCCTCTCAGATCCTGGGAGTGTTTGAAGACCCAACAATCTCATATGATGAAGCATAGAAGCCTGGGGCAAGGGCTTTGTGAAGAGATCTGCCCCATTGTCCTCCGTGGGGCTATAGGCCACCGCTAGCCACGATCCGCTCACAAACATAGTGATATTGAACCTCAATGTGTTTCGTGGTATGAAACACCGGGTTCTTTGCCAGAGCAAGGGCACTCTGGTTGTCCACAGGTAGCTCTATAGGTCTTGTTTGTGCAAAGCCAATCTCTGCCAACATACGACGGAGCCAAACTGCCTTTGTAGCCGTTGAACATAGGGCACGGTACTCAGTCTCTGTAGAAGAAATGGCCACAATAGGCTGCTTCTTGTTGCTCCAAGAGATAACTCCCGATCCAAGAGAGAAGGCATAACTTGTAGTAGACCGTCTCGAATCCACATCACCTATCGAGTCAGAGTCACTCCATCCAGAAAGAGTAACCCCCTCTCCATTCATGATCCTGTAGGATCCAGTTCCTTGTAAATACTGAAGAATACGGAAGGTTGCCCTCAAGTGATATTGTGTAGGAGTCTTCATAAAAGAAGACAACAGAGCCACCACAAAAGAGATATCCAGCCAAGTGTGGATGAGCCGGATAAGGGAGTCAACAAGGCACCTATAGCGGGTAGCATTTGAAAGGGGATCTCTTGCTGCCACAAGCTTGGATTCAAGGTCCATGGGGCAAGAAATAGGCTGACACTCGGCCATACCAAACTCTGAAAGTAACTTGGAGATATACCTGTGTTGCAAGATAAAAATACCTTGTGCCATCTGATAAATCTCTAGACCAAGGAAGAAGTGTAGGATCCCAAGATCTGTCATCTCAAACTCTTGTCTTAGAATAGCTGGAGTCTGATCAACCTCCGTAGAAGTGCTCCCTGTGATGATAAGATCATCCACATATAAGATAATCAAAACACACCTGTCATCCTCAACCTGATAGTAAAGATTAGGGTCATGAGCTGATCTCTAGAAGCCATTGTCATGAAAGAAGCGATCAATCCTTTGGTACCAAGCTCTCAGAGCTTGCTTCAGGCCATAGAGGGCCTTCCACAATCGATAAACGTAGTCCTCCTTTCCATGCACAAGAAAACTTGGAGGCTAAGAGACATAAATCTCCTCTTCAAGGATGCCATTCAAGAATGTAGACTTGACGTCCATTTGATAGACCGGCCAATGGTGATGGACTGCAAGAGCCAAAATAGCTCGAATGCTAGACATATGAGTTGTAGGTGCGAAGGTCTCAAAATAATCCAATCTTGCCCTCTGTGCAAAACCCTTGGCAACAAGCCTAGCCTTATACCTGTCCAAGGAACCATCTACAAGATACTTGGTTTTGTAGACCCACTTCAAACCAATCATCTTCTGCTGTCGAGGATGCGGAATCAACTTCCAAGTTTGATTTTGCTTGATAGAATCGAGCTCATCTTGCATAGCCTATCTCCAAACATCTTGTGCAAGAGCCTCATCAATTGAAGTAGGCTCACTGTCATGGAGAATTTGGGTCATAAGAGAATAGTTCACACAAAGTGAACTGTCTCGCTGGGCTTGTAAACGAGCTGATTTGCGTGGACTTGTAGTAGTAGGAAAATGGTTAACACCTGCATTCTCCATGAGCCGCCGATACCATCGAGGAGTGGTGATAGGCTCATCATGCTGCGAGAGAAGTTGTGAACCTCTGGTATTTGCAAGGCACTTGTTTGGGAAAGGGACTCCCCCTCATTAAGTGAAGGTACATCCTCCTTGTCCGAAGGAAGCTCTCCAGTTGACGGTTGTGCATCCCTAGAAGGCTGAGGAGATGAAAAAGGGGTTGGGGTACTTTTGAAGGAGTAGAGAAACCCATTAGTAGTGGTAGGGAAGTTGGAGTAGGAGGTGGTGGTGGAGGGGAGGAGCTGATGACGAAGGAGGGATGCGGAGAGGTAACCTTGGGGGAAGGAGAGGTATACGGGGGAGGGGCAATTGATGACGAAGAATCACCTGTACTAGAACCATCAATTAGTTCCTCGGAGGCCCCAACCTCGTCGAAGATCACATCCTTTCTCACCTCAATCTTTCGTGTTGTAGGATCATAAAGCCGATATCCCTTTGTGGTAGTGCTGTACCCCACGAAAATGAGCTTTCTCGACTTACAGTTGCGCTCGGTCTTCCTCTTCTTCTTGTCCACATGGACAAATGCATTGCACCCAAAGATGTCAAAGTGAGACACGGAAGGCTTTTGTCCAAAGAAAGCCTCATATAGAGTCATGTCCGGCAAAGTTGAGGTAGAAGAACGGTTGCAGATGTGATCCGCAGCCACAACCTTCCCAAGGGAGGCCGTGCTCATAGATCCGCAAAGGTCGGTGTGAATCAATTGGAGTGGTGTAGAAGCCCTCTAAGTGGCAACTTGTGGATGTGGCTACTGATGCTGCTTGCCCCTCAAGCATTTAGAGCAAAGGGTGCGAACAGGAGGGAAATCTGGAAGTCCCTCCACCATCTTCCTCGCGAAGCCCGTCATCGCATCCATGTTTAAATGACCATACCGAGTATGCCAAAGTAACCAAGCTCGTGGGAAGACCTTGCGGCCAAGGTTGTGAGCATATAAAGCCCACCCTTCTGTGTGCCTTCCCAAAGAGCTGTACCTATAGACTCATCCACCACTGTAACTGCATCTTTGGTGAAGACCACACGGGTACCTAGCTGGGTAAGATAGAGACAAAAGGTTAAAGCCCAAATTAAGTACATAAAGAACTTTGGTAGACGAAGACTGCCTGTCTGGTAATAGGGGAATGGTCTCCACTTCACGAACTGGAACCGTGGAGTTGTCACCAATGGCGATGGTGCCCCCTTTGGAACTCAAGTCCTGAAGCCAATCCTGCCAAAAGGTCATGTGAGAAGAAGCTCCACTATCCACGAGCCACGACTTCTTTTGAGTGGAAGAA
Source organism: Lygodium microphyllum (assembly GCF_053477565.2). Lineage (NCBI taxonomy): Eukaryota > Viridiplantae > Streptophyta > Polypodiopsida > Schizaeales > Lygodiaceae > Lygodium > Lygodium microphyllum. Next base: position 135,606,891 of record NC_141151.1, on the reverse strand, counting down.
GCAAGGGTTGTATCCTGCTCGGCAAAGACATGCATGAAGACAGACTTTGTCGAGGTAGGTGTAGCTTTCGAATCCTTCGAATCCTTCTCCTTTGGCTTTAAATGGGGGTTCTTCTGCCAACACTTCTCGAGGTGAGTGCTCTTCCCACAGTGTGGGCACTTGGGCTACTTCTCCTTCTTCTCGTTCTTCTTGTCCTTTTGCTTCTTGTCCTTGGCCTTCTCCTTTTTCTTCTTGCCAGTGGTACTTGTAGTAAAAGCCGTGGAGGAGGCAGAACCATTGGCCCCTACCTCTCTAAGTCACGTGTCATGCTCCAAGACAAGCGGTGAAAGCTCCTCCCATAAGAGTCTCTCGCGGGTCCTCAAGGTGATGAGACTAGTGTAGAAAACATTGAACCTAGGAGATGGCAGTTGCGTCAATAGGATCATAGCCATATCCTCGGAGGATATCTTCCGTCCAAGAGAGGCAAGCTCACCTCTCATGTCCTCCATCTTCGTGATGTGCTCCTTCATAGAAGGAGAGTCATCAAGATTGAGTATCTGCAACTTCTCAAGGGAAATCTTGTGGGCAAAGGTCTTGTGCTGATACAAAGATGAAAGCTTGCGCCACACTTCTGCTGTAGTCTTCAACCTACGAACATGAACTAGGACAGAGTCCTGAACACTCATAAACAGAAAGGATCGGGCTAGAGAGTTGAGCTGATCTCACAAGGCAGCACAGTCCAGCAAGGTACCATTAGTTGGATCCTCTTGAGGGCGGGGAATAGGCTCGGAAGTGAGCTCCCAAAGATCAAAGGTGTCGGGGATGCACTCCACCTTGCAAGACCGCAATGAGTAGTTGGCAGTGTTGAGTTTATGTTCGTTGGGTAAGGAAGGAAGAATAGGAACCTAAATAGAGAGTATCAAAGAGGGCATCTTCACATCAGATGGAGCTTTCAGTTGAGATGGGGCCCATTGTGAAAGATGAGCAAAAGAGGGACGGGTTCTAGGAGACTACTCCTGTCGAAACTCCTGATAATCATGTCTCCACTTAGAAGAGTGCTGAGACAAAAGCTCCTCCTTTGAGTCATCAAAGCTTGTAAACTGGTAAGACATCTTCCAAATTCGAACAAGGAAGTACTATTGCGTGCAGCCACAGAAGATGCTGCCACCTCGAGATGATGACGATTGGCTGAAGAAGGCTGTTGCTGAGCAATAAATGCAGCCGCCAGGGGTCGCCAAGCTGAAAATGCAAATATAGACCCACTAGATGCTGCCGCCTCCTCCACAAATAGCTACGTTTGCAGCAAACGCAAGGCTGAATGGCTGGGCTGCTCCTTGGCAATAGACCTTGACTCTGTGCTCTCAGTTAAGCTCTGATACCATGTGAGAGTGCACAATAGAAGGAACACGGAGAGAGAGAGAGAGAGAGAGAGAGAGAGAGAGAGAGAGAGAGAGAAGAAACAAAGGAAGAAATATTGCAATGACTGAAGATGAATGCTGAATACAATGATGTGGACTGATCAGTCCTTGCATGCAGCCCAAGGTGTCAGTGAGGGCACCAAATCAGGCTGAGACGATGGCAGCACCAAGTCGAAGAGTGTTTGGGAGCCAAGGTGTGCTGAAATCTGCAAGAAGAAGTGATCAGCCAAGTATGGGGTGTGCCTATATACAGCCAAACTCCTCTAAAACTGGCCGATTGCTCAAAAGGCCTCTAAATCTGGCCGACCTGCTGAAATAGGTGATATGACTGCAATAAATGCAGTCCGACAGCATGAAAAAATGGGAAAATAATGACAAAATATCCTAGGCAGTCGTGGAGCAGGTAAGCACTATTAGGGGGTGGAATCCAACTAACAAATAGAGGAAATGTACAAGAAATGTGCCTAAAATGGAGGAAATGCATAGAAATGCACACTAAACTCTCAGAACTCCAATGTCTCCGTTAGACTTTGACAGGAGCTCACAACCAGGAGATGACAGACTGACATGATTAAATAGGGCAGGCTAACGACATGAACTGTCTATGTTTCTCTGGATGTTAGTATTTGAACCACATGCCCGGGATATTGTGGTAAATGGACCTATTTGGGCAAATGCAAGAGTGATCTTTACAGTCTTATGGGGATGCATTTGGTGCTAGGGAGCTTTTAGGGAGCTATGATTTAGGGAGCTATGATTTACAGTCCATTTACCTTATTGGTCAAACTTCCAAGGCACTTGTCGAAACACATGAGAGGCTATGAAAGGGTTTCTTATTAGTTGCACGATACATATGTAGAAAATCATGAGTCTTGAACATGTAGCTAATATAAGACCTGGATACATGTCATACATTTATGTTTCGGCCTCATATGGATGTGTCAGGTATGCAATTGAAGCTTGGAGAATAGCCAAATGTGAATGGCCACAAGGAAGAAGTGAGAAGATGCATGTGCAAAAATAGATTTGCATATGAACCATGCTTGTAAAAGCATAGAAACAAGAGTAAAGGAGAGATTATTCAAACCTTAATGATAAGGACCGAATATAAGTCAAATGAAAGCCTTGAAAGGTCGTGATTCTCGATGCCATAATTTGGACACAAGGGAAAGACTGATCTAGGGCAAGGATAATCAATATAATGGTCAAACCAATGATGTCAGAAAGCAGTCAGCTGTTTGCCCTTACCACAAGCAAAATCACAAGCACCTCTTGTGGATTACCAATGCTGAGTCAAGGACCATAAATGCCTACTTCACATTGTCTTGTGGGCAGGGGGAAGCAAGAATTACACATTGTTGTTGTGGCAATAGTGGCCTTCATAGCTATAAAGAGGATATGCAGCAAGGCTTCCATATTGCATGTTTTGGACCACCCACAGAGAGTCAAGATGTATTGCGATTAATGCAGTCAACAGGCCATTTTTCTGAGAGTTGTGGCAGGTCATGAGCAGCAAACACACAACTCCAATATCACCCCCATCACCATCATTATCTTTGGTATCAGCATTGTCCTGCTTTACTCCTGCATCATGCCATTCCTATATTGTACAACCCTACTATCTAACCTTAATCCCAGTCCTCATACATAATACAGATGCTGTTTCCCCTCCCGAAAACGGTCACTATTCTCTTCACTAATCTATATAAACACCCCCTCTACAACAATTTACCCCTTACAAATCACGATCTTCAATATGTCTCATGCGTGAATGCACTTGAAGACTTTGGAAAAACTTCTCCTATCTTTTAAACTGATCTTGGTATGCTAAAGGCAAATCTTTTGGCCTTGGTGACTCCTTGTGCTCATGAAGGTTATTTTTGGAGCTCTTATGGAGCATTTTGGAAACTGGATTATAGCTTCTTTTCTTGGTACTTAACATTTGAATAAGATATTGAAGGATCGATGTGCTCCTTCTACATGTATATTCTTGAAGGATCGATGTGCTCCTTTTGCATGTTTTCTCCTTCCGAAAACGGTCACTATTCTCTTCACTAATCTATATAAACACCCCCCTCTACAACAATTTACCCCTTACAAATCACGATCTTCAATATGTCTCATGCTTGAATGCAATTGAAGACTTTGGAAAAACTTTTCCTATCGTTTAAACTGATCTTGGTATGCTAAAGGCTTATCTTTTGGCCTTGGTGACTCCTTGTGCTCATGAAGGTTATTTTTGGAGCTCTTATGGACCATTTTGGAAATTGGATTATAGCTTCTTTTCTTGGTACTCAACATTTGAATAAGATCTTGAAGGATTGATGTGCTCCTTCTGCATGTATATTTTTGAAGGATTGATGTGCTCCTTTTGCATATATACTCTTGAGAAATTAATATGGAAATTTGTGCCATTTGCTTGAGTAGCCATGGTTGTTGAGGATGTAAGATTGCGCATGCTGAGCAACAATTGATGTGATCTCTCTCTTATTGTCCACTTGGGAATGAAATTGCATATGGACATACCTCTAAAACGCATAGCATTGTGCAAACTACCTTTAAGGCTGAAAGGATTAAACTTGCTACTAAAGGCATTAAGCTCATATTAAAAACGAATTTTCTGAAGGCAAAATACTGAAATAAACGTGGCCAAACACTGAGCTAAATGCCACCATAATCCACAAACCTCAGTGAAAGCAAAAAGCAATGATAATAATCATTTCTTACAATCAAAAGCAATTGCTTTACAATTGTAGATGCCAAGAAGGCAGGTTGTTTTTGATGGATTGATGCTGTGACCAATTTGTTAGTTTTGGGGAAAGGTTTTGATACATGCATTCGTTTTGGGGTTGAAGCTTTTTGATCTTGGGCATCAAGCAGCCTGCTCTACTCAAAAGAAGATCCAAGAGCCATTGACAACATAGAGACAGCTAGAAAGCTAAATGCCCGATCATTTTACAGTGTCCTTATTAAAATAATTAAATTGCCTAGCTTTTACATCTAAAAAGTATACCTCTAATTCAATTTGAATACTCCCAAAACCCAGCCCACACACTGCCTCGCACCCCACCCCCCCTCTTTTTCCCAAAAAAAAAGTAATATAATACTACACTCATGAAGCCTCCCCACAACTCATAAGAACTCTCCACTCCAAGCAAGGGAGACAAGAGGGTGAGAGGAGCCTCCATGGGAGGAGTCGCTATGAGAGAAGAGTGAGAAAGGACTATTCTCGAAGAGGCAAATTGAGGAAGCACCACAGCTTGTCTTGTCACACTCATTGCCTACCCCTCCTACCTGAAACTCTGCCTAAACGAGCCAGAACTTCCACGTTCAGCTAAATCTGTTTTGGAGGAGGACTAGATGCTGTTGCTTTTGGAACCAAGAGTTTCGGTTGACTACTCAAGGACTCCTCTTAAGGTTTCAATGTGGGGTTACCATTACATCTGTTTTGGGTCAATACCCTCTTTGGTGATTTTTTCAGAGGAAACTACCTGGTTTGTTGGAGCTTAAGTCAATGTTTGAGAAGTATTTTATTTGGGTTTTCCAGCCATAGCAAGGTGATTCCCCATCTTGTATCGAGGATCGTTGGGAGGGAAAAGGCTTTTGTCAAGATAAGATTGCATGTTTGTAGCTAGCCAAAGGTGGTGGTTTTCCAAAATTGTTCTTGCTACTAGTGCTTTGGTTCTACTCTCTTTGCATATCACATTGTCAATCTTTTATCTTAAGAGTTCAAGAGTCACACACTTTTTGAGCCGATTAGGTCAAAGCATCAGCCCTATTCTCCAAATGTGTAAGTATTTTTTATGATAGAAATTCCCAGAAAAGTTAGGATAAATTTTCACAACTAGCTTTATGATTTTCTTCACATTCTAGTTTTTAAATTTTTTATGATAGAACGACTCGACGTTATTCTAAAAATTGGATTCTTGTTTGCATGGTCTAATTACAGGTGCAATCCTTTTAGGCTTATTGGGGTGGGCTTATCGGTTTGGATGTTGGCAACTGCTGGTTGTGGTTTCTCAGTAGATTTCTGGTCATTGTCTGTTTTCCGAATGTAAGTTCCACTAACTTGGTATAGCTTGGAATTTTTAGATGGTTAACATAATGCATGCTAGCATATCCTTTTATGATATGCACCTGAATAGTTTTTAGTCTCATAAGCGCAAAGTTCTATATTAACTTTCAAAACGAGTTCCATTAATTTGCACCTCTTTGCTTGCTTAGTTAGGACTAGGGCTTTCTAGGTTCCACAAGTGGGATGGAGGACCAGAATTTGTTGCTTCTAGCTAGGGTTCACATCCTTGTAGGCCAAGTAGGTCACCTCCTCTAGACTTCCCCTCACCCTTTGCCACCTCTTGGAGATCAAATGCCACCTGTACTCTTGCATCTGGCGTCTCCTTTTACTGTCTTGGTATTTCCAAGTTACTAGAAAACCATCAGTGGAGGCCTCTTTTCGATTAAGGCATTGTGACTCATGCCACAGAGGCTGTCCAAGGGATTGATTCATCTGATACCCAAAGGCAGTGGGGATAGCAGTCTTCATAGGAGATACCTCTCACCTTACTTTGTTAGCTAAGGCAACTAGTCTCTAGGCTGGCTAAGGCAACTCTTAAGGTTCTTCCCTGATGCTTGCCATTATTCACTCCACATAGACTGGCTTTGTTTTAAGAGTGCAAAACTATGGAAAAGATTTTTACATCTTAGGAATTCACAAAATCAGTTTGGCCTAGGAATCAGGACCTTATTGTGGTGCTTTTTGATTTTGAGGAGGCCTATGATAGAGTGGATTGGGAGTTCGTGGAGGACACTATGTTGAGGATGGATTTCCAAGAGCAGTTGATCAGTACATAGACAAATATTGAAAACATCACAGTAGAGAGAGTGTCCAAGTGGGTACCCTAGAAAAGGAGGTTGGGACACAGAGACTTCCCAGGTCTGGACTGGTCTTTAAAATAGAGGGAACATGCTTCCATGGTGATAGTTGTTGGTAGATAGGGGACCTGGGTCCTGCAGTTTCACAGTTGGTGAGGATGGTAGGCTTTGGAGAGGAGATTTAGTTTGGATAGAGTATTCAGGTCGATATTGACACAGGGTTAGAGTGATTGCTCAGTGGGGCAGGTTGCAAGAGGTGGTTATGGATTCTCATGCGTGGAAGACGGATGGAGATACGGGCTTATAAAAGGATGCCATCGAAGAACTAGATTGGTAACCAAGAGAGTGGGTTTGGAGAGATCCATTCTTGGAGAGTTAAAGTGACTGTGGCTGGAGTGGCGGATAAGATTTAGAGGTGCTGCGTTTGGAACTGCTTGACAGCCTAGGAAGTGTGAAGGAGGGCTCTCAGTCTGGTGTTTCATGCACAAGTGGACACATGATAGTGAAGTGGGGAGCCACAGCATGGGCCATACTCAAGGAACCTGCCTATGAAAGAAGGACACTTAGGGGAGCATCTCCTCCATTGTGCAAGGCAGTTTATGATCACTATTCCTACTCCAGACTTGACAGAGATTATACATGTTTTCAGAGGTAGATATGAGAGACTACAGGGGAAGCTTTGAGTACATGAGTAGAGATGTTTTTCTTCTACCTGGAGTTTTCATACTTTCTTCTGGCTTGGATCACCTTACATGGTCTGGCATTATAAATTGCCTGATTGCTTATCCATTCAGCCCCTGTACTAGACATTCTCCCATTCGTGGGCTGCTTTAATGGAATTTATTTTCCTAAAAAGATGCATTTCATTATTTTGTGATTGGCTTGAATGACTCTGCTATTAAAGAACAGTAAGCATGCTGAGAAACTTTCTACTTAGACTTCAAATTATCCTGGAAATTTGCAATATATCAAACGGCTGCATAATCTCTTGATACAATTTGAGTCTTATCAATTATGCATGTCTTCAAGGCTATATCTTTTAGGATATAGGCAGTATCAGGCTCTAAGCTTTAAGGATGTTGGCAAGCCTTCTTTGTTGAGGAATAAGGGCTTATATTTTTATTCTGGCTTTTACTTGAAGGCTTGTAGGTGTGGGTGAAGCCTCCTTCATCAGTCTAGCAGCACCTTTTGTTGTTGATAATGCTCCACCCAATAAGGTGTTGAATCTTGACGTTTTGTGCAACTGTTTTGTGGCTATGTGTTAGTATCGTGATGTATAGCAGGTGCTGAGTTGAATAATGCTTTTGTGACAGAAAACGGCTTGGCTTTCTGTCTTCTACATGTGCATCCCTGTTGGAATGGCATTGGGTTATGTTTATGGAGGTGTGGTAAGATGGAACTGCCTTTCTTCAGGTCCCATTGTAGTGCAGTGGCTGTTTTTTTTTTCTAACAATAAGCCTATGCAGGTTGGCAATCTTTTGAACTGGCGGGCAGCATTTTGGATAGAAGCAATTATGATGCTTCCATTCGTGATCTTTGGTTTTGTTTCACGTCCAATTGTAATGAAAGGTGAAAAAAGTCCAAAGTTCTTCCACTCTCATGACTATAGTTTGCATGTTGATGTTTATATTCTATGACAGTTTTTTAAACAATAGATGTCCTTTGTATGGTATACATGAATAGTTCCATTTTTAGGATTCATAAGGTGCACAACAACTAGGTAAGCATTACATACGTTTAAATTGTCTTTTCAGAAAGGTGCTTGCAGATCTTGATTATTTGAATTAGGCTGATCATTGATTTAGCTATTAGAGACGAGTTGTTTGAATCTTTCTACTATCTTCATCCATCAATTGTTAGCAGAGCCACATTTTAGGTATAACTTCTATTATTCCTGGCATACAAGGCCTTAACTTGTGCCAACCCTAATAATTTCTTTTACTTTATGAGCTATCCACAGATTTCTCGTTTTGTTTGTTTTTGAATGTGAGGTGTGTGTTGCAAAATAAGGTGTGGCTGATTATGTTGCACAGAAGAAAAATATGACAAAGTGCAAGTGCTCAACAGTCTAGCTGGAGCTAGTGTTACATAGAAGTCCATTCCATATGATTCGAAACACATGAAAAATTTCGTATGTAAGAGTTTCATACATACAAAACTTATCTCAAACAAGATAAGGAAGAAAAAGAAGCCTAGCTTTCCAAAAGTGAAAAAGTTGAGCATGTGCAATATACATAAATTAGGAGGCTTAATATATTTCAAATGCACATTTTTCCTAATATTGATCATAATTCATCGACATATTTCAAGTAATATTACATATGCAGATCTATTCATGTACTCTTATCTTGCATGAAACTTTTTTCATATAATTTCTTAACTTGTACAAAATCCTTTCCTACATATGAAAACTGTATGAAACCTCCCATTTGGTGTAAATGCCTCGCACAATGTTATATACTTGCAACGATAATATTTGCTTGTTTTTGAGATTTAACAGTTTGAGAAAACAGGAATAATAATGCTTTAGGCTGAATATGACAATTATTTAGACAATTACTGCCATGGACACATAAATGAAATAGAGAGAAGTTGAGGATTGAGTATGATGGTAGCATCCGGATTGATCCCTTAGCTCTGTTAAGTGCTGCTCGTGTCGCTGGTGGATCTCTCTCATCTATCTCTGGTGTAGCATTAGTATCTGGTACCCCCTATATCTGCGGTTGGCATGCTGCTCTGATCTCCTTAGCTCTCTGGACAGTCACCTCTCTTGGTGCAGGTGTTGTGTATGTGGTCATTGTCTGGAAGAAATCGTTAGTTGTGTGACTGACATCCCCCTCTCTGTATAGTGCTTGCCTGTAGTAGTGATGTGCGGAGCCTCTGAATCTCCAATGGAAATTGGCCCAAGTGGTGGTAGTCCAGGGATTCCATGACTAGTTTGAGAGATGTGTGGGGTATGTAGCTCAGATTGTGCTATAGGCTGCACATATGTAGATGTAGTGCTCCCCACTCTCCACTTCCTCTTGGCATAGTCTGCAAATCCGCTCAGCTCTAGGAATGTGGGCTGCCCTCCCAGTCTCGATCTCAAGCTGATGAGAGGATACTTTGAGTTGGCCAATGGCTACCTGTATCTCATGTGGCACGTATACATCTAGGTATCCAGGTCTTTCAATGAAACCATCTGTTCTAGTTCTCATAAAGAGATCCTTGTAGTATGACATCTTCGGGGGAAGGGGCTGTTGGGATGAAGTCCACATATGTTGTACGTGTAGTCGGGAAAGGTCTTGTTGCATGACCAAGTTCCTCTCAACACGGGAGAGATGTATGAAGGGGTAGTCAAGTTCATATTGAAAGAAGGGAGGTGGTCCATGTCGCTTCAGTATCCTATGAGCCATTGCTTGACCTGTGCATACCATGAAGTCTCATGTTGTGCTTGAGCTAGCTGCCTAGAGGCCTCAAAGGCTCTCCTAAGTAGTCCATCTCGTACTTTATGTATGAAGCGGATGGTTTGAAAAAGGACCTCCATCATCATGGGGGGTGCAGCAAACACAGCTCTAATGATCTCATGTGGTAGTATGAGGGCACACATTATCTTAGGAAATCCCTAACAGGTTGTTGAAGAATAACCTCAATCTCCTTCCATGTAGAGAAGAATCTGGGTGGTTTGGCTCAGGGTTGAGCAATGATTTGCTATATCCTCCTATGCATGTGCCATTGACATATCTGCTGAGCTCTAGGATGCTTGGATTGGCCAAGTTGGAATGCTCGATCAATTGATGTCCCTCGAGTGGATGTAAGTTGAGGTTGTGTAGGGGACTCTTGGTTGTTCTTCTTAGGTGTACATTGAATTTGGTCTCAGGTGTCTAGGTGCTCCTCATGAAGAAATCTATGAGTTGTCTTTGGATAGGCCCTCGACAAATTGGTGCTTTGCCTTTGAGGACAGTGTCTCTCAATCCTCGTATCTCTAGGAGAAGAAGACGAAGGTATCCTTGGTCAGTGTAGTCATGACTCTTTGATAGTGGCTCAAATTCATTCTTGAATAGACAATGAAGGGGGCCCCAGATTTTAGTGTGCGCCGGATGTTAGTAGATGTGATGCTCGTCTATTTCTAGCCCTTGCTTGGGGAATTTGGCACATATGCTTATTTGGCTGTATGGATGTATATCTACCAATCTCAGTCTCTAGCTAGTGTGAGTAGGTGCGTATTTGACCAATAACACATCTAATTCCATGTGATAGATTAGTATCCATGTATCTTGGCATATAATAAAGGCCTCCTTAGTGGTATGGAGAAAATAGTCCTGGTAGAAAGCCGTCTTTGTCCCCATCTCATGTATTGGTGTCAGCTGTGTCCTCTTAGTCTCTGGCTGAATAAGACATTGCCTGATGATCTCTGAGCTTAGAGTGAGAGATGGTGCATCAAGGAGCATTGAAAGGGGGGTAGCCCATGCTGCTAAGACCATCTAACTCAAAACCATGATGTCATTTGGGCATACTAGCATGAGGTATTACCCTTTGTAGTAAGCTATCGTGAGGACTCAAGGGCTAACTGTATATGTATGTGTCGGGAGAGCTCCCATAAGTTGTGTATAAATGATGTTGGTTTGGTAAGAGTGTCTACTACAATTGGAGGAGCCCCCAACTTAGCTCTAACAATCTTGTGGGACTGCGGCCTTGGATTTGTTCATCTTGGAAATCATGGATATTAGTGGCCTCTCCTTTGACCTTCATCCATCATATATACAGCCTGATTTACTACGATGGTTGTCAAGGCTGGGTCCCTAGATCTGTACTCCATACAACAGTGCAGATGTAACTATAGTATCAAATAGCCATAACTTAGTGCAGGGCTCCTAGAACTGTGTGTGTGAGCACATCCTCTATGACCCTCCTAATGCTGTATACCTTGTGTAAGTCTAGTTTCTATTGCCTCTCTCATAATGAAAGTGAGGCTTGTAAATAAGACCCCTCAAATATGCGTAAGAATCAACATACTCCAATTGCTGTCAAAGCTTTGGCGCTAATCTCCTGACCCAATGTGGTGTAGTATCTTGGGTGTTTGGGAATTGCATGGGGGGCACTATCTTGTGTGTATTGAAAATCCACTATGAATGAGAGGCAAGCATGTCAACTATAACTCCAATGGGGCACTAGGATACTCTGAGATTGTGGATGCGGGGAGCTGATACATAGTGCACCATGCTAACGCCATGTCGGTGATGATTGTTAGCAGATTAGGTAGTTCATGCGTGAGGTTGAGTTGTGTTTAGTGGGCTGGGCATTTCTTTTCCAGTTGTGATGCAGTCGCTTGGTTTATTTGGGCGAGAATGTGGCCGGTTGGTCATTTATTGGCTGGTCGACCTGTTTATTTTGAGGACTCAGAACCTGGCCAACTTTTTGATGATGGTGGGCTATTTATTTCTAGGCTTTGTCCTCTTGAGACACATCTTCAACATACTCCTTTACTTGCAACTCTTGGTGGAGAAAGCGAGCCAGTGCCAATGCCTACTCAGTCTTGCCTACCTGGATGGTGACTCACTGTTTATCTATGCTGTGTCTTGTCTTGATTTATGGAATCCATTTCCCGAGCACTCTTCTTCTGAGTTCTTTTGCACTGTTCATCTTTTCTTTGCAGCCTGTCTTTTCTCTTGTGTTTGTGCAGCCTATTATAGCAGATTCTCACGCTTCCATTCCTGCACCCACTTCTGACATGGTATTAGACATCTATGTTAGTTCCTGTGGTGCTCTTTTCTGTTGTTGCAGGTCTTTCATCCCCCTCCAAGGCTGCTGATTTACTGCTCTCCTATCTGCTGTGATTAATATCTAGCTTGGGCAACCATTCGTGATGCTGATGCGGCCTGTTTTGAGCACATTCTAGCTTGTGTTTTGGGTACGTCACCTTTCACTTTCCTGATTTAACCCTGTGTTCTGTGTTTTCTGCCCTTTTATAGGCTGGGTGATAGTTTTGTCAGGTTGTATAATTGCTTTGTGGGCTTCCATTTTGTGTTTCAAACTTTCTTGGCTGCACCCTCGTCTCTTGTGTGCACTCTTATTTTTCTGCAGTCATTTTTTGTGTGGGGCAATTGCTTACAGTTGTGAACTCATCAAACTAATCAAAAACTGAGCTGAAACTTATCAGAAATTGATCTTAAAACTGAGGCAAAAGTTTATGCCAAACTGATCATAAACTGATGCAAAAGTATAGTTTTAGTGCCCGGGTGAAACTCATACTCATTTGCATACATCTCAATGACTCGTACACACCGAGTAGTGACCCCATGGCAGACATACTATCAAAACAATACCTTGGATGTATGCTAAATATACCTGAGATCCACTACATAAAATCCGAGCTGTCCACAATTGGAGGAGTGGAAGTGCTACCTCCCAAAGCATCAGGCAATACTCCGGACCCTTGCTTCGCTGAACGTGACTGAGCTCGAACCAAAGTTGGCTCTAACTAAAAGGCATCTCGGTAAAGTTGCAACAATTGAGGATGGTTTGCCACGTTATCCTCTTCCATCCACTTTGCATATATTGGTGAAACAATGTTGAAGCTTCACCAAGAAGCATATGGAAACTTTACCTCTAACTTTACTTGCCTCAAAACCTCCACTAGGTTGTAGGCCTTTCTGTTAGCGATTGTCATCCCCTGGCAGAGCAGGTCATCCCTTGGCGGAGCAAGCAGCCATGCCACCAGGCCACGTCAGCTGCCACGTGGCAGTCTGGTACAGGTCGGACAGATCTGTACCAGTCGGCTGCATTTAATGCAGCCGACCTGCCATATTTTATTGCATTATTCCTGGCTATTTATAGCCGGCAGCCAGCACATTGTTTCCACTTGTGATTGCAGATTTCAGGCTGGAGATTCGTGCAGACTGCAGCATACTTCGAGGTGGACAGCAGGTTGCATCGTCGAGGTGGAGACACGCAGTCCCGCGCACTGCGCCCGTGTATATATCTGCATATCTTTGTATACAGCACACCTTATACAGCAGATCTTCATCTTCCACTGTCTCTTTCCCTCTCTCTCTTCTCTTTGTGTTCACTCTCTCTCTCAGTCTTGGTCCCACGCTTCCGCATCGCTGCACTCTGACATGGTATCAGAGCAGTGAAGAAGGGCTGATTGAGTGAAGAACCTGCCTGAAGAGGAGATTCCATCGCGACACAAGGCTGCGTTTCCAGCGTTCGAGGGCGAGCGGGAGGGCTGTGCATCGGAACAAGGCTGAAGCGAGCGTGGGCGCGCGGGAAAGGAGTCCAGTTGGTAAATTTGCTGCTGTTTGCTGTTGTTTGAAGAGGAGGAAGGCTGTGTTTTCAGCTTTCAAGTGCAGGTTTTACTTTTTCATCGCCTTCGGCGGTTGAAAAAGGTTCAGGACGCGAAAGAAAGATCCCTAGCAGGCTGCGTTTTCATAGTTAGAGGGGGCTGCTTTTGCGTTTGCGCAGGCATTACAGGTGAAGATGTCTACAGAGATTGACTTGGAGTTTCAGACGATCATGGATCGGAAGGTGCCTGTTTTACCAGCTCTTCCCTCAGATCAAAAGCTCGATGGCGACAATTACCGGATCTGGCGCGTGATGATGTTTGCCATCCTTAAGTCTTATGATTTGGCAGAGCTTGTACAGGAGGAGATCGACTGGCCCCCGGTGAGAGATGAGTCCAAACTCACTTCCGATGCTCGTGTGGAGTTGGCCAAGGCCCAGTCTCATTGGGACAAACTGAATGCCCGGATTCGTTCTTTTCTTTTTCTGTCTTGTACTACAGCCGTGATCGCCCACATTGAGCACTTGACGGTGGCTCGGGAAATATGGCTGGAGCTTGACCAGATGTATAACCGGATGACCCTTATGAAGAGGGTTTCTTTGGAGGTGCAAATGCGGACCTTGTCCGTGAACAAGTCTTCTTCGTTGCGGGAGCACATCAACAAGCTTAGACAGCTTCAAATGCAGGTTCAGAATGCGGGGAAGCCGATTTCCTCTGAAGACATGGCGATCACACTCTTGTCCCAGTTGCTGCCATGATTCAGTGCCTTTTACTTCACTCTTATTGCTTCGGGGCATGAGTCTACTCTTCGGTGGAAATAGTTGGTTCCTATGGTCTTGGACCAAGATGAACAACTGAAGGGACAACATGTTTCCAAGTCGGAAGCATTGACAGGTCAAGCTTCTTAGAAGAAGGGGAAGGACCAAAAGAAGAAGGAGGAGGACAACAAGTCAAAGAAGGACAAGGAAAAAGAATCCACATGCCATATTTGTGGTAAGATCGGCCATTGGAAGAAGGATTGCCCCGACAAAGACAAGAAGGACACCAAGAAGAAGGACTCGAAGGATTCTGGAGCGGTGGCTGCAACCTCGTCAGTTGCGTTTTTTCATCTAGCAGTCATTGAGGACTCTACCCCGAAGGCTTCTGATGCTGCGATGACAGCCCCCCAGGCTCGAGAGTGGATCATACACAGTGGTGCCTCCCGGCACATGACTCCTTCATCAGTTGGTGTTGCCCAGTTGCGACCTTCGCGTGGATAGATTCTCATCGAAGATAGCTCTTTGGTGTCTATTGCAGGACGGGGTGAGATGCAGCTTATTCCAGATGGACGTGGTGGTACCCATACCTTAGAGGTGTTGGATGTGCTAGGTTTAGGGTATCATCTACTTTCGGTTCATAAGATTTGTTCCCTTGGACTTTTGGTGGAGTTTGACAGTGATTCGGTACGAGTCCTTGATCATGGATCACGGAAGGTTATCTCATCAGGATATGAGGAGAACGGCATCTACAATTTGATGTCTTCTACCACTCTCCCTACTCTTCTTCTTACCTCTCAGACACAGCCCGAGCTCTGACATGCTTGGTTTGGTCACCTAAACTATGATTATCTTCGGAGGGCATCACGTGGACAGCTTGTTTGAGGGTTGCCGGACATAGTGGTGAGCTAGCAGCCATGCTTCTCCTGCATTCGTGGGAAGCAGTATAGGGATGCGGTTCCCAACAAAGCTTCGCGGCGGTCTACTTCCCCGATCGAGCTTGTATCTACGGATCTTTGTAGCCCTATGCGGAACGAGTCCTTGAAAGGAAGCTCGTACTTCATGTTGATCGTAGATGACTACAGTAGGATGACTTGGGCCTACTTCTTGGCGTTGAAGTCGGAGGCTTTCTCCCACTTCAAGGATTGGCTTCTCTTTGAGGAGAACTGATCGGGCCGGCGATTGAAGACCTTGCGCTCCGACAAGGGTGGTGAATTTGTTTCTCATGAGTTTGCTCGTTTTTGTGCACGTAGAGGCATTCACCAGAAGTTTGCTAACACCAACACTCCTCAAGAAAATGGCATTCTTGAACGGAAGAACCGAAGTGCGATCGAGATGGCGCGCACCATGATGGAGCACCGACAGACACCTCAGTTTTTGTGGGCCGAGGCTGTGGCTATTGTAGTCCACATCCTCAACCGATCCCCCACTTCGGCCGTTGATGGGATGACACCTTTTGAGTCTTACTTTGAGACTAAGCCCGATGTTTCTTATTTTAGGGTTTTTGGGTGTGATGCCTATGTCCACATTCCCAAGCCTCATCGTGATAAATTTGAAGCGGCTTCCCGAAGACAGGTGTTCGTTGGCTACAGCTCTTAGTCCCAAGGCTATCGCTTGTATGATCCCGTAAAGCGGGATGTGTATACCAGTCAAGATGTGCGGTTCGTGGAGGGTCCGGCCATAGCAGCGGGTGAGAAGCATTCCGTTCTTGGAGATCCAGGGGAGAGTTGGGCTCCCGAGACAGTTCCTTTGGAGCTAGCGCCTTCTGATTCCGATTTTGTTTCCGATATAGAGTCTACTGTTCCACCAGTTACCCCCGAGGAGTTACCACCGGTGGATATCCCAGAGTTCAGTTGATGGAGAGCGACGAGGACAGATCCGGCCTCCTCCTCGTTGGGCCCATGACACACTCCGAGATTCAGGGATCGAGGGGGTCCGTGAGGAGTGGGGACTGCAGGATGGTCTGCGGCGGTCATGGAGGCACCAGGCATATTCTACGGAGCTTGTTTGCTCTAACTATTGTTTGATGACCCGTGTTATGCAAGATCGAGAGCCCACCTCCTTCACGGAGGCTTTACAGTCCGCACCATGGAAGCAAGCTATGGAAACCGAGTTGGAGGCTATTGAGAGGAATGACACTTGGTACCTCGTGCCTCGCCCCTCTCATAAGAAGATGATTGGCGTCAAATGGGTCTTCAAGACCAAGTACCTTAGCGATGGTTCTTTGGACAAGAACAAGTCTCGCCTTGTTGCTAAAAGTTTTGCACAGTGCCCCGGGATTGACTGTCATGATACTTTTTACTATTCGAGCTATTCTTGCCTTGGCTGGCCATAGGAGATGGCCTGTCTACCAGTTGGATGTGTAGTCGGCCTTCCTCAATGGTGATTTGAAAGAGGAGATCTATGTAGAGCAGCCTCCTGGCTTTGGATATTCCGATGGGCAAGTCTACAGGTTAAAGAAGGCCCTGTATGGCCTCAAGCAGGCTCCGTGTGCATGGAATGAGAAGATTGACTCGTTCCTTCAGTCACAGTTGGGATATCGGCGTTCCAAGGCCGATCCGCAGCTTTATGTACACACTTCCGAGGCTGGTTGTGTGCTTTTTGTGTTGTATGTTGACGGTTTGATTGTCACAGGTGATCATGCAAAGAAGATCAAAGAGACGAAGGCAGCTTTACATCAGACGTTCGAGATGACGGACTTGGGTCTACTCCACTTCTTCTTGGGCCATGAGATTTATCAGTCTCAGAGGGGGATTTTCATCTCTCAGCAGAGATATGTACAGGAGCTCTTGGTTTCTTTTGCGATGGAGGATTGTCGGCCCATTTCTACTCCTATGGATCTGAACTGGAAGGCCACTTCACATTCAGATTCTCCCTTGCCGGACGCTTCCCGCTACCGTCAGTTGATTGGATCATTGATTTGGCTCCTCAACACTCGTGTTGATCTTTGTTTTGCTGTAGGTCTCTTGGCGGGGTTCATGAATGAATCTCAGACGGTGCATTGGCAGGCTGCCCAGAGGATACTTCGGTATTTGCGGGGGACCTCTGACTTAGGGATTCATTATCCAGCAGGCGCAGGTGGTTGAGATCTTGTACTTGCAGGTTGGAGCGACTCGGATTGGGCTGGCGATGTGGACCACAGGCGGTCTACTATAGGCTACTGTTTTACCTTGGGTGCAGGTGTTATCTCATGGAGTAGCAAGAAGCAGCCCACGGTAGCCCTTTCGTCTACTGAGGCGGAGTATCGGGCCGTGTCTTCCACCACATGTGAGGCTGTGTGGCTTCGGAGATTGTTGGAGGAGCTTGGATGCCCCCAGACTCGTCCTACTTTTCTGCAATGCGACAATGAGAGTTGCATTGCCTTGGCACGGAATCCTATTTTCCATGCACGGACGAAGCACATAGAGATCCAGTACCACTTCATCAGGGAGAAGCTTTTGGATGAGACCATAGCTGTGGAGTACTGCAAGACGGAGGACAATCTTGCAGATTTGTTTACAAAGGTGCTTCCCTAGACTCTACTTCGGAGACATGCCGGATCCCTCAGGCTTTTGCCCCGTCCAGGCTCTGAGAGGGGGTGTTAGCGATTGTCATCCCCTGGCGGAGCAGGCAGCCACGTCACCAGTCCACGTCAGCTGCCACGTGGCAGTCTGGTACAGGTCGGACAGATCTGTACCAGTCGGCTGCATTTAATGCAGCCGACCTGCCATATTTTATTGCATTATTCCTGGCTATTTATAGCCGGCAGCCAGCACATTGTTTCCACTTGTGATTGCAGATTTTAGGCTGGAGATTCGTGCAGACTGCAGCGTACTTTGAGGTGGACAGCAGGTTGCATCGTCGAGGTGGAGACACGCAGTCCCGCGCACTGCGCCCGTGTATGTATCTACATATCTTTGTATACAACACACCTTATACAGCAGATCTTCATCTTCCACTGTCTCTTTCCCTCTCTCTCTTCTCTTTGTGTTCACTCTCTCTCTCAGTCTTGGTCCCACGCTTTCGCATCGCTGCACTCTGATACTTTCTTCCCCTTAAGCATTGCGATGCTTTATTCTTTCACATTGTTGCAATTTCAACTTAACTAATATGCAATGTTGTATCTAGTTGAGTAGCCCCTTATGTGTACCTAACATGCTAGGAGCACTAGATGCATAAGGAAACATTCTTGTTTGCATACTTTGGACCATTGCAATGTGACTGTGCATGGGAATTTACATACTACCAACCATACCAAGATACATTTTCCCATATATTGCATACGTTACTGGTTGCATTTTTCCTCATGACCAACACTATATAGAGCATTTGCATGACCAACATTAATGCCGTGAGTCCCAAACACAGTGGGCTATATATATGCATTGGTAAACTTGCCACTTTGTGCCCCAGCATCATGCCAACATTGCTATACATGGGGTTATGCATATTACCAACTATACTCGGATACGTTGGGCCTTGCACACCATGCATTGGTTGCTACACACCATAAGAAGTTGTGCCATACATCCTCGTATGCGGTCCCTAACCCACCATAGCATGGAAACTAGTGCCACCACCAAAGTAACTTGGCTGCCCCATAATTGTATGCATGCCTTGCTGTCCTAAAAGCATTGGATTGGCACTTCCAAGTTGGCCTTGCATATGCATCAATTGCCCCACTAGCATCATTTGCTTATGCTCACTATCCACATTTGGAACATGATGCTGCTGTATTGGCTCTTCCTTTGGTGCATCTTGTTGTCTTGAAGCTCTTGAAGATGATTTTCTCTTTTTGCCTTTGTTGCTCTCCTTTAAGGGGCTAAAAAAGTGCATGAACTGAGGACAATTTGCCAATTGCACAAACATTTTAGCTACTGTCATCAATTGATCTTTAAAATGGCCATCAAATTTCTCTTGCTTTTGCTAATCATCAGCCTCTAAAGGCCTAGAAGAACCTACATTTTGGTCTAAACCAACATTATCAGCTTGCTGTCCATGCTGCGTGGCTTGTCCAAGATCAAACATTGCATTTTTGCCAACACTTTGTGAATTTTCAGATTGAGAGGCATCATCCTTGCTTGATCCCATCTCACTATTTGAAGACGTTCTTGAGAAAGCCAAGATGAGAGAGAAATCTAATTTTCTTCATGAGAAAAGCCTAAAATTTGCTTGCTGCTTGCTCTAGCCTGCATTTAATGTAGTCGCCTATTACCAGAGGCACTTTCAAAATGCTGATACTTGATCAACATTGCTGTTGCCAGCCCCTAGAAGGTGTCTTCTTGTTGTCCCTTGCTTGTTGAGGTTCCTAGATGGTTGCCTTCTGCAGCAAATTACTGTTCTCTGATCAGAAAATGGACCAGTAGCTCTTTCTCTCTCCCCCCAGGTTGTAAACTAACTAAATGGTTGAGAACCAGTCCCCAAAAGCGTTTTCTCAGTTTGCATGGGCATTATTGCTAGGTGCCAACCTTCTAAATTCATTTTTCAGCATTATCTAGTCATTTAATGACTTTTTAAGATTAAATAATCTTGAAAATTAATTTCAGCCATTTTGACCGTGCCCAAAATTAAATGTGTCAATCCATAATTAAATTGGCAGGGTCATTTGCAACATGGAGTAGTCTCCAACCTTTGTTGACCCTTAGATTGACATTAATTAATTAATTAATCTAGTCCCTAGTGTCACCACTGACACTCATTGGCCAAACAATTGTCCTAGGGTCAAAACTGACACCAAGGGATTTTGGCTTGTTACCATGAAATAACTACCATGTGTATCACATGTGCTAAACAACCTTGTACATTTGATTAATAACTTAATAAAATGTTATCAGCAAGATTAAAGCATCTCAAAAGTTCAAGTCCTCGTGATAGAGGCATCATCGCACATGCCAATAATGCTACTTATACAGTCAAAGGCATTGGAAAAATCCTTATCATTATAGTAAATGGGGATTTTGTCACCTTAAACGTTGTTGTGTATATACTTGGCATTTAGATGAATGTGTTACCATTGTTACTCATTGCTACTAGTGGCGTTAAAGTTCACTTTGTTTGGACATGATTTGTGGTTAAGGACAAACACGATGATGATGTGATTGTCATCATTGGTACTTCATGTTGTGGCTTGTACAGACTTGATGTTTATGATAGGCAACCTTGTTCAAATGCAATGGTTGTGGATGCTTTTGCTTTATATATTGCTGAGTTATGGCATGCTCAGTTCGGGCAGTTGAATTTTGATAGCTTGTCATGCTTGTATAGGGATAATATGGTGCATGAATTGCCTGAAGTGCATGTGCTTGTATAGGAATAATATGGTGCATGATTTGCTTGAAATGCATGTGCTTCATAACACATATGTGAGGGGTGTTTGCTTGGCAAAATGCATGGATTCAGCTTTCCCAAGGATGGGAGTGTGGGTGCCATATGCAAATTGCAGCTTGTGCGTAGTGATAAATGTGGTCCTATGTGCATTCCCTCTCTGAGTGGATGCATCTACTTTGTTACCTTCATTGATGACTACACACGTCATACTTGGGTGGTTGGCTTGAAGGCCAAGTTGGAGGTATTCTCGTGCTTTCAACATTTTTTTATCATGGCTGAAGACTCTAGTGCTGCAAATTGGTAACTCTCTGGAGTTTGCACTGACAAAGGAGGGGAGTACATGTCAAAGGAATTTGCAGCATTTCTTTCTTCTAGGGGCATTATTCATCAATGCACTACACCTTATACACTACAATACAATGGTCTTGCTAAGTGCAAGAATAGATCTCTTATGGAGATAGCTAGATGCATGCGTAAGGGAAAGTCTTTGACACGTAAATTTTGGCTGGATGTGATTCTTACTGCTTGCTATGTGCTGAGTCGTTCATCTACTCAAGCATTAAAGACTCATGCCTTATGAGGCATGGAATGGCAAAAAGCTAGTAGTTGCACACATGTACTTTTGAATTTCTTGCCTATACTCGTGTTTTGTCTCAAAAAAGAGACACATTCTAGGACAAAGCGATTAAATGCATTTTTATTGGGTATAGTATTGAGAGAAAAGGCTATTAGTTATATCAACTGATCATAGGCAAAGTGCTTGTGAGTAGAGACATTGTCTTTGCTAAAAATTCACAAATGCCTTCATGTGATTGCAAAAATAAGCAACCTATTGGCCATGAAGTTGTGTTTGATTTGGTTACACCATTATTGGGTACAATATTGAGAGAAAAGGATGTAAGTTGTATCAACCAATTATAGGCAAAGTGCTTGTCAGTAGAGACGCTGTCTTTGCTGAAATTTCAGAAATGCCTCCATGTGATTGCAAAAATCAATCAACTATTGGCCCTGAAGTTGCGTTTGATCTGCTTGTGCCATTATTCAGATCATTGCCAGAGAGTGTTGAACATGCACTTGCTCAATCTCATGCACCATCGCAACAAATTCAGCAACCTGCAAATGCTGATTTTCAGCGTGATTTTCCCTCCATTAAGGTCGCAGATCATGATGATGCGGAGGCTGCAAAGAGGATTTCTATCTAGGAAGCAAAGACAATGCCTAGATGGCTGTTGGATAGCTTATGGGATTGTAGACATGCTACCTCTCTTCTTGAATGCACTAGAGCAGCTTCTCTAAGACATTACAAAACTTTATAGACTGTGCTTTATTGGCCATTGCTTGCAGTAAAGAGCCTCTTTGTGCTGGGGATGCTTTGGAGGATACACATTGGCTAGATCCTTTGCGATCAGAGTTGTAGAGCATTGATGGGAAAGATACTTGGGAGTCTTTAAATAATAAGCTTAAATGTCATGTAGATGGTAGCATTGATTGCTACAAAGCTAGACTTGTGACAAAGCGTTATACTCAGAGATAGGGCATTGATTACGAGGAGGCCTTTGCCTTCATGTCACATATGACAACCATCCATATAGTCATTGCTTTGGTTGCACATCATGGCTAGAATATACATCTGCTTGACATTAAGACTGCTTTCTTTGTAATGTTTTGACCTGCAAGAAATAAAAAATCATCTTCTCAATTCACAATTCGCCTCTCCTCCTACAAAAAGAAAAATTTAAGACAATGAATGTGTTAGCCTTTAGGTATATACTGTCAGAAAAACGGCTGATTATAAGCTATATAATATCTTGTCGAACGTTGACGTAATCAATGACGTCCTCATCATCGTGAACGTCTGGGTTGAGCTAAAATATGCATTACTTGCTGATTAGCCTCTTAAACAGCCCCAAAACACACTAAAAAATGCTCTTTCAGAGTAAAAACCCTAAAACGGGTAGCGGTTCGAGAGAGTTCAGTGGAAACCCTAATTTTTGGGGCGCCCTTCTACATCTATAAATAGACAGGCTGTCCCCATTCAGATTCATTCCATCTCTGTGCAAGTTTCTCACTCCACGTGTAGATTTCAGCCATTAGCCTCCTCCCACGTGGTTGTCCAGCCCTCGAGACTATTGCCACTCCATCCGTGTTTGCTCCTGCTGCTGGCGCCTTCATCCATGGTGACGTTAGTTGCTGGGGCGACATCATCATTTGCTGCGATCTGATCATCGAGTCATCGGCAGTCACATTAGATTAGACACTGTTTTAGCCTGCTGTTTACAGTAGACTGTGCGCAGTTTCCAGCCTCTGATCGGTGGTACACTGCTGCGTTTACCAGTTTCCAGCCTCGAGACTGCTGTGCTTTGGTGACCAACCTGCTGCCATTCACTATTCAACACTCCTACACTCCGACTGGTGGTCATAGACTTGGGATCCGTCTCCGGTGGATGTCACACTCCAACATTACTCTGCCCTTGAGCACACTGTACACTCTTACATTCATTTACAGCATTCATTCACTTCAGAGTTGTGTTCTCTCTCTCCCTTCTTCTGTTTATGTTTGAGTTTTGAGTTTTGTGTTTAGGGTTTGAGTTTTTTGAGTTTTGCGTTTAGGGTTTGAGCTTTGCCCTTTGTGTTTGTGTCTATGTCTACCTCTTTGTGTTTCTGTTGTGGTCATACACTCTGTGTGTCCTCAGTGCAAACCCTAATAGTTTTCTTCACATGGTATCAGAGCCAGAGCATTTCTAATGAGTATCCTGCGGATGTTGTGGAGAGCTAGTCTTTGTGTAAGGCACACAATACGACTCGTAACCGAATCACAATGTCCCAAACACCTTCTTCTCTAGTTCCCATGATGTCTTATCGGGCTTCTCCATCATTGGAGGCTCTAAGACGGCATTATGGACTCGGTGAGGAGGACGATACTTCACCTTCACCAGATTTCACTAACATGACAGAGGAGGACTTTGACAAGTACTATTGCAACAAGTACGGTGATATTTGTTGAGCTAAAATATGCATTACTTTGCTGATTAGCCTCTTAAATAGCCCCAAACACACTAAAAAATGCTCTTTTAGAGTAAAAACCCAAAAACGGGGAGTGGTTCGAGAGAGTTCAGTGGAAACCCTAAAACGAGGAGTTGTTCGAGAGAGTTCAGTGGAAACCCTAATTTTTGGGGTGCCTTCAACATCTATAAATAGACAGGTTGCCCCCATTCAGATTTATTCCGTCTGTGCAAATTCCACACTCTCCAATGCAAATTTCAGCCATCAGCCTCCTCCTACGTGGCTGTCCAGCCCTCGAGATTATTGCCACTCCATCTGTGTTTGCTCCTCCTGCTGGCGCCTTCATCCATGCTAACGTCAACTGCTGGTGACATCATCATCTGCTGCGATCTGATCATCCAGTCATTGCCAGCCACATTAGACAATGTTTCAGCTTGCTGCTTACAACAGTTTCCAGCATCCGATCGGTAGTACACTGCTGCGTTTACCAGTTTCCAGCCTCCAGATTGCTGCGTTTTGGTGATTAGCTTGCTGCCATTCACTATTCAGCACTCCTACACTTCGAATGGTGGTCACAAACTTGGGATCCGTCTTTGGTGGACGTCACACTCCGACATTGCTCTACCCTTGAGCACACTGTACACTCTTACATTCATTTACAGCATTCATTCACTTCAAAGTTGTGTTCTCTCTTTCCCTTTTTATGTTTGCGTTTGAGTTTTTGTGTTTGAGTTTTTGAGTTTTGCGTTTAGGGTTTGAGTTTTTCCCTTTGTGTCTGTGTCTGTCTCTTTGTGTTCTGTTGTGGTCGTACACTTTGTGTGTCCTCAGTGCAAACCCTAGCAGTTTTCTTCACATGGTAGTTGGTGCTCTTGTAAAGAGTATCCTACGGATATTGTGGAGAGCTAGTCTTTGTGTGAGTCACACAATACGACTCATAACCGAATCACAATGTCTTGGACACCTTCTTCTCCTGTTCCTATGATGGTTTATCTCTCTTCTCCATCATTGGAGGCCCTAAGATGGCATTATGGACTCGGTGAGGACAACACTCCACCTTCACCATATTTCACTAACATGATAGAGGAGGACTTTGAGGAGTTCTATTGCAACAAGTACGGTGATGTTTACGCCCCTCCTACCAGTTTTGCTACCACATTTGGACCGGTTGGTGAGGCTGGCCACCTCTCCAATCATGGAGAATATAGGGCATTCGGAACGTCTAGTGATCCATCTTCATCATCTTAGCCAGGTCCAATGTCAGGTTTGTACAATTCTTTTGTGTTGCATGAATCAAAACCCTCGCCTGTTTCTTCTTTTGAGATATAGGATCCGGATGGCTTTGTGTATGAACTTCAATAGAGGGGGCTCACGAAGCAGACAGAATTCAAGTACATCTACAACTTCTGTTTCATTTGAGCATATCACACACACTTCTCACTTCCCTCCCATCCCACCCTCTTCTATATCACACCTTGACCACCTCTCATCATCTTTCCAAAACCTCAGATTACACTCCACATCTGCATCACACACCCTAGGGGTTGGATGTTCTATCTTTGCTCCTAGCACCTTTTCCTTCTCAACCCCATTCTCTACCTCTTTGTACCATGGTACTTCGTTAGGGGGAATGCCACCCTTTAATATAGTGCTACTCACCTTTTAACAAAGGAGCACACCCATAACTCCTGGGTTGACTGTGATGGGCATCCCCCTCACTATCCCTAGCTTCACATCTCACATGACCACTTATATGTAGGGGTTTTCATCAGCTTGTGGTGCACCTTCACACTCTCCTTGGGTTACACCTACGTAGGGATTCCCATCTTCTGCTCCCCGTGTTCCCATCCCATCTCCTTGGGTTCCTCATGTGGCTACCATGCCCATGCCTACTCAGCCCATCCCTACCTATGGATCCACCTTGCACACTACGCGCATGCCTAGTGGGCACTCTGGGACCCATTGCCAAGTGTACTCCACTCCCCCATCCTAGCCCCACTATACTTTTTCACACTATTCGTCTCCGAGCACTACCACTCCTATTGCAATGGCCAAGAATGCCTTCACGGATAAGACACGGTTGAACGGGCCAAATTTTGGTCTAATTTCATGCAATAAGTGCTTGAGTCTCATGGTCTTTGGGACCTTGTCATTGGTCTAGAGCCTATGCCGGTGACTAGCTCACCCTGATTACATCTGTCAATGGAGAGCCCACAATGCCATAGCCAATGCTGAGTTGATGTAGGGATTGGTTCCTGAGTTTCACTCTCAATTGCAGCAATTCTTGCTCGCGTTAGAGCGTTGGAGTCACCTTCTTGATCGCTATGCGGCTCGTGATTGTACTCGGCACATCAATCTTGACTTTGAGCTTCAAGAGTTCTCTATTAAGGAAGGGGATGATCTGAAAGTCAAGCTGGCTGAATATAGGCGGTTACTTGCCGAGTTCGCCACTACTGGCTCTTCAGAGTTAGATGATGATCAGGTTACATTTTTCTTGAATAAGTTACCCGAAAAGTACTTCAATTTCATTCAACACATCATCTCCCAACCTCGATTGCCAACCTTCTATGAGTTTGAGCGCTAGTTCTTGCGTTACGCAAGGCTGCATGATCAAATCCACAAGAAATCTTCATCTCAGCCTTATTCAAAGCAGAGGGGGTTGGTTGTCTATTCTTTGGGAGGGAAAACCACTAGTGGCAAGAACTCGCAAGATGCGATAGCAAGCCAATCTAAGGGTGACTCCCCTTCCTCAGCTAGAACCAAAGAATCTAGACCTATCTGGCAGCAACTCCTAAGAAAAACCGGTTTAGCACACACTATCAGAGAGTAGGTCATGTGGACGAGGATTGTCGCTTCAAGGCCCAAGGTCTTCCACCTAAAATGCCTAAACAGGCCATTGCAAAGTCCATTAGGGCTATTCCTTCCGCTCCTGCTTCATCTGCTCCTTCAGCACCTGTTGCTGTTGCTAGACATGTGGCTCGAGTATAGCCTTAGCAGCCCATCTCTTTCACTTCCCCTGAGGGATCGACTGATTGGTCTATAGGTTCTGATCCCGTTGCACTTCATGCATCTATCTCACCTTCCTCCCCACCTCGTTAAGTGTTCTCTTGGCAGAGCCCTGCTACTGGACGTACGCGATGGTGGCTAGCTTCTTAGACTCGCATGTCTCTAGGTCCTTTCGGATACCCTAGATCAGAGTCTAGGATTCATTTTTTGCACTCTTAGAGTTGGGCCCATAGGATTCATTGTCCTTAGCTTTTCCATTCTTTTGTCTTCCGTTGCATTTACACACACATACACATTCATTGCATTTATTTTGAGTTAGATTTTCTTTCTGTTTTGTTTTGCTTTGGAGCATCTCACCACTCACCTCTGTGTTTGCAGATTCTCATCTCAGGGTTTTGTCTTTCAGTGTAGGGCTAGCTTGCAGATTGCTTTGGTCCTACCTGGGCTCGAGACATGGGGATGCACACCGTTCCTTCATGGTTTCATCCATAGTGATAGGAAATGGCCGGAACGGCCCCCCCGCATGTGGAATTGCCGTCCCCGGTACGAAGCCGTCGTGGACCGCGTTCCGAATTGGTGGAACGTTCCCTGTCTTGTTTCAGATAGGGAACGCCACGTGGCACCACTTATCTGCAGCTGGCCGCTCGCTGATCCTGCCTGGATCATCTGCGACTGTGTCCTGCTCCCACTCGAGATCGTCTGCCGTTGCTTCCGCTCAAGATCGCCCCCCCCCCCCCCCCCCCCCCTCAAATTCCCTGTTGCGCTGCAGCGTGTGCCAGTCCTAGCCGCTAGCGGCCGTCCCCCACCTCCAACCTCTTCCTTCTCTTCCTTCTCTTCTTCCTTCTTCCTTGGACCTTCTCCCTTCTTTTTCTTCTTCTCCTCTTCTCTTGAGTCTTCCTTCTTCTCCAAGTTCCAAGTTCTCCTCTTCTCTTCTTCTTCTCCCTTCTCTCCTTTTCCCTTCTCTCTTGACTCTTGAGTGAGTCTTGACTCTTGAGTCTTCTCCCTTCTCTCGAGCCTTCAATTTTCAGCCTAAAATGGCTTCATCTTGAGCCTTCAATTTTCAGCCTTCAATTTTTCCTTCTCTTGACTCTTGAGCCTTCAATTTTCAGCCTGAAATGGCTTCAGCTTCCCGCCCCGCTTGTCGAGTTGGTGGTCGAGGAAGAAGGTCCGATGATTGGTCATGGTGGGAAGAAGTAAATGCTGACCGCCCATTGAGTGGTGGAGGATCTCGACCATGGACTTGCAAGCTTTGCCCATACAAGCGAACTAGTGGAGCAAACAAGATAATCCATTGAGCCGAGTATTTGTATTTCGAAATTTTATTGATTTTAATTTTTCAAAGTTACTTAATATTAGAATATGGAATACCAATTGCCACTTGTTCCATTTTAGTATTTATGCATAATCAGGTCCGAGCTCATCTCCTACACGAGCCAAATTAAGAGGTACAGTTTTGTTCGAATATGACCTTGGAGAAGCAAAGGGAGCTTCGTGACCGTGTAGCAGGTCAACAAGCTTATCTTGCATCTAGACCACGACGTGTTGCAGTTGACCTTGCAACTTTTGTGACACCATCCCCATCAGATGTATCTAGAGCAGGGTCAGTATCAGGAAGTGCTACCTCCACACCTACTGTAGGCATTGCATGAGCCATGGCATCAACAGTGCCACATGTTGCATGTAGACAGAGTACGCTTGATGCTAGTTGGGATCCCAAGAAGAAGGAAGAGGTGGATACA